>NC_135232.1:541440252-541757025 GCF_051348905.1 Ranitomeya variabilis | reverse complement strand
ATTTTTTTTTCTCAGGGAGACTTTAGAAACCAAATAAGATAACATGATTTTTTTCAGGGACAATTTAGAAACCAAATAATAATAATAAAAAAAGGCTTTCTATGGCCCACTGAGTGAGAGATGGCACACACAGGAGTCAGGAGTGGCACACAAGCCCTGAGGCCAATATTTTTCTCCCACTGATTGATGTACTGATTTTTTTTCAGGTAGATTTTAGAACCCAAATCAAGCAAAAAAATAAATAGGCTTTCTATGGCCCACTGAGTGAGAGATGGCACACACAGGAGTCAGGAGTGGCACACAAGCCCTGAGGCCAATATTTTTCTCCCACTGATTGATGTAGTGATTTTTTTTCAGGTAGATTTTAGAACCCAAATCAAGCAACAAAATAAATAGGCTTTCTATGGCTCACAATTTGAGAGAGAGAGATGGCACACCCAGGAGTCAAGACTGGCACACAAGCAGAAAGGGCAATATTAATCTCCCACTGTTTTAATTTATTTTTTTTTTTCAGGGAGACTTTAGAAACCAAATAAGATAAAATGATTTTTTTCAGGGACAATTTAGAAACCAAATAATAATAAAAAAAATGCTTTCTATGGCCCACTGTGAGAGATGGCACACACAGGAGTCAGGAGTGGCACACAAGCCCTGAGGCCAATATTTTTCTCCCACTGATTGATGTAGTGATTTTTTTTCAGGTAGATTTTAGAACCCAAATCAAGCAAAAAAATAAATAGGCTTTCTATGGCCCACTGAGTGAGAGATGGCACACACAGGAGTCAGGAGTGGCACACAAGCCCTGAGGCCAATATTTTTCTCCCACTGATTGATGTAGTGATTTTTTTTCAGGTAGATTTTAGAACCCAAATCAAGCAAAAAAATAAATAGGCTTTCTATGGCCCACTGAGTGAGAGATGGCACACACAGGAGTCAGGAGTGGCACACAAGCCCTGAGGCCAATATTTTTCTCCCACTGATTGATGTAGTGATTTTTTTTCAGGTAGATTTTAGAACCCAAATCAAGCAAAAAAATTAATAGGCTTTCTATGGCCCACTGAGTGAGAGATGGCACACACAGGGATGGCACTCTAGCAGAAATGCCAATCTTAATCTCCCACAAAAAAAAAACAGGGACTGTCCTACAATTACTATCTCCCTGCAGTAATCTCAGCCAGGTATGGCAGGCAGCAATAAGGAGTGGACTGATGCACAAATTAAATAAAAAGTGTGGACAAACAAAAAAGATAGCTGTGCAGAAAGGAAGGAACAAGAGGATTTGTGCTTTGAAAAAAGCAGTTGGTTTGCACAGTAGCGTACACACAGCAACGCAGCTATCAGGGAGCCTTCTAGGGCAGCCCAATGAGCTACAGCGCTGAGGAAAAAAAAAATGTAGCTTCCACTGTCCCTGCACACCGAAGGTGGTGTTGGACAGTGGAAATCGCTACAGCACAAGCGGTTTGGTGGTTAATGGACCCTGCCTAACGCTATCCCTGCTTCTGACGAAGCGGCAGCAACCTCTCCCTAAGCTCAGATCAGCAGCAGTGAGATGGCGGTCGGCGGGAACGCCCCTTTATAGCCCCTGTGACGCCGCAGACAGCAAGCCAATCACTGCAATGCCCTTCTCTAAGATGGTGGGGACCAGGACCTATGTCATCACGCTGCCCACACTCTGCATTCACCTTCATTGGCTGAGAAATGGCGGTTTCATGAAACCCGATCCGACCCCTGTGCGGGGTCGGCCATGCGGTACGCGACTTTCGCGCCAAAGTCGCGTTTCAATGACGCGAAAAGCGCCATTTCTCAGCCAGTGAAGGTGAACGCAGAGTGTGGGCAGCGTGATGACATAGGTCCTGGTCCCCACCATCTTAGAGAAGGGCATTGCAGTGATTGGCTTGCTGTCTGCGGCGTCACAGGGGCTTTAAAGGGGCGTTCCCGCCGACCGCCATCTCACTGCTGCTGATCTGAGCTTAGGGAGAGGTTGCTGCCGCTTCGTCAGAAGCAGGGATAGCGTTAGGCAGGGTCCATTAACCACCAAACCGCTTGTGCTGTAGCGATTTCCACTGTCCAACACCACCTTCGGTGTGCAGGGACAGTGGAAGCTACATTTTTTTTTTTCCTCAGCGCTGTAGCTCATTGGGCTGCCCTAGAAGGCTCCCTGATAGCTGCATTGCTGTGTGTACGCCACTGTGCAAACCAACTGCTTTTTTCAAAGCACAAATCCTCTTGTTCCTTCCTTTCTGCACAGCTATCTTTTTTGTTTGTCCACACTTTTTATTTAATTTGTGCATCAGTCCACTCCTTATTGCTGCCTGCCATAACTGGCTGAGATTACTGCAGGGAGATAGTAATTGTAGGACAGTCCCTGTTTTTTTTTTTTTTTTGTGGGAGATTAAGATTGGCATTTCTGCTAGAGTGCCATCACTGTGTGTGCCATCTCTCACTCAGTGGGCCATAGAAAGCCTATTAATTTTTTTGCTTGATTTGGGTTCTAAAATCTACCTGAAAAAAAATCACTACATCAATCAGTGGGAGAAAAATATTGGCCTCAGGGCTTGTGTGCCACTCCTGACTCCTGTGTGTGCCATCTCTCACTCAGTGGGCCATAGAAAGCCTATTAATTTTTCTGCTTGATTTGGGTTCTAAAATCTACCTGAAAAAAATCACTACATCAATCAGTGGGAGAAAAATATTGGCCTCAGGGCTTGTGTGCCACTCCTGACTCCTGTGTGTGCCATCTCTCACTCAGTGGGCCATAGAAAGCCTTTTTTTATTATTTGGTTTATAAATTGTCCCTGAAAAAATCATTTTATCTTATTTGGTTTCTAAAGTCTCCCTGAAAAAAAATAAAAAAATTAAAACAGTGGGAGATTAATATTTCCCTTTCTGCTTGTGTGCCAGTCTTGACTCCTGGGTGTGCCATCTCTCTCTCTCAAATTGTGGGCCATAGAAAGCCTATTAATTTTTTTGCTTGATTTGGGTTCTAAAATCTACCTGAAAAAAAATCACTACATCAATCAGTGGGAGAAAAATATTGGCCTCAGGGCTTGTGTGCCACTCCTGACTCCTGTGTGTGCCATCTCTCACTCAGTGGGCCATAGAAAGCCTTTTTTTTATTATTTGGCTTCTAAATTGTCCCTGAAAAAATCATTTTATCTTATTTGGTTTCTAAAGTCTCCCTGAAAAAAAAAAAAATTAAAACAGTGGGAGATTAATATTGCCCTTTCTGCTTGTGTGCCAGTCTTGACTCCTGGGTGTGCCATCTCTCTGTCTCAAATTGTGGGCCATAGAAAGCCTATTAATTTTTTTGCTTGATTTGGGTTCTAAAATCTACCTGAAAAAAATCACTACATCAATCAGTGGGAGAAAAATATTGGCCTCAGGGCTTGTGTGCCACTCCTGACTCCTGTGTGTGCCATCTATCACTCAGTGGGCCATAGAAAGCCTAATAATTTTTTTGCTTGATTTGGGTTCTAAAATCTACCTGAAAAAAAATCACTACATCTATCAGTGGGAGAAAAATATTGGCCTCAGGGCTTGTGTGCCACTCCTGACTCCTGTGTGTGCCATCTCTCACTCAGTGGGCCATAGAAAGCCTATTCATTTTTTTGCTTGATTTGGGTTCTAAAATCTACCTGAAAAAAAATCACTACATCAATCAGTGGGAGAAAAATATTGGCCTCAGGGCTTGTGTGCCACTCCTGACTCCTGTGTGTGCCATCTCTCACTCAGTGGGCCATAGAAAGCCTATTAATTTTTTTGCTTGATTTGGGTTCTAAAATCTACCTGAAAAAAATCACTACATCAATCAGTGGGAGAAAAATATTGGCCTCAGGGCTTGTGTGCCACTCCTGACTCCTGTGTGTGCCATCTCTCACTCAGTGGGCCATAGAAAGCCTTTTTTTTATTATTTGGTTTCTAAATTGTCCCTGAAAAAATCATTTTATCTTATTTGGTTTCTAAAGTCTCCCTGAAAAAAAATAAAAAAATTAAAACAGTGGGAGATTAATATTTCCCTTTCTGCTTGTGTGCCAGTCTTGACTCCTGGGTGTGCCATCTCTCTCTCTCAAATTGTGGGCCATAGAAAGCCTATTAATTTTTTTGCTTGATTTGGGTTCTAAAATCTACCTGAAAAAAAATCACTACATCAATCAGTGGGAGAAAAATATTGGCCTCAGGGCTTGTGTGCCACTCCTGACTCCTGTGTGTGCCATCTCTCACTCAGTGGGCCATAGAAAGCCTTTTTTTATTATTTGGTTTCTAAATTGTCCCTGAAAAAATCATTTTATCTTATTTGGTTTCTAAAGTCTCCCTGAAAAAAAAAAAAATTAAAACAGTGGGAGATTAATATTGCCCTTTCTGCTTGTGTGCCAGTCTTGACTCCTGGGTGTGCCATCTCTCTGTCTCAAATTGTGGGCCGTAGAAAGCCTCTTAATTTTTTTGCTTGATTTGGGTTCTAAAATCTACCTGAAAAAAATCACTACATCAATCAGTGGGAGAAAAATATTGGCCTCAGGGCTTGTGTGCCACTCCTGACTCCTGTGTGTGCCATCTCTCACTCAGTGGGCCATAGAAAGCCTAATAATTTTTTTGCTTGATTTGGGTTCTAAAATCTACCTGAAAAAAAATCACTACATCTATCAGTGGGAGAAAAATATTGGCCTCAGGGCTTGTGTGCCACTCCTGACTCCTGTGTGTGCCATCTCTCACTCAGTGGGCCATAGAAAGCCTATTAATTTTTTTGCTTGATTTGGGTTTTAAAATCTACCTGAAAAAAAATCACTACATCAATCAGTGGGAGAAAAATATTGGCCTCAGGGCTTGTGTGCCACTCCTGACTCCTGTGTGTGCCATCTCTCACTCAGTGGGCCATAGAAAGCCTATTAATTTTTTTGCTTGATTTGGGTTCTAAAATCTACCTGAAAAAAAATCACTACATCAATCAGTGGGAGAAAAATATTGGCCTCAGGGCTTGTGTGCCACTCCTGACTCCTGTGTGTGCCATCTCTCACTCAGTGGGCCATAGAAAGCCTTTTTTTTTTTATTATTTGGTTTCTAAATTGTCCCTGAAAAAATCATTTTATCTTATTTGGTTTCTAAAGTGTCCCTGAAAAAAATAAAAAAATAAAATAGGTGGGAGATTAATATTGACATTTGTGCTTGAGTGACAGTCCTGCGTGTGTGGCATCTCTGTGATTTGGTGCCACAGAAAACAGAGTGTGTAACATTAGGCCTGATTTTCCTTGTGGTCTCACCAACCTGTAAAGGGATATTGAAATCATACTGAAGTTATAGCTCACCGTGTAAGTTCTTTGACAGCAACAAATAAAGTTACTTTGGTTAAGTTTTTAAAACAATGAGGAAGTCTTGTGCAAGAGGTCGTGGCCGTGGGCGTTCATTGTCAGCTGGTAATGATGGTAGTGGAGCATCAGGTGGTCGTGGGGATAAAAATATTCCACCTAAGTCTGGAGCTGTGGAGCCAGGTTCGTTGTCTGGCTACACAAGGCCTCGAACGCTCTCTTTTCTGGGAGTAGGAAAACCGCTTTTAAAGCCGGAGCAGTAACAGCAAGTTTTGGCTTACCTTGCAGACTCAGCCTCTAGCTCTTTTGCCTCCTCTTCTGAAACTGGTAAATGTAAAAACAGCGCGTCGCTTGTGGATGTTCACGGTCAGGGACAAGTCGCTTCCTTGTCCTCTTCAGCAAAAACAACAACAAGAGAGAAGGATGCAGCAGGCGACACAACGGGTTACTCCATGGAGCTCTTTACACATACCGTCCCTGGCTTAGAAAGTAAAACACTTAACAGGCCATGCCCATTACAAGTAGATTCTGACATGGAGTGCACTGATGCACAGCCACAGCCAGAGTACTATGCTGCTCCTTTGACTCAGACCACAACATTGCCCTCTCAGGGTACTGATCCACAATCAGACCCTGATGAGACTATGTTGCCCCGCCACGAACGCTATACCACCGACCGACACGGTGACACAGACGAAGTTGCACACGAGCTCGAAGAGGAGGTAGTAGATGACCCAGTTGTTGACCCCGATTGGCAGCCATTGGGGGAACAGGGTGCAGGCGGCAGTAGTTCAGAAGCGGAGGTGGAGGAGGGGCCGCAGCAGTCATCAACATCGCAACAGGTTCCATCTGCCGGGCCCGTATCTGGGCCAAAACGCGTGTCAAAGCCAAAACCTGTTGGAGGACAGCGTGGCCATCCGGTTAAAGCTCAGTCTGCAATCCCTGGAAAGGGATCCGATGCTAGGAAGAGTGCAGTCTGGCATTTTTTTAAACAACATCCAATTGATCAGCGCAAAGTCATCTGTCAAAAATGTTCAACTAGCTTAAGCAGAGGTCAGAATCTGAAAAGTCTCAATACTAGTTGCATGCATAGACACTTAACCACCATGCATTTTCAAGCCTGCACTAACTACCAAACGTCCCTTAAGGTTGTAGCACCCTCGGCCAATGAAGCTAGTCAGCAACGCAACATCCCTTCCGTCACTGTAAGGCCACCATTTTCCGCACCACTGGCAGTATCTGTGCAGGTTTCTTTGCCAGCCAAAAGCAGTCAGGGAATCACCAGTTTTGTAGGAGGAAATATTGCATCTAGGGCACCGGCGGAAACAATACCGTCTCCAACCGTCTCTCAGTCTGCCATGTCCACCGGCACACCCGAAAGTTCCACGATCTCCAGCTCTCCAGTCCAGCTCACCCTACATGAGACTCTGGTTAGAAAAAGGAAGTACTTATCCTCGCATCCGCGTACACAGGGTTTTAACGCCCACATAGCTAGACTAATCTCGTTAGAGATGATGCCCTACCGTTTAGTTGAAAACGAAGCTTTCAGAGCCCTGATGGAGTACGCTGAACCACGATACGAGCTACCCAGTCGACACTTTTTTTCCAGAAAAGCCATCCCAGCCCTGCACCAGCATGTTAAACAGCGCATCGTCCATGCACTCAGGCAATCTGTGAGTACAAAGGTGCACCTGACTACAGATGCATGGACCAGTAGGCATTGCCAGGGACGTTATGTGTCCATCACGGCACACTGGGTGAATGTGGTGGATGCAGGGTCCACAGGGGACATCAATTTCGGGACAGTTGTGCCTAGCCCACGGTCTAGGAAACAGTTGACTGTAGGCGTTCGCACCCCCCCTCCTCCTCCTCGTCCTCCTGCAGAAGCGACAGCTCTTCCACAGACCGCAGTCGGCCAACCACTCCATCGGCAGATGACACTGTTGCACACCAGTTGTCCCATTATGGGCCAGCTACTGGCAAGCGTCAGCAGGCTGTATTGGCTATGAAGTGTTTGGGCGACAACAGACACACCGCGGAAGTTCTGTCCGAGTTCTTGCAACAAGAAACGCAGTCGTGGCTGGGCACAGTAGATCTTGAGGCAGGCAAGGTAGTGAGTGATAACGGAAGGAATTTCATGGCTGCCATCTCCCTTTCCCAACTGAAACACATTCCTTGCCTGGCTCACACCTTAAACCTGGTGGTGCAGTGCTTATTGAAAACTTATCCTGGGTTCTCCGACCTGCTCCTCAAAGTGCGTGGACTTTGCTCACATATCCGATGTTCGCCTGTACACTCCAGCCGTATGCAGACCTATCAGCGGTCTTTGAACCTTCCCCAGCATCGCCTAATCATAGATGTTGCAACAAGGTGGAACTCAACACCGCACATGCTTCAGAGACTGTGCCAACAGAGGCGGGCTGTTATGTTTTTGTGGGAGGATACACATACACGGGCAGGCAGTAGGATGGCAGACATGGAGTTGTCTGGTGTGCAGTGGTCGAAGATACAAGACATGTGTCAAGTCCTTCAGTGTTTTGAGGAATGCACACGGCTGGTTAGTGCAGACAATGCCATAATAAGCATGAGCATCCCCCTAATGTGTCTGCTGATGCAAAGTTTGAAGCACATAAAGGATCAGGCGTCTGCACCAGAGCAAGAGGAAAGCCTTGATGACAGTCAGCCATTGTCTGGTCAGGGCAGTGTACAGGACGAGGTAGCGGGCGAAGAGGAGGTGGAGGACGAGGAGGATGATGGGGATGAGTTTATTTTTAATGAGGAAGCTTTCCCGGGGGCACTGGAAATTGGTTGCGTGGCAAGGCCGGGTTCTGGTTTTTTGAGGGACACAAGGGACATAGATTTGCCTGAAACTGCCCCTCAACCAATCACAACCGGAGATTTGTCAACTGGAACTTTGGCCCACATGGCAGGTTATGCCTTACGTATCCTAAAAAGGGACACACGCATTACGAAAATGATGAACGATGACGATTACTGGTTGGCCTGCCTCCTTGATCCACGCTATAAAGGCAAATTGCAAAATATTATGCCACATGAGAACTTGGAACTAATATTAGCAACCAAACAATCAACTCTTGTTGACCGTTTGCTTCAGGCATTCCCAGCACACAGCGCATGTGATCGTTCTCACACGAGCTCCAGGGGCCAGCAGACTAGGAGTGTTAGGGGTGCACAAATCAGAAGTGGCGTTGGACAGAGGGGTTTTCTGACCAGGTTGTGGAGTGATTTTGCTATGACCGCAGACAGGACAGGTACTGCTGCATCAATTGAAAGTGACAGGAGACAACATTTGTCCAGTATGGTTACTAACTATTTTTCATCCCTTATCGATGTTCTCCCTCAACCGTCATTCCCATTTGATTACTGGGCATCAAAATTAGACACCTGGCCAGAATTGGCAGAATATGCATTGCAGGAGCTTGCTTGCCCGGCAGCTAGTGTCCTATCAGAAAGAGTATTCAGTGCTGCAGGTTCAATATTAACCGAAAAAAGGACTCGTCTGGCTACCCAAAATGTTGATGATCTAACATTCATTAAAATGAACCACAACTGGATTTCGAAATCTTTTGCCCCACCTTGCCCGGCCGACACCTAGCTTTCCTATGAAAAGCTCTTGCCTGTGGACTACTGTGAATTACTTTTCTAATGTCTAATTTGCTGCAGCTGATTGTCCAGCATACGACATGTTTACACCTCCCTAAATGGCCAAACTCCCCACACGGGGCCGTGGTATCGCGACTTGGCGCAAGCACCCGTGAGACTGCTGTTTGTCTGAAGAGGTGGGTGTGCTCGCTTTTGGTCGACGGCATTGCTACTGGGTCCCTCATAGTACAATAAAGTGTCTCTGGCGGTGGTGGTGCACACCCAACGTCAGACACACTGTTGTAACATGAGGGGCCCTGGGCCTGTACCGCCGGCCACAAGAGAGTTCACCCACCCCCAGGTCAAACATTGCTCTACCACTTCCACAGTTATCTCTCACACTTCCACCAATGTTTAGTCTATGCGCTGACATCCTTCCATACCTGCCACTGACAATACCATTGTGTTGACATGTATGATGGTACTTAACATAGTCAGGGGCAGTGTCCTCTATTTACCACAGTAAATACTTTGCGCTAAATTAGTAGGTCTGAAACAACGCAGAGGATCCCACCCCTGAACCTAATGATTGCACCCTTTAGTGTTTTTGTTTTGTTTTAATGCGAGACATTCACATTTATTTGTTGTTTTGGACTACTAACTGGCAGACACTCATTACAATCGGCCTCCGTTGACCAGACCACTGCTGCCCGTGTACCCCTGGAACCAATTATAAAGTGCCTACAGCCAGCCCATTTTATTATGTTAGGCCTTGGAAGCCTGTCTGCGGTCCCTCCTTCCACTAGGCCTCCACTGACCTGACCACTGCTGCCCGTGAACCCCTGGAACCAATTATAAAGTGCCTACTGCCAGCCCATTTTATTATGTTAGGCCTTGGAAGCCTGTCTGCGGTCCCTCCTTCCACTAGGCCTCCATTGACCTGACCACTGCTGCCCGTGTCCCCCTGGAACCAATTATAAAGTGCCTACAGCCAGCCCATTTTATTATGTTAGGCATTGGAAGCCTGTCTGCGGTCCCTCCTTCCAATAGGCCTCCACTGACCTGACCACTGCTGCCCGTGTACCCCTGGAACCAATTATAAAGTGCCTACAGCCAGCCCATTTTATTATGTTAGGCCTTCGAAGCCTGTCTGCGGTCCCTCCTTCCACTAGGCCTCCACTGACCAGACCACTGCTGCCCGTGTACCCCTGGAACCAATTATAAAGTGCCTACAGCCAGCCCATTTTATTATGTTAGGCCTTCGAAGCCTGTTTGCGGTCCCTCCTTCCACTAGGCCTCCAATGACCAGACCACTGCTGCCCGTGTCCCCCTGGAACCAATTATAAAGTGCCTACAGCCAGCCCATTTTATTATGTTAGGCCTTGGAAGCCTGTCTGCGGTCCCTCCTTCCACTAGGCCTCCACTGACCTGACCACTGCTGCCCGTGTACCCCTGGAACCAATTATAAAGTGCCTACAGCCAGCCCATTTTATTATGTTAGGCCTTGGAAGCCTGTCTGCGGTCCCTCCTTCCACTAGGCCTCCACTGACCAGACCACTGCTGCCCGTGTCCCCCTGGAACCAATTATAAAGTGCCTACAGCCAGCCCATTTTATTATGTTAGGCCTTGGAAGCCTGTCTGCGGTCCCTCCTTCTACTAGGCCTCCACTGACCTGACCACTGCTGCCCGTGTACCCCTGGAACCAATTATAAAGTGCCTACAGCCAGCCCATTTTATTATGTTAGGCCTTCGAAGCCTGTCTGCTGTCCCTCCTTCCACTAGGCCTCCAATGACCAGACCACTGCTGCCCGTGTACCCCTGGAACCAATTATAAAGTGCCTACAGCCAGCTCATTTTATTATGTTAGGCCTTCGAAGCCTGTCTGCGGTCCCTCCTTCCACTAGGCCTCCAATGACTAGACCACTGCTGCCCGTGTCCCCCTGGAACCAATTATAAAGTGCCTACAGCCAGCCCATTTTATTATGTTAGGCCTTGGAAGCCTGTCTGCGGTCCCTCCTTCCACTAGGCCTCCACTGACCTGACCACTGCTGCCCGTGTACCCCTGGAACCAATTATAAAGTGCCTACAGCCAGCCCATTTTATTATGTTAGGTCTTGGAAGCCTGTCTGCGGTCCCTCCTTCCACTAGGCCTCCACTGACCTGACCACTGCTGCCCATGTCCCCCTGGAACCAATTATAAAGTGCCTACAGCCAGCCCATTTTATTATGTTAGGCCTTGGAAGCCTGTCTGCGGTCCCTCCTTCCACTAGGCCTCCACTGACCTGACCACTGCTGCCCGTGTACCCCTGGAACCAATTATAAAGTGCCTACAGCCAGCCCATTTTATTATGTTAGGCCTTCGAAGCCTGTCTGCGGTCCCTCCTTCCACTAGGCCTCCACTGACCAGACCACTGCTGCCCGTGTACCCCTGGAACCAATTATAAAGTGCCTACAGCCAGCCCATTTTATTATGTTAGGCCTTCGAAGCCTGTCTGCGGTCCCTCCTTCCACTAGGCCTCCACTGACCTGACCACTGCTGCCCGTGTCCCCCTGGAACCAATTATAAAGTGCCTACAGCCAGCCCATTTTATTATGTTAGGCCTTGGAAGCCTGTCTGCGGTCCCTCCTTCCACTAGGCCTCCACTGACCTGACCACTGCTGCCCGTGTACCCCTGGAACCTATTTTACAGTGCATAGAGCCTATTTTTTTATTTTATTTAATATTAATAAAGCCATGATGGACTACGTTGTACCACGCTATGAGCTACCCAGTTGACAATTCTTTTGCGAGAAAAGCCATCCCACCCCTCCACCAGCATGTTAAAGACCACATTGTCCTTTCATTCTGTCAATCTGTGAGTCCAAAGGTACACCTGACAACAGACACATGGAGCGGTAGGCATGACCACGGAAGGTTACGTGTCCCTTGTGGCGCAATGGGTTAATGTATTGGATGCATGGTCCACACAGGGGACAGCCTGGTAAGTCTGTCTGCAGTCCCTAATTCAAGTTGTCCTCAAATGAATAAACCTGAGCTTCCACCTTCTGGCTCTCATTAAGTGCTGTTTTTTAAAAGATTGTTGGTTCCGGCCTACTAACGGTGTCTGCCCCTGCCTGGTGTTGTCCTCAACTGAGAAAAAGCTGAGCTTCTACCTTCTGGCTCTCATTAAGTGCTGTTTTTTAAAAGATTGGTGGTTCCGGCCTACTGACGGTGTCTGCCCCTGCCTGGTGTTGTCCTCAACTGAATAAAGCTGAGCTTCTACCTTCTGGCTCTCATTAAGTGCTGTTTTTTTAAAAATTGGTGGTTCCGGCCCACTAACGGTGTCTGCCCCTCCCTGGTGTTGTCCTCAACTGAACAAAGCTGAGCTTCCACCTTCTGGCTCTCTTTAAGTGCTGTGTTTTTAAAAATAGGTGGTTATGGGCATACTAACGGTGTCTGCCCCTGCCTGGTGTTGTCCTCAACTGAATAAAGCTGAGCTTCTACCTTCTGGCTCTGATTAAGCTTTTTTTTTTTTTTTTAATTGCTGAATGGGGCCTAATACCTCTGTTTGCTGCTCCCTGGTGTTTGTCCTCAACTGAATAAAGCTGAGCTTCTACCTTCTGGCTCTCATTAAGTGCTGTTTTTTAAAAGATTGGTGGTTCCGGCCTACTAACGGTGTCTGCCCCTGCCTGGTGTTGTCCTCAACTGAATAATGCTGAGCTTCTACCTTCTGGCTTTTGGCCTACAGTAGCAAATATTAAACTGCATTTGGCCTATTAGTGTGTTTGGGCACTTAAAACAGTGTCTGCTGCTCCTGGGTTTGCTACTCCACTCAACAAAGCAATGCCGCCTGTTTAGTCCTGTTACCAATTTTGAACTGCATTTAGCCTACTTTATTCTTTGGCCCTATATCTGTTTCCTCCTCATCCTGCCCATTCCCCAGCCACTGCTAGATGAGTCTGCTGGTACATTGACCTAGACCACTACATTCCCCTTGCACTCTACACAGCCAGAATCTGACCCTGCTGAAAGTAAGGTTCCCCTTCCCGCATGTTATACCACCTTACACAGGGACAAAGAGGAAGGTGCAGATGAAAGTGCAGGTTCCTTCATCAGGTGGGGGGGGCATACTCGTTGGCGACGTCACTGGCACAGGGCCCCTCAGAGTACGCAAAAGTGTCGCTGCTGGTGGGAGGCGCCCCCACCGTGCAAACACACCGCTGTACTTTGAGGGGCCCTGTGCCAGTGCCAATGCCAACGAGGGGGCCTCCCTGCTTGCTTAGGATCACAGCACTTGCAAAACTTGACATACTTACCTCTCACTGCTCCACCGCCGTGACGTAGTCCACGTTTCCTGGGCCCACTAAAAGCTTGAACCAGCCCTACCCTCCACAACTTTTGCAAAATGACCCCCAAGTTCCAATGCCCAACTATTATTATAAAGTTAATTAAGATTGACAAGCTTCAGAAACAAGAGTGGATGTTTTTGGCATTAAAATGGGCACTGTAGGTGTTTTTCTGGCCTCCACTCACTGCCGACTATGCTTCCCCATTGACTTGCATTGGGTTTCGTGTTTCGGTCGATCCCCGACTTTTAGCGATAATCAGCCGACTGCACTCAACTCGACTCTGGACAAAGTCGGGTTTCACAAAACCCGAATCGACCTTAAAAAAATGAAAGTCGCTCAACCCTAGTCATCATCTGACACAAAACTTCTTTTGGCCGGAGGTAACCTATGATGTTCGGCAGTACTGCCAGACCTGTGACAGTTGCCAGCGCATTGGCAAGAGGGGAGATCGATGCAAGGCCAAATTACGCCCCCTCCCCATTGTGGAGGAACCATTTAGCCGAGTAGCGGTCGATCTGATAGGGCCGTTAGCCAAACCCAGTCCGTCAGGGAAAAGGTATATATTGACAGTGGTAGATTATGCCACACGGTATCCAGATGCAGTTGCGTTACCTAACATACTGGCAGAGACGGTGGCGGCTGCCCTGCTCCAGGTTTTCTCACGGGTTGGATTTCCCCGGGAGATTATTTCGGACCAGGGTACCCAGTTTATAGCAGAGGTGACCAACCAACTGTGGAAGCTGTGCGGCGTAAAGTCCATTAGAAGCACCCCGTACCACCCGCAAACCAATGGGTTGTGTGAACGCTTTAACGGGACATTAAAACAACTCATTGCGACTTTTACCAGGACCTACAGGAACTGGGAGAAATTCTTGCCTCACCTCCTGTTTGCCTATCGGGAGGTGCTCCAAGAATCCACGGGGTTCTCCCCGTTTGAACTGGTATAAGGGAGACGGGTAAGGGGACCCCTAGACTTAGTGCTAGAACACTGGGAAGGAGAGGGCACCATAGAAGGGGTAGCTATTGTACCCTATTTGCTGGAATTCCAGGACCGCCTATAGGAGCTGACCCAGGCTGTACGTGGGAACCTGCAGGTGGCCCAACGGCGCCAGCGCATATGGTACGATCGGAGGGCCAGAGAACGCACCTTTGAGATAGGACAGAAGGTCCTGGTGTTAGAACTCACTAGGCAGAACAAGTTCCAAGCTGCATGGCAGGGGCCCTACCAGGTAGTGGGGAAAATAGCTGACACCAGCTATAATGTCGCCGATTGTGACAACCCTAGGGTTATCCGCATGTTCCACGTGAACATGCTGAAGCCCTACCGGGAGCGCCCTGAAGAGGTAGTGGCCATCTGTGCACCTGAAGCAGAGGATGTAGCCGGACTCCCCTTGCCTGATGTCTTAGGGGAGAGGACTCAGTCTAAAACATGGGACCAGGTAACTGGGGTGAAGACCTAGGTCCCCGGGAGAGACAGCAGGCAGAGGCGTTGTTGAGACAGAGGATGTTTTCAGGGAGACCGGGGTACACCCACCTGGCACAACACAAGGTTGAGACCCAGGATCATATATTATGGTGTAACGTGGCACAGCTGTGGAGGTGCAAAAAGAAGGTTCCCAAACCAGAGACTATATAGAATAAACTTTGTACAGACGTTTCAGTCAGTGATATTGACCTTCTTCAGTGTACTTATAAGTACAGTGAAGAAGGTCAATATCACTGACCGAAACATCTGTACAAGTGGCTGCCAATAAAACTTGCATATTACTGAAAGTTGAGTGCCAAAGTTTATTCTATATAGAGACCCAGGATCAGACCCCCCTGAGACAACCCCCCTTCCGTGTCCCTGAGTCTGTACGAGAAGGGATGCAACAAGAGATACGAGAGATGTTGCTTTTAGGGGTCATTGAAGAATCAGATAGTCCCTGGGTATCCCCCGTAGTGTTAGTGCCCAAGAAGGATGGGACTACACGGTTTTGTGTAGAATATTGCAGGCTCAATGAGAAAACGGTGACGGATGCGTATCCCATGCCGCGCGTAGATGAGCTGTTAGACCGGCTGGCGGGGGCAAAGTATTTGACCACCATCGATCTATGCAAAGGCTACTGGCAGATTGTCACCCCGTTTGGCTTATTCCAGTTTCAAATTATGCCATTCGGGATGAAGAATGCCCCTGCGACCTTCCAGAGGCTGTCTGATCGGCTTCTGGATGGTCTCCACTCCAGGACTATGCGTGTGCCTACCTGGATGACATCGCCATCTACAGTGCGACATGGGAAGAGCATCTAAATCACCTAGAGACAGTATTAGACAGGATCCACAAGGCCGGAATCACCCTGAACCCAAACAAGTGTCACATGGGCAAAGCAGAGGTTCAGTATTTAGGACATTGGGTGGGAAGTGGGAAACAGCGACTAGAACCAGCCAAGATTGAGGCCATAGCCAAATGGCCCACCCCACGCACTAAAACCCAGGTCATGGCGTTTCTAGGGACAGCAGGGTATTACAGGAAATTCGTCCCCAATTACAGCAGTGTAGCCAAGCCCCTCACTGATCTGACCTGTAAGAACCAACCCCGCCAGGTAACCTGGACCCCAGAGTGTGAGGAAGCCTTCCGCCAGCTAAAGTACGCCCTCACCAATACCCCTGCATTGGCCGCACCCGATCCAACTAAACGTTTCCTTGTTCACACAGACGCTTCTATGTTTGGATTGGAGGCAGTACTGAGCCAAGTCGGGCCGGACGGCCAAGAACACCCGGTAGCTTACCTGAGTCGGAAACAACTGCCCCGTGAAGTAAGCTATGCGGCCATCGAGAAGGAGTGCCTTGCAGTAGTATGGGCACTCAAAAAGTTACAACCATATTTGTATGGATGACAGTTTTCCCTCCTAACGGACCATAATCCCCTAGTCTGGCTTAATCGGGTCTCCGGAGACAACACCAGATTACTGCAGTGGAGTTTAGCCCTACTGTAATGGTTAGGACAAGGTTGTCCTGTGCTCTCAAGGGTTAATGTTTGTAGCCTCTCTTTCAAGCTGGGAGGGCTATTTATACTCACTCCTAACCTGGTATCCTTGTCAGCTATAGTTTTTTCTGCTGTCTGTATGCTTGACCTCTGAAGTGTGTGCTAATTGCTTTGTGTCTTACTGTCACCTGCTTTATTCGCTTTCCTGGATTTCTCACCCCTGGCTTGGCTTCTGACTATTCTCTGACTCTCCCTGTTGGTATCTTATTATCTCCTGGCTTAGACCTCGGCTTGTTTCACTATTCTTTTATGCTTGCCCCTTCTCTGTTTCCCCAGCGTCTGGCTCCGCCCCCTACTCTGTCACATGATCGTAGGTCCTATTGCTTTACCTGATCACTCTGTCTCATGTGAAAGGTCCCTTTGGTGTTCACGTTAGTTACCCGGTTTCTGACCTATCTCTGTTGCTGCTGGGTGCAGTTTCCCCTGCAGCATTATTACCCTGGTATCGTGACACCTACAACCTCTGGACTTCACCTTCCACTACAGACCCGGCAAACAAAACGGTAACGCTGATGGACTAAGTCGACAAACGGAACTTGTACCAACCCCATAAACTTCAGTCATCCCAAATGGATCCGTTAAGGATAAGACTGTGTATGCCGATCGCGTCACTGAAAGGGGGAGCCGTGTTACAGAACCCCCCAGCACCCAGAATATGTTATGCAGTTATTTGTATATATAATAGGTTCCATGTGAGATATATGTCCCTAATGCATCAGCCCACAGGCTGTGCCCCTGGGCAGAGGAGACAAGATATCCCCCTTCTGACCTCCCCCACCTTTGTAATTCCCTCAGTAAATATCAGCAGGCTCCGGCCCCCTGCGGCTATTGTAATGTGTGTCTGGCCTGCCGCTTTTGAATGGACCTGCCCTCTGTATCTGTTGTTACATATATTCTGTGTTCTGTGAATAAAGTGTTGTGAGACTGGAAATACGTGGAGAAGCAGTCAGCTTTTATATGCTCTCATGTAATCAAGGAATTCCAGCCAGCGTCCTTCATTCAGACTCCAGCCAATGCAAAGTGGACCTCCTGAAAAATGGGGTGGTAATGAACGAGGTACCCCAGCTTGGTAGACCCCGTTACAATAACGCTTCAGATCTTATCATCACTAGGCTGGATGGTGAACCACAAAAAATCAGATATGGATCGCGCAACAACAAAGACTTTTCTGGATTTTTTATTAAACTCTCACAGTCAAACATCCTTTTTGACCAAACAAATGCAAATTATGTTAAGATAAAAAAATAAAGATACTAAAAAGCAAGAAGGTAGTATAAATAAGATGTGCCATGTCAGTTCTCGGATCCATGACATCCTGCATCCAGATGGTAGCATGGGCCCAAGTGCATACAAGAACACTACAAACATACATTCTGGAAAACTGTGATGGATCCCCAGAGTTCTTAAACAGAAAAATCCCAATACCACCTCGGGTAAAAGCCTCGTTGACTTAGTGGCTAAAAACAAAGAATCTGGACAAAGGGGTCCCCTAGACACAGAACCCCTTGATCACTATAAAAGTAAATGCCAGCAGGAAGGGATGGGGAGCCATTGTTTCCAGGAATTCTGGTCAGACAAGATAAGCCAACAGTCCTCAAACTTCAGAGAACTGAAGGCAGTAAAGGAGGTACTCAAAGCTGCAGTAGCTCTAGTCCAGATCACCTATGTCAAGGTCTACTAGGACAACATAACAACAATAGCCTACCTTCGTCACCAGGGAAGTACAAGACATGAGGACTTGAAGGCTATTTCAGCCAGAATCTTCTCGTAGTCCAAAGAACATCTCTCTCTGTCTGCTCTGCACATAAAAGGGCAGCAAACATACAAGCCTATTTTCTCAGCAGAACAGAGATTCATCTGGGGGAATGGAGTCTAGTCCCGAAGGTTTTTCAGATACTGACCAGAAGGTGGGGCTGTCCAGAAGTAGATCTCTTTGCAAGTTTTCAGAACGCAAAGGTGGATCAATATTTCTCACTAAATCCAGCTGATCCTTGCTTAGGTATCGATGTGTTAACCCACACATGGAGATTCAAACTGGCATACGCCTTCCCTCCAATAGCAATCCTGCCAAGAATTCTACATAAAGCAAGGTTGGAAGGGATCAAGATAATCCTGGTAGCACCATTCTGGCCCAAGAGGAGCTGGTTCGGTACCCTGACCAACTTGGATATAGATGGACCTGTAGCGCTTATCCCGATCAGAAGCCTCCTCCACCAGGAACCAATCTATTATCCTGATCCCAAGAAGCTACATCTGAGTGCCTGGCTTCTAAATTCTAAATCCTGAAGACCAGAGGTTTGTCAGTAAGGGTTATTAAAATGCTGAAGGAAACCAAATGCCACATACCAGAAGATATGGAAGACCTTTATCTCTTGGAGTGCACCTGAAAAACCTGACCTGCACCAACCAAATATGGCACAGATCCTGGATTTGCTAAAAGAAGTTCTAGAAAAGGGTATTAGACCAAGTACCCTCAAAGTCCAGGTGGCGGCTCTTAGTTTCTACTTCGACCAGACGTTAGCCAACCAATGTTGGGTTAAAATATTTATGACAGCAGCATCTTGCCTACATCAGAGAATTACAAATTTAGTACCTTCCTGGGACCTCAGTGTTGTCCTAAAAGGGCTCACACTGCCACCCTTCCAGCCCTTATCTATAGATGTGGACAAACTCTCCTGAAAATCAGCATTCCTCGTAGCCATAACTACAGCCAGGAGAGTGGGCAAGTTACAGGCTCTCTCAATCAATAAGCCCTACATGAGAATACTGAAGCTCGACTTATTCTGCGCCTGGACCTGTCATTTCTTCCTAAAGTGGTCTGAGTTCCACAGGTCCCAGGAGATAATTCTTTCCTCCTTCTGTCAAGATCCAAGGAATAAGGAAGGAGAGTTCCACACTCTGGACGTTTGGAGAGCAGTGCTCCACTATCTCCAGGAGACGGAGATCACTTGGAAGGATCAAAACCTGTTTGCTCACATTCAAGGTCAGAATAAAGGTTAGAAGACTTCCAGATCCATGATTGCCAACTGGATCAAGAGAGCAATCTCTGAGGTGTATCACATCCAGAATCTTCCACCTCCAGATAAATTTATTGCTCATTCTACCAGAGTGGTATCAGTTTCCTGGGTCGAGAAAGCCAGTGCTTCCATCAAGCAGATATGAGGAGCTGCTTCCTGGTCTTCGGTCTATACATTTTCCAAACATTATAGGCTAGAGCTGATGTCTTTCAAAGATTTGGCCTTCAGTAGAAAAGTCCTCCAGGCTATAGCCCATCCCTAGCATTATTCTTGGGTTCAGCTCCAGTGTGCTGTCATGGGGATTTACTAGAGAAAATAGAATTAGACTTACCGGTTATTCAGTTTCTAGCAACCCACCATGACATCACAAGTAATTCCCTCCCTTCACTTATTTTTGCATTTTCTCAGAAAAGGAGAATAACATATCGTTTGAAGCATTCATATTCCTGTGGTCCTGTATAATAACACTGAGGGGATGATGTGGGAGAGGTTATTTAACCTCTTTGGTATGTCCTGTCCTTATTAGGAAAGGGGTAACATCCTCCGGTGTGCTGTCATGGTGGGTTACAAGAAACCGAATTACCAGTAAGTCTAATGCTATTTTTACCAATCGTGGCAGTACCCTGTATGTGGGTGAAGGAGAAGTCCAGCGTGGGTGATGTCCATAAAAAATACCTTTTATTCCATTTTCATTAAAAGCACATAAGTCCAAAATCCATCTTTATATCCAAAGACACAAAAACGGGTGATTCATACCAGTGACAGTCACAGGCTTAAAGTGCATTAAAATCAAACATGTTTCAACAGTCATGCCGCCTTAGTCATTGTGGCTGCAGCGTTTGATGACTGTGACATTCAGGTCAGAGGGCGCGATGACATCACGTCTGTGCGCCCTCTGCATGAGCAGTCACAGTTCAGAGAGATGGAAGACAATGACGCTGAGGAGTCCAGAGCAGAGCAGCAGCCAGCGATGAGAGGTGAGTATATTAATATTTTATGTTTGGAGCATTATATATTGGGACCATTATACACTTGAGCATCATATATGGGGCCCATCATGTATGGGGCTCATTATATATTGGAGCATCATATATGGAGCCAATTATACACTGGAGCATCATATATGGGCCCATCATACTCTGGAGCATTATATATGGGGCCCATTATATATGGAGCATTATATGGGAACTATTCTATATGGAGCATTATATGGGGCCCATCATATGCTGTATGGAGCATTATGTGAGGCTTATTATACTATATGGACCATTATTTGGGGCTCATTATACTGTATGGAGCAATATATGGGGCTCATTATAATCTATGGGGCCCATCCTATACTGTATGGAGCATTATATGGGGCCCGCTATATATGAAGCAATATATGGGGCCCATCATATACTGGAGCATTATATGGAGCCCATCATATACTGTATGGAACATAATATGGGACCCATTATGTCTGGAGCCATATATGGGGCCCATTATACAGTACGGAGTAATACATGGGGCTCATTATACTGCATGGAGCAATATATGGGGCCTATTATATACTGTATGGAGCAATATATGGGGCTCATTATTCTGTATGGAGCAATATATGTGGCTCATTATACTGTATGGAGCACTATATGAGGTCTATTATTCTATATGAATAAATATATGGGGCTCATTATTCTGTATGGAGCATTATATGGGGCCTATTATTCTGAATGGAGCAATATATGGTGCCCATAATACTGTACGGAGCAATATATGTGGCTCATTGTACTGTATGGAGCATTATATGTGGCTCATTATACTGTATGGAGCATTGCATGGAGTTCATTATCCTGCATGGAGCAATATATGTTGCTCATTATTCTGTATGGAGCAATATGTGGGGCTCATTATTATGTATGGAGAATTATGTGGTGCCCATAATACTGTATGGAGCAATATATGGGGGCTCTTTATTCTGTATGGAGCACTATGTGGTGCCCATAATACTGTAAGGAGCAATATATGGGGCACATTATTCTGCATGGAGCATTATGTGACGCCCTGATGCCCATAATACTGTATCGAGGACTATACTTTCCAGTTTCTGACCTATTGAAGAATTTACAATAGATATCACTCATGTAATGTGAGAAGTGAAATCTTTGGCAATGTACTAGCCCTATATTTATCTGCTTTAACTGTGCTTTATGAATTGTCGTATGTGTTAAAGAAGCCAACTGAGACTTTTTCCCCAGGGGCCCACGAAAACCTGGAGCCGGCCCTGCCCAGGTGACCCCATATTGGAATCTTCACTGCTTAAAGGGTCCCCAAAACCACCAGCAGTTGTGTCTATATAGCTAAATACCCCGCATAACAGTCCTTCTATTATATGACACACATAAACAGATCTTTAGAAAAAGTATTTCTAAAGTCATTTTATGATATGTAAATTAGGCCTTTGACTAGCTGATGGGGCTCTAGCTACCCTAGACTACTAATACATGAAATTGGACCCCACAATTTACTGCACAATTTCTCCTGAGTGCGGTGCTGCCCCATATGTTGTCAGAAACTACTGTTAGGCCACACGTTAGAGCTGAGAAGGCTGGGGCGCTATTTGGCCATTAGAGCACAGATTTAGCTAAAATAGCTTATGGGTGTCATTTTCTGAGTCCCTAAGGTGTCAAAACAGCAGAAAACATCCAAAAGTAACCCCATTGTAGAAATTGCACTTCTATATGAATTCATCTACTGCTGCAGTGACTACTTTGTAATAACCATGCCCGCTTCATTCTGAAGAATTGCAAAACATTGTAGCACCCTCATATAATATACCCACATATATTGCAGCACCCCTATATATTGTAACCCGATATATTGTACCACTATATATTGTAGCGCCTTCATATATTGTGCCCCAATATATTGTAGTGCTCTCATATATTGTACCCAGGGCTGGCGTTTGGCACAGGCAGACCAGGCAGACGCCTGGGGCCCCCACCTAGAAAGGGGGCCCCCTACCTCTGCAGCCCCTGTATAAAGTGCCCAGAGGGTGTACAGCAGTGGCGTCTCTTCCAAACCCCCCTGGAGACCCCCTCAGTGCTGTGATTTACTCATGAGCTCTGTGCTGTTTGCTGTAGGATCAGGTTTCACAGTCACATACAGCAGGGATCAGCATAGGCTCTGACCACAGTCACTGCTTGTAATCTGACAGGGTGACCTCCTGCCACTACTGTCTGGATGACACAAGACAGGAATATTGTCTGCTAAATCAGAGCATTTATTATATAGAAATAAATGAATTCCCATGTGAAACAATAAGGGTAAACCATACACATATATAGTACAGGTGTGCATAGGAATCAGCGTTTTTGGTGCTTTTTTTTTGCAGCCAAAGCCTGCTCTCTTGACAGTAAAAACACTGCTTTTTTAAAACACCCATTTTTAGAGTATGTGCAGAGGATCCGGAAATGGCAGCCCTTTGGATGCAGTGGACATGTGCTGCGTCCAAAGTGCTGCCATGTTTTGAACACAGGTGATTCCGCGTGTGTTCATTGATCTGTGCGGAATGCCTGCATCCTATACATTGCAGGGGTGAGATTTCTCTGGTGGAGACTCGCGTCTACGCCATATAAATTGACATGCTGCAGCCTGGACAGACGCGCCCCATGTCCGTCTCTGCGGGTGAGGTGCAGGTGATAGTGCACGCATAGTAGAGATGGAATTTCTTGAAATCCCATCCACTATACTGTAACATCTGGACGCTGCGGGTTGGACGCTGCACAAGTACACAGCAGCTGACCCGCAGCGTTTACTGACTGTGAACCCACACCCTTAGAGTTTTTGCTGTTTGTTTTTTACAGTTTACATTTTGTCTACAGTACATGTTTAATAAAGTTAGTGTTATTCACAAAAAACGCAGCGAAAAACAACGTTGCAACATTTGCAGCATTTTTTAAACTTTTTCATTGCTTTCTACAGGTGAAAAAAATTGCTGAAAGAAGTGACATGCTGCAGATTTAAAAAACGCTGCAGTTGTGAAATTCAGTCAGGAGAAAATAAAAGGGTGAGCAGGAGATTTCTGAAAATCTCAGTTTTTGCTTGTGCTGTAAAATGCTGTAAACTTCTTATTTGCAGAAGAAAGAGCTGCAAAAATTCTGCATATGAACATGGCCAAAGCTGCTTTTCAACGTGCCAGCAAAACAGGAGATTTCCGAAATCTCCTGCAGGCGCTTGTTTGTTTTCTGACTGGATTTCAGAACTGTAGCGCTTTTTAAATCCCCTCAGTTTTACCGGCAGATTTACCGCAGATTTATCATGGAATTACCGCGGTTTTTGTGCGGTTTTCAACAGCGTTTTTACACCTGTGGATTCCTTTTATGGAGCAGGTGTAAAACGCTGCGGAATCTGCACAAAGAATTGACATGCTGCAGAAAATACAACGCAGCGTTTCCGCGCGGTATTTTCCGCAGCATGTGTACTGCAGATTTTGTTTTCCATACGTTTACATGGTACTGTACAACGCATGGAAAACTGCTGCAGATCCACACCAAAATCCCAACGTGTTCACATAGCCTGAGAAACATGTCACCACTTCTGTATTTCTCACCATCCTGGTTTTACATACTGTATGCTGATTTGTAATACTGACCAAACATCCTCACTCCAAAAAAAAAGCTGACTAGTGTTGAGCGATACCATCCGATACTTGAAAGTATCAGTATCGGATAGTATCGGCCGATACCCGAAAAGTATCGGATATCGCCGATACCGATACCCGATACCCATACAAGTCAATGGGACACCAAGTATCGGAAGGTATCCTGATGGTTCCCAGGGTCTGAAGGAGAGGAAACTCTCCTTCGGGCCCTGGGATCCATATCAATGTGTAAAATAAAGAATTAAAATAAAAAATAGGGATATACTCACCTCTCCGGCGGCCCCTGGACTTTACCGCCGTAACCGGGAGCCGTTGTTCCTAAGAATGCGCGCTTGAAAGACCTTAGATGACATCGTGGCTTCTGATTGGTCGTGCAGCAGTCGCGTGACCGCTACGCGACCAATCACAAGCAGCCGTGACGTCATCTAAGGTCTTTCAAGCGCTTGAAATACCTTAGATGACGTCGCAGCTTCTGATTGGTCGCGTGAGCGGTCGCGTGACCGCTACGCGACCAATCACAAGCCGCGACGTCATCTAAGGTATTTCAAGCGCTTGAAAGACCTTAGATGACGTCACGGCTGCTTGTGATTGTGTATATATAAACGCCGTGTGCACAGCTGTGTTATTGGTGCAGAGATTAGGTTCCCAAACCATACAGTAAATAATGAAGAAATCTCGCACTCAACTTAAATCTTTTTAGACTGATTTTTTTAATGGTATTGGAGTAGCACTGGAGTCCTCATTATTGGCTGCTTGTGATTGGTCGCGTAGCGGTCACGTGACCGCTGCGCGACCAATCAGAAGCCGCGACGTCATCTAAGGTCTTTCAAGCGCGTATTCTTAGGAACAACGGCTCCCGGTTACGGCGGTAAAGTCCAGGGGCCGCCGGAGAGGTGAGTATATCCCTATTTTTTATTTTAATTCTTTATTTTACACATTGATATCAATCCCGATACCGATTCCCGATACCACAAAAGTATCGGAACTCGGTATCGGAATTCCGATACCGCAAGTATCGGCCGATACCTGATACTTGCGGTATCGGAATGCTCAACACTAATACTGACCAAATACTGCTAGTGTGACGGCAGCCTTAAAAAAAAAATTAAGAGGGGGTTGGGGGCAACTCTTTGTCTTGGGCCCCCAATCTTTTCTGACCCTAGCAACACCCCTGCGTACAGCTAATAGTGGCAGACCCGTTGGCCGATATAAGGCCCCTAAATATGGGGGCCACAGTGCAATGTTATCATTTGGGGCCCCCACTTTAAATTTTTGCCTAAGGCCCCACTTTATAGCAGCTCCGTATATTGTAGCACCCCCATATATTGTAGCACACCCATATATTGTATCCCCATATGTTGTAACCCCATATATTGTACCACCATATATTGTAGCACCCCCATATATTGTCTCGATATGTTGTAGTGTAACCCCATATATTGTACCACCATATATTGTAGCACCCCCATATATTGTGCCCCCATATATTGTAGTACCCCCATATATTGTACTGCCATATATTGTAGCACCCCCATAAATTGTAGTGCCTTCATATATTGTAACCCTATATATTGTACCACCATATATTGTAGCACCCCCATATATTGTAGCACTCCCATATATTGCAGTGTCCTCATATATTGTGCCCCCATATATTGTAGTTCTCCATATATTGTAGTGCCCTCATACATTGTTGCACCCCCATATATTGCCGCATTTCCATATACTGTAACCACATATATTGTGCCCCCATATATTGTGCCCCCATATATTGTAGCACCCCCATACATTGTAGCGCCCTCATATATTGTAACGCAATATATAGTAGCACCATATATTGCAGCACCCCCCTATATCGTAGCGGCCCCATATACTGTACCACCATATATTGTAGCACCTCCATAGATTGTACTACCATATATTGTAGCACCCCATATATTGTACCACCATATGTTGTAGTACCCTCATATATTGTAGCACCCCCATATATTGTAGTTCCCTCATATGTTGTAGTGCCCTCATATATTGTAACCCCATATATTGTACCACCATATATTGCAGTGCCCTCATATATTGTAAAACCTCCATATATTCTAGCACCCTTATATATTGCACCACCATATATTGTAGTGCCCCAATATATTTTTTAGTGTACCCATATATTGGTGTCTGCTCCAGTGGTATCCATTTTAGGTGTTCATATAACTGTGGTCGTCTACACGTGTGCACCTAAAAAAGTGGCACCACCAGAACAGAGACCAGATGGAGTCCAAAATGACTCCACGTGCCTCATAAATGCGTGGTTCCATTGGGGGTTGGTCTAAATCGCAGTTTGGGTAACTGACGGTGTAAGTGCTCAACAGGATAACTGAGCCGGGCCTTATTTCGATTTTTGGGAGGGAGGTAGAATGAACATATTGACAGCTGTACAAGAACAGTTTTTAATTTTGAGCGGGTTCACCATGCGGTATAAGTGATAAGGTGGATTTATTCTTTGGGTCAATGCTAATACAGTGATACCAGATTTGTATTGTTTTTTTAGGTTTTTCTGCTGTCATACAGTAAAAATTATTTTTTTAATTGAAAATAAAGTCATTTTGTCGCCATCTTCTGAGAGCTGTAACTTTTTGGTGAAGAAAGCTGTATGAGGGCTTATTTTTGAATGACGAGTTGGAAATTTTTTTTAATATAATTTCCAGTGCACCCACTAACCCCATCTGTGTCTCCACAATAAAATTTTTAATCAGATTTCTCACACAAGTTTTTTTGTTTTTCAAGAACAAACTAATACCATATACAGTAGTGTATCTTCTCATATGTGCGTATTGAATGTGTCGTGCAGCAGAGAGTCTTTTCAATAACAGTTACTGTAGTATTAATGTCCTATAATTGCCCCATTACATAATTGGCCCTGCAACAATACAGGAGTTTGCATGGTCTCTTGTTACACCCTTCATGAATAGCTGGGTGGTGCATTACACCTGGCAGCTCCTACATCATCATTAATGACAATTTGGAGTCAGTTGATATCAGGTGAACAATTAACCTTAAAGGGAACCTGTCACCACGTTTTTGGAAGATGGGATAAAAATAGCGTTAAATAGGGGCAGAGGTGGGCGTTACATTAGTGTGTTTGTTATGCGTTTATTACCCACCTAAGTTGCCGAAATACCTTTGCAAAGTCTCCGTTTTCGCCTGTCAATCAGGCTGGTCTGGTCAAAAGGGCGTCTTGTCTTCCCCCAGATTTTGCGTAGTTTTCCGTTGGTGGCGTAGTGGTGTGCGCATGCCCAAGGTCCCGAATCCTCTGCCAGGGGATTTAAAAGAGCGCGCTGTTCGTTATTTCATTGGTGATCGGTGGGCGCGGCCATCTTCCTTTGGCCGCGCGTGCGCAGAAGCGGCGCTCTGCTGGCCGCGGCTTCAGGAAAATGGCCGCGGGATGCCGCGCGTGCGCAGATGGATATCGCGGCGGCCATTTTCCTGAAGCCGCGGCCAGCAGAGCGCCGCTTCTGCGCACGCGCGGCCAAAGGAAGATGGCCGCGCCCACCGATCACCAATGAAATAACGAACAGCGCGCTCTTTTAAATCCCCTGGCAGAGGATTCGGGACCTTGGGCATGCGCACACCACTACGCCACCAACGGAAAACTACGCAAAATCTGGGGGAAGACAAGACGCCCTTTTGACTAGACCAGCCTGATTGACAGGCGAAAACGGAGACTTTGCAAAGGTATTTCGGCAACTTAGGTGGGTAATAAACGCATAACAAACACACTAATGTAACGCCCACCTCTGCCCCTATTTAACGCTATTTTTATCCCATCTTCCAAAAACGTGGTGACAGGTTCCCTTTAAGTTTGTGCCACAATGATCCCTACTATGTTGATGAGAAGAGCTCTGTAAGATCCATGGTGGCTCGAGCATTGTAAGAGCCAATCTGTCCATTACTGCATATTATGTGACCCTAACAATACTATCCCATTCTTCTTCCAGTACCCGACCCGCAGCCATGGCTAACCTCCTGACCACCATCCGCAAGATCATAGACACCTTCCACAGTTACAGCAGTCACAGTTCCCCCTGTGATAAACTGGACATCACAGAATTTCAGAGCCTCATCCAGACACAGTTTACAGATGTTATTGAGGTGAGATCTGACTATCACTGTTTTCACCCAATAGTCTGTACTGTCAAGCTGCTGTTCACACAATGAAGACAAATTGACGCCATTGCCAAAAATGTTTAACTTTTAGTGCTGGGTTCTTAAATGTGATCTCTTCTCCTTCGCCGGCTGGTGGTCACTTTCTCACATTACCTTGTACTTTCGCCGAGAGCACCACAATGGTTAATCGATGTTGTGAGTTTCGTCCTTGTTGGGTGTCTCTGGGTTGGGAGTAGCTCACATAGGGTGTAACCGTTCAACCTTTCATGGGAACGTGGGTGACTGTATTAGAACACCACTAAACTTTCTATTTATAGGACACACATTTCTCTTAGTAATCAACTCAATAAATATTTTTCACAGCTCCGTTTGTAATCTTAAACATATGTGTGTATGTATATATACAGTGGGCACAGAAAGTATTCAAACTCCTTTACAGTTTTTCACTCATTGTTTTTTTCTCATTAATGTACTGTAAGGCAGTGACCGGTGTCAGAGGGTCACTATGTATCCCCCAGGATGTGCTTAGAAGCATATTAGATCCGTTGGAGTGCCCTGTGCTCACAGCAGGTTTGCCTGTGAGACACAGGGAAGAATAAAAGTGAGTGTGAATGTAAGAGGGTGGTGCTGTTATGCACAGTAAGGAACACCCTGTCACTTTAAGAGACTGCACCCCCTTGTCTGGTGTGAGATGGATTGTTCTGCTTTTTCCCCTGCTTTAGGCTGTAAGATGAACTGCCCTAGCTTGAGGGGAGGAGTTGAGCCTGGACTGCGTGTGAAATAGGAAGTCTCCAGGGAGAAGAGAGAGAAGTTTCTAGAGGGAACTGTGTGAACTGTGTGAACTGTGTGCTGGCCTGTCTTCTGGCCTGTCTGCAAGGAAGAGCCGTAGGCTGCAAGGAAGATTTCACAGCTTGAGACGAACTGCGTTTGGTAGAGAGACTTTCCCGGATACAGCAAAGGGTGGCTGTTCTGCGCTGGTTTGTGAAGCCACGAAGATACTTGGAAGGGGACTTACGGTCTCCAGGAGCAAGGAGAAGACCACGCTTAGCAGAGCTGATAGGAATCCGTGCGCACCACCGTTGTGGACTTTTGGGGCCCCCTGGGACTGGACCTGTGTCCCCAACATCACCGTGAGTCTGTTCCTGCCTGGTGCACCAGCTAGGGTCTAGTGCAGACTTCAGTAGCTAGAGCACGGTAGCCGTGTGGCCTGAGTAGTAAAGGCCAGGGAGGCTATGTACAGAGTAGCATCGATATATGTTTCATTGTGTACAGTGGCTGGTGAGATAGATTTTGAGTTTGTAATTGTTGAAGTACCGTGCTGTTTTACAGACAAGTTGATTCATGTGCATTATCTTTTGCTATTGTAAATTCCTGTTTGCATCTTCCATGTCCCCTCCATTCCCTGTCTCCCAATAAATCTATCCTTTGTTGATTGCACCTCGTCTTGTGTACAGTAGTCTCCTGCACCGTGGTGGTCCCTCGGGCCATCGCTTCAAGTGGCGCTGCGAGCAGGGTACTGTCACCAAGATGGAGGCAGCAGACAGCAATGGCGGGAATGCTAATGTTAATGGAGATGCTGTGGGCATTGGTGGAACCCCTGCAAGGACACTCCCTATGGGCACCATATTTAGTGTGCTCCCAAAATTTGACGGCAAGAATATGCCACTGTCCGACTGGGTGTCTCGGCTGCAATGCACCCTGAAGATTTATAACATAAGCCCAGTCCTTGAAGTGGACATTGCTTTAACTGCTCTAGAGGGAGAAGCCCGCAGAAACGTCTGCCTACAACCAGAACTCACCCGCAGTACCCTGAAGGAGCTAGTGAAGTTCCTGGAAGAGATCTACGGTGAGACCGCTAGCGCGGGACATCTTCGCGCCAAATTTTTCTCTAGGCTGCAGCGGGAAGAGGAAGGAATTTCTCAGTATGCAACGGTACTGCAGGAAGTGTTTGAAGAGGTGCAGAGAAAGGAGGCAGATGGACTTGGCGGCATGGGCTCTAAAGACCGGATACTCCGGGAGCAGTTCATTCTGGGACTACACAGCACATCCTTGAGGCAGGCACTGTCAGAACGGGTCCGGGCAGATCCAGCCCTTACGTTTCGTCAAGTCCTGGCAGAAACAGTGGCCCGAAGTAAAGAAGAAAGCTATGCGTCTGGAGTGATGCGTGTCCAGGACGCCAATTCCAGAGGGGAAACAGTGGCCCGAAGTAAAGAAGAAAGCTATGCGTCTGGAGTGATACGTGTCCAGGGCGCCAATTCCAGAGGGGACCCAAACCATCAAGATGTGCTGGTCCAGGTAGTGCAAGATTTGCAGCGGTCCCTTGTTAACGTGCAAGAGAAACTGACCCAGATGGAGCGGAGAGTGGGGGAACTACAAGGAACTGACCCACCATACTCATACAACCATTCTTCGGCCCGATCGACAAGGGATCAGTGGGAACAGGCCCCCTCCCGTCAGGCATCGGCGGCACGAGGACAGGCTCGAAGTACCCCTCGGCGAGGAGGAGGCATGCAATGCTGGGAGTGTGGAGGACGGGGGCACCTTGCCAGAGACTGTCGGAACTATACTCAAGGCCAGTGGAAGCCGCCGTTAAACTACCAACCCCCGCAGTAGTGCGGCACTCTGCGGGGGAGGCGAGAAGAGAGGCCGCTCCATATCATAATGAACACTTGATCGCTGGGAGCCCCATCCTACGTGCTGAATTTGAAGGAGTTCTGGTGGATTGCCTGGTAGATACCGGGTCACAAGTGACAATGATGTCAGAAGCGTGCTTCAAGCAGCATTTCCAGAACCTGGCCAAGCCAGAAAAGGAGACATTGATTCGCTTGTTTGCTGCCAACCAACAACCGATTCCGGTCACAGGGGTCGTGTGGATGAATATTCGAATCTGTGGACAAGTAGTTGGAAGAAAAGGGATCCTACTAGTCCCTGAGCCTGTCAAGAAAGATGTGCCTGTAGTACTGGGAATGAATATCCTACGTGAACTCGATCAGATTATGTTTACCAAACGGTGGATGGCTCGCCTGTCCAAGTTCGACTTTACCATCCGCTATCGCTCTGCTACTCAAAACGCAAATGCGGATGGGCTGTCAAGAGTGCCAGTGGAGACACCAGTGGGGGATCTTGATGAGCAACTCGAAGAGGAGGAAACCCCAGACTTCAATAAGTTCAAGACTCCAATGGTTGCGGCCCAGTCAAGAAGGGAGGCCTGCACATTACCTCGGTCCCTGGGGAGAACCAATGAAGAATGGGGGCACGTTCAGGATGAAGACGAAGGGCTGAGACTGATGAAGTGGTGGGTAACGCAAAAACGGAAGCCTGGCAAACAAGAGAGAGAAAATCTGGACTCTGAAACGAGGAGTGTGTTGCACCAGTGGGAAAGACTGGAAGTGCGAGAGTCAGTACTATATCGTAAGAGGCAACAGCCAAAGGATATGGAAGTAAGGTGGCAAGTGGTCATCCCAGGAAGAATGGCTCAAGAAGTAGCTAAAGAAGTCCATGAATTCGGAGCGCACTTCGGCCCCACAAAGACCTACCAATGGTTGCAGCGGTATGTGTATTGCCCCCGGTTGGAGCTTGTGGTGGAAGAGGTTTGCCGGCAGTGTCGAGTATGTGACCTCATTAAAAGTACTGAACAGAGGGCACCCTTCCAGACCATACAAACTACGGAGCTGATGGAGCGAAATGTCACCTCATGGGTGAAAGAGCGTCGGCAACATTTGCAAACGATACGGCGGTTGGCGGGTCAGCAACTGCAAGAAAAGGAACATGCGGCCCGCAAACCGACTCAAGAGTTACCGCTCCAACCTGGAGACCGAGTGTTGGTCAGAGAGAAACGCCCCAAGGGAAAACTAAGTGAGAGATGGGAAGTACAGCCATACAAGGTTATCGAGAGAGTGTATGCTAACGGCCCTGTCTACAAGGTACAGATTGAGAATGGGGCATCCGCCCCTAGAATACTTCACAGAAATATGCTGCGGCCTTGCCGGTCTGAGGTCTGTTCTACGCCATTGTCGCCTGAAGGCGCCACTCCACCTCCTGAATCTGTCATGCCTGACAGCCAAGAGCTTCGGAGATCCCAGAGGTCTAATGCAGGGGTTCCACCAGTCCGATATGTAGAACAGTGTGCTCTGTCTGTCTGTATACCCTTGTTGTCTCCTCAATTATACTTTTATCCTGAAGCTGTGATGGCCGAGGACGACCATCATTAAGAAGGGAGGCATGTAAGAGGGTGGTGCTGTTATGCACAGTAAGGAACACCCTGTCACTTTAAGAGACTGCACCCCCTTGTCTGGTGTGAGATGGATTGTTCTGCTTTTTCCCCTGCTTTAGGCTGTAAGATGAACTGCCCTAGCTTGAGGGGAGGAGTTGAGCCTGGACTGCGTGTGAAATAGGAAGTCTCCAGGGAGAAGAGAGAGAAGTTTCTAGAGGGAACTGTGTGAACTGTGTGAACTGTGTGCTGGCCTGTCTTCTGGCCTGTCTGCAAGGAAGAGCCGTAGGCTGCAAGGAAGATTTCACAGCTTGAGACGAACTGCGTTTGGTAGAGAGACTTTCCCGGATACAGCAAAGGGTGGCTGTTCTGCGCTGGTTTGTGAAGCCACGAAGATACTTGGAAGGGGACTTACGGTCTCCAGGAGCAAGGAGAAGACCACGCTTAGCAGAGCTGATAGGAATCCGTGCGCACCACCGTTGTGGACTTTTGGGGCCCCCTGGGACTGGACCTGTGTCCCCAACATCACCGTGAGTCTGTTCCTGCCTGGTGCACCAGCTAGGGTCTAGTGCAGACTTCAGTAGCTAGAGCACGGTAGCCGTGTGGCCTGAGTAGTAAAGGCCAGGGAGGCTATGTACAGAGTAGCATCGATATATGTTTCATTGTGTACAGTGGCTGGTGAGATAGATTTTGAGTTTGTAATTGTTGAAGTACCGTGCTGTTTTACAGACAAGTTGATTCATGTGCATTATCTTTTGCTATTGTAAATTCCTGTTTGCATCTTCCATGTCCCCTCCATTCCCTGTCTCCCAATAAATCTATCCTTTGTTGATTGCACCTCGTCTTGTGTACAGTAGTCTCCTGCACCGTGGTGGTCCCTCGGGCCATCGCTTCATGAACTGGATCAAGTTATTTGACCCAGAAATTATTCAGGAAAACCCGGTATGGGCTTTTATTTTTGAAACGGACTGCAGGAAGGTAGTGGCGCCGGTCCGTTTCCTCCAGCCCAGATCTTATAGTGGCCCATGGCCATAGAATCTGGAGGAAAGAAAAAAAAACCCTGCAAGAGAGTTTGGGTGTGTCAGTGTTGGTTTGGGAGTCAGACCTAGCAGGAGCTTTATTAGGAGCTCTGTCCGTGTGGTGCAACACGGGCCAGGCAGAGCCTGAAAAGCCTGACACCCCAGCTTACACGGGGGGTGTAATACGTTCATGGCAACGGATTGTGGACTGTTGTTATATTTTGCCCGCTGCATATCGAAGGACTTGTTTGCTTACTTTTTCTGGTTTGTGAGTATCCTGTGAAATAAATAAGACTGTATTTGAACTTTATATGGGTCACTGCCTATTCACTGCACAGCAAGAACATCGCTACATCACATTTGGTTGGAGAATGCGGAGCAGTGTGAATTAAGGCATACCCCAACACCATTAGCATGTCTGTTATTAAGCCTGCTACATTACAATTCAGGCCTACAGACAAAATGGAGGAGATCCTGAGGCAGCTGGTCCTCACACAGCAACAATAGCAACAAACTAATAACCTGTTGCTGCAGCCAATTACAGCCCTGCGTGAGGCACCTCCAGCACCGACCCCGGAACGTCGCGATGCCCGAGACAAGGTCCGCTCCGCTTTGAGGAAATTGAGTCCGGAAGATGACGTGGAAGCTTTCCTCACTGTCTATGAGCGCACGCCAGAGCGGGACAATCTGCCAGCAGCACAGTGGGCTGAAGTTGTGGCTCCGTTCCTGAGGGGTGATGCGCTAAAGGCCTACTTTGACCTCAGTCGGGAGGATGCCCAGGACTATTCCAAGCTAAAAGGTGAGATCCTTGCCTGACTGGGGGTTAATACTTATGTGAGAGCTCAACGGGTGTTTTCTTGGACTTTTGTGGAAGCCCAGCCTGCCCAGTCTCAGATTTTTGACTTACTGCAGCTTGTGAAATGGTGGCTCCAACCTGAGACTTTAACCACAAGTCAGATAGTGGAGAGGGTGGAGGTCGAGTGGAGAGGGCTCTGCCAGCAGCCATACAGCGTTGGGTGGGTCAAGGGGACCCGGGTACCCTAGACCAAGTTGTAGGTCTGATAGAGCGATATAAGGCCACCCAGGACTTTATACGGGACACTGCTCCGCTTCGGCTGTCACGTAAGACTCCGCCAGCTCAGGAGACTGAGAAAAGTCCACGACCCTCCACTGGGACAAAACCGGACCGAGTCCATGCTGAGGGGTTGTCTCGGAAAGAGAGTGACCACAGACCTGTGTCCCCTAAACTGGCCCCAAGGTTACCTCGGGCCACAGTCATTACGTGTTGGCGATGGCAAGAACCTGGACATGTGGTTGCTAATTGCCCTCTAACAACAGAACCCATGGACTGCGGGTATACCCGTCGGGTGTCTATGTATGCCCAGCCAGTCTGCATTGCCACTACAGACCCTGCCGGTACCGAACCTCAGCTGTGTAGAGTACTCGTTAACGGGTACCAGACGGATGCTCTCTTGGACTCAGGGAGCTCAGGGAGCTTGGTGACCCTGGTACACGGGTACCTGGTTGCTGGGGACAGTCCTAATGGATGAAAGGTGGGGGTAGTGTGCATACATGGGGACCTCCGAGAGTACCCGACTGTGGAGGTCACTTTCTCCACCCCATGTGGAGAGATAAAACATGTGGTGGGCGTGGTAAAGACTCTTCCGTATGGGACTGTGATCGGTAGAGACTTGCCCCTGTTCTGGTCCCTCTGGGAGAACAGAGTTAACCCTCTCAGGGTAAAAAGCATTCCAGGTGCCGAACCTGAAGATCCCGAGTCAGGGATACCTGCCGTAGAGGTCGCCATGATAGGGACAGTGTGTAATCCCGATAGGTTTCCCCTAGAGGTGTTGGCAGGAGAAGTGGAAGAGAATCCACCAATTCCTGAGCTGGAGGTGTCACCTGGTAAGTTTGGGACTGCTCAGCTCCAGGATCCCACTCTGACCCGGGCAAGGGAAAGAGTAGTCGAAGTGAATGGGGTGGCACAACAACCTGGTGCAGAAAAGGAGTTTCCCCGGATGATGATGAACCAGGAGTTACTGTACAGGGTTGATAAAATCCGGGATGAGGTGGTGGAACAACTGATAGTGCCCCAACCCTATCGTCGGGGGGTGCTCGACATGGCTCACACTCACATGTTGGGGGGGCACTTGGGGGCCAAAAAGACATTAGAGCACATATTACAGAGGTTTTTTGGCCTGGTGTCTATGCGGAGGTTACAAAGTACTGTGATACATGTCCTTAGTGTCAACTAACCTCACCCACCACGAACTACCGGAGTCCATTAGTGCCTCTACCCATCATAGAAGTACCTTTTGAGCAGATAGCGATGGATCTGGTAGGACTAATAGTAAAATCCGCCCGGGGCCACCAGCACATATTAGTAGTTGTACACTACGCCACCCGGTATCCAGAGGCAATACCGCTCTGGCACACTTCGGCTAAACTAATAGCCCGTGAACTGTTTGCCATGTTTTGTCGCCTTGGGCTTCCCAAGGAGATCCTTACAGACCAGGGAACCCCTTTTATGTCTAAAGTGACTAGGGAGCTATGTAAATTGCTTCAAATTAAACAGTTACGTACGTCAGTGTACCATCCACAAACCGATGGGTTGGTCGAGAGGTTTAATGCTCAAAAAGGTGGTCACCAAGGATGGGAAGGATTGGGATATGTTATTGCCATATTTAATGTTCGCCATACGCGAGGTACCGCAGGCGTCCACGGGGTTCTCCCTGTTTGAGCTGTTGTATGGCAGGCACCCGAGGGGACTGCTGGATGTAGCCAAAGAGACGTGGGAACAGGAGCCCACTCCACATAAGAGTGTTATCGAGTATGTGGCAAGTATGCAGGATCGGATTGCGGTCGTGCAACCCATAGTAAAGGAGCATCTGTTGGATGCCCAGGCCGCTCAGAGCCGTACATATAATAAAAGGACCTTTAAAGAAGGAGACCGGGTGTTGGTACTAGTACCCACCCCAGAGAGTAAACTCATGGCCAAGTGGCAAGGGCCTTATGAGATACGGGGGAAGGTGGGGAAGTGAATTACAAAGTGTACCAACCCGGGAAAAGAAAACCCGAGCAGCTGTACCATGTAAACCTGCTAAAGGCCTGGAAGGACCGAGAATGTTTGGTCACAGAAGCAACTATGGTCATACAATCGGAGGTCCCCCTGGCACTCGCTAAGGACACGGCCGGGTGTGAGGTAAAAGTCAATGATGACCTCACAAAACAGCAGCGGCGGGAGGCTCGAGCTTTGGTACAGCAGAATATGGATGTATTCTCAGAGCTGCCGGGGCGAACCTCAGTGGTTCAGCATGACATTGTCACTGAGCCCCGGGTAAAGGTGCGGATGAAACCCTACCGAGTGCCAGAAGCCCGAAGGCAAGCCATCGCGGCCGAGGTAAAGCAAATGCTTCAATTGGGAGTCATTGAGGAGTCCCGAAGTGAGTGGGCTAGCCCTATTGTACTAATACCAAAACCTGATGGGTCATTACGCTTCTGTAATGACTTTAGGAAGTTAAATGAAGTGTCAAAATTTGACCTGTATCTCATGCCACGTGTGTACTAGCTAATTGAGAGACTGGGGAAGGCACAGTACTTCACCACGCTGGATCTCACAAAAGGTTACTGGCAGGTTCATTTAACAGAGTCAGCAAAAGAAAAGACTGCTTTTATAACTCCAGAGGGTCTCTTTCAATACGTTGTCTTACCTTTTGGGTTACATGGGGCTCCGGCCACATTCCAGAGGCTGATGGACATTGTGTTAGCACCACATAGAGATTACGCGTCGGCCTATTTGGATGACATAGTCATCTTTAGTACTGACTGGGATACCCATCTGTCCCAGGTACAAGCAGTGCTGGAGTCTCTTAGAGCCGCAGAATTAACAGCAAACCCAAAGAAATTTGCAATAGGTCTCACGGAAGCCCGGTACTTAGGATACGTGATCGTCCGAGGGGTGATCAAACCTCAAGTGAACAAAATTGAGGCCATTCAAAACTGGCCCAAGCCCTTAAGTATCAAACAAGTGAGGGCATTCCTTGGCATCATTGGGTATTACCGTCAATTTATACCCAATTTTGCTGGTAATTCGGCTTCCCTAACGGACCTGTTAAAAGGGAAGAAAACGGTGATGGTCAAGTGGAATCCTCAAACAGAGGAAGCTTTCCAGTCTCTGAAGTCGGCGTTGTGTGGACAGCCGGTCCTCATCAGCCCCGACTTCAAGAAAACCTTTATTGTGCAAACCGATGCCTCAGAGGTAGGCTTAGGAGCGGTGCTCTCGCAAGAGGTGAACGGGGATGAGCATCCAGTCACCTATTTAAGCAGGAAACTGACCCCGGCAGAGAAAAATTATAGCGTAGTGGAGAAGGAGTGCTTGGCGATTAAATGGGCCTTGGAGTCCCTACGCTACTATTTGCTCGGACATCAGTTTCGGTTGGTAATGGACCATTCACCCCTTGTCTGGATGAGAAATGCAAAAGAGAGGAATGCCCGAGTCACCAGATGGTTCTTGTCCCTACAAAACTTCAGCTTCTCTGTGGAACATCGGGCTGGGAAATCACAGGGAAATGCGGATGTCCTGTCACGGGCACCATGTATGCTGACAAATGTTCAACCCCACAAGTCTGAACAGAGGGGGGGTATGTAAGGCAGTGACCGGTGTCATATGCGAGGGTCGCTATGTATACCCCAGGATGTGCTTAGAAGCATATTAGATCCGCTGGAGTGCCCTGTGCTCACAGCAGGTTTGCCTGTGAGACACAGGGAAGAATAAAAGTGAGTGTGAACTGGATCAAGTTATTTGACCCAGAAATTATTCAGGAAAACCCGGTATGGGCTTTTATTTTTGAAACGGACTGCAGGAAAGTAGTGGGGCAGGTCCGTTTCCTCCAGCCCAGATCTTATAATGGCCCATGGCCTTAGAATCTGGAGGAAAGAAAAAAAAAAACCCTGCAAGAGAGTTTGGGTGTGTCAGCATTGGTCTGGGAGTCAGACCTAGCAGGAGCTTTATGAGGAGCTCTGTCCGTGTGGTGCAACACGGGCCAGGCAGAGCCTGAAAAGCCTGACACCCCAGCTTACACGGGGGGTGTAATACGTTCATGGCAACGGATTGTGGACTGTTGTTATTTTTTTCCCGCTGCATACCGAAGGACTTGTTTGCTTACTTTTTCCGGTTTGTGAGTATGCTGTGAAATAAACAAGACTTTATTTGAACTTTTACATGGGTCACTGCCTATTCACTGCACAGCAAGGACATCGCTACATCACAGTACACACTACACCCCATCTCGACTGAAAAAAAGAGAAATGTAGAAAAATTTGCAAATTTAATAAAAAAAGAAAAACTGAAATATCACATGGTCATAAGTATTCAGATCCTTTGCTAAGACACTCATATTTAAGTCACATGCTGTCCATTTCCTTGTGATCCTCCTAGAGATGGTTCTACTACTTCATTGAAGGCCAGCTGTGTTTAGTTAAACTGATAGGACTTGATTTGGAAAGGCACACACCTGTCTATATAAGACCTCTCAGCTCACAGTGCATGTCAGACCAAATGAGAATCATGAGGTCAAAGCAACTGACAAAGGAGCTCAGAGACAGAATTGTGGCAAGGTGCAGATCTGGCCAAAGTTACAACATAATTTCTGGAGTACTCAAGGTTCCTAAGAGCACAGTGGCCTCTATAATCCTTAAATGGAAGAAGTTTAGGACCACCAGTAGTCTTCCTAGACCTGGCCATCCAGCCAAACTGAGCAATCGTGGTTGAAGAGCCTTGGTGAGAGAGGTAAAGAAGAACCCCAAGATCACTATGGCTGAGCACTAGAGATGCAGTAGGAAGATGGGAGAAAGTTCCACAAAGTCAACTATTACTTCAACCCTCCACCAGTCTGACCTTTATGGCAGAGTGGCTCGGGGAAAGCCTTTCCTGAGTGCAAGACATATGAAAGACAGCATGGAGTTAGCTAAAAAAACACATGAAGGATTCCCAGACTATGAGAAATAAGATTCTCTGGTGTGATGAGATGAAGATAGATCTTTTTGGTAATAACTCTAAGTGGTATGTGTGGAGAAAACAGGCACTGCTCTTTACCTCATCAATCCCAACAGTGAAACATGGTGGTGGCAGCATAATGCTAAGGGGGTGTTTTTCAACTGCAGGGACGAGACGACTGGTTGTCATTGAAGGAATCATGAATGCGACCAAGTACAGAGATATCCTGGATGAAAACCTTTTTAAGAGTGATCTGGACCTCAGACTTGGTCAAAGGTTCACCTTCCAGCAAGACAATGACCCTAAGCACACAGCTAAAATTACAAAGGAGTGGTTTCAGAACAACTCTGTGACCATTCTTGACTGGCCCAGCCAGAGCACTGACTTAAACGCAATTGAGCATCTCTGGACAGACCTGAAAATGGCTGTCCACCAACGTTCAACATCCAACCTGATGGAACTGGACAGGATCTGCAAGGAAGAATGACAGAGGATCCCCAAATCCAGGTGTGAAAACTTGCTGCATCATTCCCAAGAAGGCTCATGACTAGTGTTGAGCATTCCGATGCTGCAAGTATCGGGTATCGGCCGATACTTGCTGTATCGGAATTCCGATACCGGGATTCCGATACTCTTGTGGTATCGGGTATCGGGTATCGGAACAACATTTTATTTTAATTCTCTCTTTTACACATTTTAACATTGTTAAAATGTGTAAAAGAGAGAATTAAAATAAAAAATATCGCTATACTCACCTGTCCGACGCAGCCGGGACCTCAGCGCAGGAACCGGCAGCGTTGTTTGTTTAAAATTCCCGCTTTTACATGGTTACGCGAACTCCCGGCTTGTGATTGGTCAGGGCGCCCATGTTGCCGGGCCGCGGACCAATCACAGCAAGCCGTGACGAAAATACGTCACGGCTTGCTGTGATTGGTCCGCGTCCCGGCAACATGGCCGCCATTAACCAATCACAAGCCGTGACGTCACGGGAGGCTGGACTTGCGCACTTTTGAAAAAGCGCGCGTGTCCAGCCTCCAGTGACGTCCCGGCTTATGATTGGTTGCGCCGCGATCAACCAATCACAAGCCGGGAGGCTGGACACGCGCGCAATTTTAAAATGCGCGCTTGTCCTGCCTCCCGTGACGTCACGGCTTGTGATTGGTTAATGGCGGCCATGTTGCCGGGCCGCGGACCAATCACAGCAAGCCGTGACGTATTTTCGTCACGGCTTGCTGTGATTGGTCCGCGTCCCGGCAACATGGCGCCGTGACCAATCATAAGCCGGGACGTCACTGGAGGCTGGACACGCGCGCTTTTTCAAAAGCGCGCAAGTCCAGCCTCCCGTGACGTCACGGCTTGTGATTGGTTAATGGCGGCCATGTTGCCGGGACGCGGACCAATCACAGCAAGCCGTGACGTATTTTCGTCACGGCTTGCTGTGATTGGTCCGCGGCCCGGCAACATGGGCGCCCTGACCAATCACAAGCCGGGAGTTCGCGTAACCATGTAAAAGCGGGAATTTTAAACAAACAACGCTGCCGGTTCCTGCGCTGAGGTCCCGGCTGCGTCGGAGAGGTAAAGTATAGCGATATTTTTTATTTTAATTCTTTCTTTTACACATTTATATGGTTCCCAGGGCCTGAAGGAGAGTTTCCTCTCCTTCAGACCCTGGGAACCATCAGGAATACCGTCCGATACTTGAGTCCCATTGACTTGTATTGGTATCGGGTATCGGTATCGGATTGGATCCGATACTTTGCCGGTATCGGCCGATACTTTCCGATACCGATACTTTCAAGTATCGGACGGTATCGCTCAACACTACTCATGACTGTACTAGTTCAAAAGGGTGCTTCTACTCAATACTGAGCAAAGGGTATGAATACTTATGACTAGTGTTGAGCGATACTTTCCGATATCGGAAAGTATCGGTATCGGAAAGTATCGGCCGATACCGTCAAAATATCGGATCCAATCCGATACCGATACCCGATCCCAATGCAAGTCAATGGGACGAAAATATCGGAATTAAAATAAACCCTTTATAAACTTGTAGGTTCATTCTACATGAAGGAAAACAACTAAGAATAATGTAGGATGTATTGGGGGACGTGGCGGAGATATTAAAGGCACAGAGGTTTAGCCCAATGTAATAGAATAGCATTTTTTTTTTTTTTTTTTTATGACGTTTGGCGTTAGAAAGAATTTGAGTATGTTATTTTTTTTTTTTTTTATGTCAGATATTGATGTTTCACTACTTCCACGCCCTTCACATTCTTTTTTACTTCTCCCACGCTTTCTTCTTCATTATCCTCATCATCAGCTTCTTTGACATCAACTTCTTCACCTTATTCATCTTCTTCTTCATCTTCTACCTATAATTTTTTTGGTTACATTGTTCATATTCTTTTTATTTTACTATTATCTTCATCATATTCTACTTCTTCATCATATTCTTATTTGTGACAGGCATTCCCGTAGTTGTTATCTATAAAAGTTTGAAGATTACACCTTCCGTTCTGCCTGTCACAAAACAGTTACATTTGTCCGCGTTCAGTTTGGCCTGCAGCATCAGGCTTTATCCAGGGGCACCACGAGGAGGAACGGACTCACCCCCATACACTGCTTAGTCTTCTTCTGCTTATAATTTAGATAATATTTTTTGCTCTGATATTTAGTGTTATGCTTAATGTCCTTCTGCTCTTTGTTCTGCAGCCTCTTGTTCTTCTGCTTCTCGGTCTTCCAGGTCGTCGTCGTCTCCAGGGTCGTCGTCTCCGGGGTCGTCGTCATCGGGGTGTTCTCCGGGGTCGTCGTCATCGGGGTGGTCTTCAGGGTCATCGTCTCCAGGGTCGTCGTCATCACGGTGGTTGTCGTCTCTGGTGTCGTCGTCATCTTAGGGGTGGTCTTCCGGGTCATCGTGTTTAGTCTCTTGAACTTGGAAATGTAGCAGAAGGTACAAGAAGGCTGAGAAAATGCCGAGAACCAGCTGATGGAACTGGAACTCGGATGGCTACCCGAAGGTCCAAGAGCCAATGGAACTACCGAGGACCAGCTGACGTTACTGGAACCCGGTTACTAAGCAGGAGGTACCCGTGCCTGAAAGCACTACCAAGGACCACCTGACGTTGGTGGAACTCGGATACCCAGAGGGAGGCACCTAAGCCAAAGGCTCTGCCCGGAACCAGCTGACGGTACTGGAACCAGGATGGGGAGCAGAAGGTACAAGAGCAAAAGACAGTGCCGAGAACCAGCTGACGGTGCTGGAACCCGGATGGGTAGCCGAAGGTCCAAGAGCCAATGGAACTACCGAGGACCAGCTGACGTTACTGGAACCCGGTTACTAAGCAGGAGGTACCCGTGCCTGAAAGCACTACCAAGGACCACCTGACGTTGGTGGAACTCGGATACCCAGAGGGAGGCACCTAAGCCAAAGGCTCTGCCCGGAACCAGCTGACGGTACTGGAACCAGGATGGGGAGCAGAAGGTACAAGATCAAGTGTCTGCGTGGCTTTTGCAGGACACGATGCCGGCTGCACAGCAGGGGAACAGCTGGCGGTGCTGAGCCCCACTGACACATTGGCGAGGTGTTTTTCTCTGTGCAGCTAGCAATACCGGGCCCCAACTGGCGGTGTTAGAGCCCGGGGTCAGCAGGAGGAGGAGAGGGAGCAGAGTGTAGGCCGAAGCCTGCACTGGCGGCAGCTTTTGGGTGTGTTGTGCCTGCGTGGCAGTTGCAGGACACGTTGCCGGCTGCACAGCAGGGGAACAGCTGGCGGTGCTGAGCCCCACTGACACATTGGCGAGGTGTTTTTCTCTGTGCAGCTAGCAGTACCGGGCCCCAACTGGCGGTGTTGGAGCCCGGCCTCTGCTGGGGGAGCAGAGTGTAGGCCGAAGCCTAATCGAACCAATTTCAAAGGTAACCTTTAACCCCCCCTCAGGGGTTACAAAGTAGAAGAGCCACATAGTTCATGCAGCAGCAGTGCTGCACAAGTCAAAGGTTGCTCTTTTCATTTTTCTCCTTGCACACGCTGAATGAAACACGCATAACATTTAGCCCTTTATACAGTCAAACTGTGTTGGAGGCGCGAGTTCCCTTTGTAATGAGACGCAGCACAGATGTCAAGAATCCCACCTTGGTGCTGGGTGCAGCCTCCTGAGCGTTGTTATTTGCTGTACAGGAGTCTGCGCTGTCGTGTTATCCCCTGGCCTAGCGCTGTTAGCGCTGCCCATCTTCTGGCATCATGTAATGTCGGCCGTTGCGGTTCGCGATGACCATGAATCCCAGCCCCGCAGTGTCTTAACATTGTTAAAACACTGCGGGGCTGGGATTCAGGGCCTGGCGCAGCACATATGTTCGCCTCTCGCACTCTGGTCCTTACACCCGCTTCAGACTGTGCGGCGTCAGCTGGTCCCTTATCGCATGCCACGGCCAGGAAGCCGCACAGTCTGAACAAGGCGGAAGGAGCTGAGGGACAGGCGAACTGATGCACTGATCATGCCCATCAATCACACCCTCGCAGTCCCAATAAATAAGACAACGAGGGGCGTTGTGTGGGTCAGGGCGGCCGCAGAGGCGCAGCCAGCCAAACAATGATGCCAGAAGACGGGCAGCGCTACCAAGGGGGTTGCAGCGTGTCATTACAAAGGAAAGTCACACGACCGGGACGGTTAAATGGTCACACAGAGGACACATTTCAGACGTGTTTTCAGTTCCACATGTGCGAGGAGAATACGTTTATGAGCCACCTTGCACACATGCAGCATTACCGCTGTACAAGGTGGCTGGATAACGTAAAAACGCCTGGGGGAGGGGGGACAGGTTCCCTTCAATTTCAGTTCTGGTGTCTGCGTGGCTTTTGCAGGACACGATGCCGGCTGCACAGCAGGGGAACAGCTGGCGGTGCTGAACCCCACTGACACATTGGCTGGTGTTTTTCTCTGTGCAGCTAGCAATACCGGGCCCCAACTGGCGGTGTTAGAGCCCGGGGTCAGCAGGAGGAGGAGAGGGAGCAGAGTGTAGGCCGAAGCCTGCACTGGCGGCAGCTTTTGGGTGTGTTGTGCCTGCGTGGCAGTTGCAGGACACGTTGCCGGCTGCACAGCAGGGGAACAGCTGGCGGTGCTGAGCCCCACTGACACATTGGCGAGGTGTTTTTCTCTGTGCAGCTAGCAGTACCGGGCCCCAACTGGCGGTGTTGGAGCCCGGCCTCTGCAGGGGGAGCAGAGTGTAGGCCGAAGCCTAATCGAACCAATTTCAAAGGTAACCTTTAACCCCCCCTCAGGGGTTACAAAGTAGAAGAGCCACATAGTTCATGCAGCAGTGCTGCACAAGTCAAAGGTTGCTCTTTTCATTTTTCTCCTTGCACACGCTGAATGAAACACGCATAACATTTAGCCCTTTATACAGTCAAACTGTGTTGGAGGCGCGAGTTCCCTTTGTAATGAGACGCAGCACAGATGTCAAGAATCCCACCTTGGTGCTGGGTGCAGCCTCCTGAGCGTTGTTATTTGCTGTACAGGAGTCTGCGCTGTCGTGTTATCCCCTGGCCTAGCGCTGTTAGCGCTGCCCATCTTCTGGCATCATGTAATGTCGGCCGTTGCGGTTCGCGATGACCATGAATCCCAGCCCCGCAGTGTCTTAACATTGTTAAAACACTGCGGGGCTGGGATTCAGGGCCTGGCGCAGCACATATGTTCGCCTCTCGCACTCTGGTCCTTACACCCGCTTCAGACTGTGCGGCGTCAGCTGGTCCCTTATCGCATGCCACGGCCAGGAAGCCGCACAGTCTGAACAAGGCGGAAGGAGCTGAGGGACAGGCGAACTGATGCACTGATCATGCCCATCAATCACACTCTCGCAGTCCCAATAAATAAGACAACGAGGGGCGTTGTGTGGGTCAGGGCGGCCGCAGAGGCGCAGCCAGCCAAACAATGATGCCAGAAGACGGGCAGCGCTACCAAGGGGGTTGCAGCGTGTCATTACAAAGGAAAGTCACACGACCGGGACGGTTAAATGGTCACACAGAGGACACATTTCAGACGTGTTTTCAGTTCCACATGTGCGAGGAGAATACGTTTATGAGCCACCTTGCACACATGCAGCATTACCGCTGTACAAGGTGGCTGGATAACGTAAAAACGCCTGGGGGAGGGGGGACAGGTTCCCTTCAATTTCAGTTCTGGTGTCTGCGTGGCTTTTGCAGGACACGATGCCGGCTGCACAGCAGGGGAACAGCTGGCGGTGCTGAACCCCACTGACACATTGGCTGGTGTTTTTCTCTGTGCAGCTAGCAATACCGGGCCCCAACTGGCGGTGTTAGAGCCCGGGGTCAGCAGGAGGAGGAGAGGGAGCAGAGTGTAGGCCGAAGCCTGCACTGGCGGCAGCTTTTGGGTGTGTTGTGCCTGCGTGGCAGTTGCAGGACACGTTGCCGGCTGCACAGCAGGGGAACAGCTGGCGGTGCTGAGCCCCACTGACACATTGGCGAGGTGTTTTTCTCTGTGCAGCTAGCAGTACCGGGCCCCAACTGGCGGTGTTAGAGCCCGGGGTCAGCAGGAGGAGCAGGGGGAGCGGAGTGTAGGCCGAAGCCTGCACTCGAGCAAGTTGAAAGGAAACCTTTAACCCCCCCCCCCCCCAGGCGTTTGTAGCTGAAAGAGCCATTGTGTACAGCACTAATGCTGGAAAAGGTAAACTTAGCTCTTTTAATTATGGTCCTTGCACATGCGGAACCTAACAGTTATGAAATGTGTCCCCTCACAGCGTTAAACCGTCCGGTAGGTGGAACTTTCCTTTGTCGTGTGACGCAGCACAGCCATCATTTTTACCCCCTTGGCGCCGTGCGCCGCCTCCTCAGCGTTGTTTGAGTCTGTCCCGGAGCCTGCGCTGTTAGGTTAGCCCTTGGCCATGCACACATGTTGCGCTGCCCGTCTTCTGACATCATTTGGTGTCAGGCTGGCTGCGCCTGTGCGGGTGCGCTGGCCGAGATCCCGCCTCGCAGTGTCGTCTAATGTAATCCCACCGCGGGCCTGTGATCCGTGCCCGTGCGCAGTGCATATCCTCGCCTCTCACTCCCCTCCCTACGGCTTTTTCAGACTGTGCGGTGTCACGGCCGTGGCATGCTATTAGGGACCAGCTGACATCGCACAGTCTGAAGAAGCCGTAGGGAAGGGAGTGAGAGGCGAGGATATGCACTGCGCACGGGCACGGATCACAGGCCCGCGGTGGGATTACATTAGACGACACTGCGAGGCGGGATCTCGGCCAGCGCACCCGCACAGGAGCAGCCAGCCTGACACCAAATGATGTCAGAAGACGGGCACCGCAACATGTGTGCATGGCCAAGGGCTAACCTAACAGCGCAGGCTCCGGGACAGATTCAAACAACGCTGAGGAGGCGGCGCACGGCGCCAAGGGGGTAAAAATGATGGCTGTGCTGCGTCACACGACAAAGGAAAGTTCCACCTACCGGACGGTTTTACGCTGTGAGGGGACACATTTCATAACTGTTAGGTTCCGCATGTGCAAGGAGCACCACGAAAAGAGGCACTTTTTCCCTTTGCATCATTACTGCTGCACAAGGTGGCTCCTTCAGTAACAAACGCCTGGGGGGGGGAGGGGGGACAGGTTCCCTTAAATTTAACTTGTTGTGCCTGCGTGGCGGTCGCAGTACACGTTGCCATATACACAGCAGGGGAACAGCTGGCGGTGCTGAACCCCACTAACACATTGGCGAGGTGTGTTGCTCTGTGCGTACATCACTTCTGGACGGCAACTGGCGGTGTTGGAGCCCAGGGGCAGGTGGAGGAGGAGGAGGTGGAGGAGGTAGGAGGGATTGCCACACACACAGCAGGGGAACAGCTGACGTTACTGAACCCCAATAACAGAGGAGCGACTGTTGACTGTGCGTACAGCACTTCTGGACGGCAACTGGCGGTGTTGGAGCCCAGGGACAGGTGGAGGAGGAGGAGGTGGAGGAGGTAGGAGGGATTGCCACACACACAGCAGGGGAACAGCTGACGTTACTGAACCCCAATAACAGAGGAGGGACTGTTGACTGTGCGTACAGCACTTCTGGACGGCAACTGGCGGTGTTGGAGCCCAGGGGCAGGTGGAGGAGGAGGAGGTGGAGGAGGTAGGAGGGATTGCCACACACACAGCAGGGGAACAGCTGACGTTACTGAACCCCAATAACAGAGGAGCGACTGTTGACTGTGCGTACAGCACTTCTGGACGGCAACTGGCGGTGTTGGAGCCCAGGGACAGGTGGAGGAGGAGGAGGTGGAGGAGGTAGGAGGGATTGCCACACACACAGCAGGGGAACAGCTGACGTTACTGAACCCCAATAACAGAGGAGGGACTGTTGACTGTGCGTACAGCACTTCTGGACGGCAACTGGCGGTGTTGGAGCCCAGGGACAGGTGGAGGAGGAGGAGGTGGAGGAGGTAGGAGGGATTGCCACACACACAGCAGGGGAACAGCTGACGTTACTGAACCCCAATAACAGAGGAGGGACTGTTGACTGTGCGTACAGCACTTCTGGACGGCAACTGGCGGTGTTGGAGCCCAGGGACAGGTGGAGGAGGAGGTGGAGGAGGTAGGAGGGATTGCCACACACACAGCAGGGGAACAGCTGACGTTACTGAACCCCAATAACAGAGGAGGGACTGTTGACTGTGCGTACAGCACTTCTGGACGGCAACTGGCGGTGTTGGAGCCCAGGGACAGGTGGAGGAGGAGGAGGTGGAGGAGGTAGGAGGGATTGCCACACACACAGCAGGGGAACAGCTGACGTTACTGAACCCCAATAACAGAGGAGGGACTGTTGACTGTGCGTACAGCACTTCTGGACGGCAACTGGCGGTGTTGGAGCCCAGGGACAGGTGGAGGAGGAGGAGGTGGAGGAGGTAGGAGGGATTGCCACACACACAGCAGGGGAACAGCTGACGTTACTGAACCCCAATAACAGAGGAGGGACTGTTGACTGTGCTTACAGCACTTCTGGACGGCAACTGGCGGTGTTGGAGCCCAGGGACAGGAGGAGGAGGTGGAGGAGGTAGGAGGGATTGCCACACACACAGCAGGGGAACAGCTGACGTTACTGAACCCCAATAACAGAGGAGCGACTGTTGACTGTGCGTACAGCACTTCTGGACGGCAACTGGCGGTGTTGGAGCCCAGGGACAGGTGGAGGAGGAGGAGGTGGAGGAGGTAGGAGGGATTGCCACACACACAGCAGGGGAACAGCTGACGTTACTGAACCCCAATAACAGAGGAGGGACTGTTGACTGTGCAACAGCACTTCTGGACGGCAACTGGCGGTGTTGGAGCCCAGGGACAGGTGGAGGAGGAGGAGGTGGAGGAGGTAGGAGGGATTGCAACACACACACACGGGGGAACAGCTGACGTTACTGAACCCCAATAACAGAGGATCGACTGTTGACTGTGCGTACAGCACTTCTGGACGGCAACTGGCGGTGTTGGAGCCCAGGGACAGGTGGAGGAGGAGGAGGTGGAGGAGGTAGGAGGGATTGCCACACACACAGCAGGGGAACAGCTGACGTTACTGAACCCCAATAACAGAGGAGCGACTGTTGACTGTGCGTACAGCACTTCTGGACGGCAACTGGCGGTGTTGGAGCCCAGGGACAGGTGGAGGAGGAGGAGGTGGAGGAGGTAGGAGGGATTGCCACACACACAGCAGGGGAACAGCTGACGTTACTGAACCCCAATAACAGAGGAGGGACTGTTGACTGTGCGTACAGCACTTCTGGACGGCAACTGGCGGTGTTGGAGCCCAGGGACAGGTGGAGGAGGAGGAGGTGGAGGAGGTAGGAGGGATTGCCACACACACAGCAGGGGAACAGCTGACGTTACTGAACCCCAATAACAGAGGAGGGACTGTTGACTGTGCGTACAGCACTTCTGGACGGCAACTGGCGGTGTTGGAGCCCAGGGACAGGTGGAGGAGGAGGAGGTGGAGGAGGTAGGAGGGATTGCCACACACACAGCAGGGGAACAGCTGACGTTACTGAACCCCAATAACAGAGGAGGGACTGTTGACTGTGCGTACAGCACTTCTGGACGGCAACTGGCGGTGTTGGAGCCCAGGGACAGGTGGAGGAGGAGGAGGTGGAGGAGGTAGGAGGGATTGCCACACACACAGCAGGGGAACAGCTGACGTTACTGAACCCCAATAACAGAGGAGCGACTGTTGACTGTGCGTACAGCACTTCTGGACGGCAACTGGCGGTGTTGGAGCCCAGGGGCAGGTGGAAAAGCAGAGGAACACAATGTAGGCCGAAGCCTGAGAAAGTCGAAAGGGAACCTTTAACCCCCCCCAAGGCGTTTGTAGCTGAAAGAGCCAGCTTGTGCAGCACAAAAGATGCAAAAGGAAAAGGTGGCTCTTTTCATCATGCTCCTTGCAAACACAGAACTAAACACTTATAAAATGTGTCCCATGAAGCCGTGAAACCGTCCCGGAGGTGGGACTTTCCTTCGTAATATGACGCAGCACAGCACATCATTCCTACCCCCCCGCCGCCGTGCCCCGGCTCCTCAGCGTTGTTTGATTCCGTCCCGGAGCCTGCGCTGTTATGTTATCCCGTGGCCAGGCACACTTAGCGCTGCCCATCTTCTGACATCATTTGGTGTCAGGCTGGCTGCGCCTGTGCGGCCGCGCTGGCCGAGAGCCCGACTCGCAGTGTCTTCTGATTTAATCCCACTGGGGGCCTGGGATCCATGGCCATGCGCAGTGCATATCCTCGACTCTCACTCCCCTCCCTACGGCTTCTTAAGACTGTGCGGTGTCACGGCCGTGGCATGCTATTAGGGACCAGCTGACACCGAACAGTCTGAAGAAGCCATAGGGAGATGAGTGAGAGGTGGAGGTTCAGATATGCACTGCGCATGTCCATGGATCCCAGGCCCCCAGTGGGATTAAATCAGAAGACACTGCGAGGCGGGCTCTCGGCCAGCGTGGCCGCACAGGCGCAGCCAGCCTGACACCAAATGATGCCAGAAGACGGGCAGCGCTAAGTGTGCCTGGCCACGGGATAACATAACAGCGCAGGCTCCTGGACGGAATCAAACAACGCTGAGGAGCCGGGGCGCGGCGCCGGGGGGGTAGGAATGACGGCTGTGCTGCGTCATATTACGAAGGAAAGTCCCACCTCCGGGACGGTTTTACGGTATCAGTGGACACATTTTATAAGTGTTAAGTTTTGCGTGTGCAAGGAGCAAAACCAAAATAGCTACCTTTTTCCTTGTGCAGCATTACTGCTGCACAAGGTGGCTCTTTCAGTAACAAACGCCTTGGGGGGGGGGGGACAGATTCCCTTACATTTCAGTTGTTGTGTCAGCGTGGCGGTCGCATGACACATTGCCGGCTACACAGCTGGGGATCAGCTGACGTTACTGAAACCCAATAACACTGGGTCGTATGTTTTGACTGTGCAGACGGCACTTCTGAGCCTCAACTGGCGGTGTTGGAGCCCAGGAATTTAAGTTCAGGTGGTAGAAAGATGAACACAACAGGAGACCTGGATAACGTATACAGTGACCTAATTATTCAATCAGGAGGAGGAGTGGCAAATTCCTGCGAGATCCAGGCCTTGTTCATTTTCAGGAAAGTAAGCCGGTCAACGTTATCGGAGGATAGTCGCATGCGACGGTCAGTTAGTACACCACCTGCAGCACTAAAGACACGTTCCGATAATACACTGGCCGCAGGGCAAGACAGCACCTCCAATGCATACTGGCTTAGCTCTGGCCATGTATCCAGCTTTGAGACCCAAAACTTGAAAGGGGAAGAGCCGTCTGGGAGTACAGCAAGAGGGCAAGACATGTAGTCTGTCACCATCTGACGGAACCGTTGCCTCCTGCTGACTGGAGCCGTCTGTGATGGTGTAGACTTTTGTGGCGGGCACAGAAAACTGTGCCACAGTTCGGCCATACTGGTCTTGCCTTGGGCAGAGGCACTGCTTCTGCTCCCTCTTTGTGCAGAGCCTCCACCACGGCCTGGACGCACTGAGCTGCTTTGGAATGCACTAGCAGCACTTCTCTCAGTTGGAATGGAGAAGATGATGGAATTGACCAGTGTGTCTTGGTACTCCCGCATTTTTCGCTCCCGGTTCAACGGTGTGATGAGGCTTTCTACGTTGTCCCGGTAGCGAGGATCGAGGAGGGTGAACACCCAATAATCAGACATGTTGAGAATGTGGTCGATGCGGCGGTCGTTTCTCAGGCACTGCAGCATGTAATCCACCATGTGCTGCAGACTGCCAACTGCCCAAGAAACGCTGTCCCCTGCTGGAGGCGTGATCTCTGCCCGCTCGTCATCACCCCACCCTCGCTGTACACACTGAGTACTGGACAATTCGGTAACTCCCTCCTCTGGACGGATGTCTTCCTCCTCCATTGACTCCTCCTCATCCTCCTCACAAACTGTCCCCTGCCTACGCGTTTGTGAGGAACCACGTGGCGCTGACTGTCCAGAAGATGATGGAAATGGTGAATCCTCATCCTCCACCTCTTCCACAACATCATCCCTTAGCGCTTGCAGTGATTTTTCAAGCAGGCAGATAAGGGGGACAGTCATGCTGACTAGTGCATCATCTGCACTCGCCATCCGCGTGGAATAATCAAAGGGACGCAAAACCTGGCAGACGTCATTCATAGTGGCCCACTCTGTGGTTGTGAAGTCTGTACGGCGCTGACTGCGACTTTTTTGCGCCTGAAGCAGCTGGTACTCCATTACAGCTTGCTGCTGCTCACACAACCGCTCCAACATATGTAACGTGGAATTCCACCTGGTAGGTAGGTCACATATGATGCGATGTTCCGGCAGGCGGTGTCGGCGCTGCAGAGCCGCAATGCGCGCTTTTGCCGTGCTGGAACGCCGCAAGTGAGCACACTCTAGGCGGACCTTGTGCAGCAGTGCATCAAGATCCGGATAGTCCCTCAAAAAGCTCTGCACGACCAAATTGAGCACATGTGCCAGACATGGGATGTGAGTGAGGTTGCCGAGGCCCAGAGCTGCCACCAGATTTCAGCCATTATCACACACTACCATGCCTGGCTGGAGATTCGCTGGCACAAACCACACATCGCTCTCCTGCTTGATGGCATTCCAGAGCTCCTGCGCTGTGTGGCTACGATTCCCCAAAAAAATTAATTTCAAGACGGCCTGTTGACGTTTGGCCACGGCTGTGCTCATGTCGGTCGTAACAGGTACACGTTCATCACGGGTCCATGTGGAGGTGGACTGTGACGGCTCCTGCAGCGATGATTCTGAGGAACTGGTGTAAGAGGAGGAGTCAATGCGTACAGAATGGATTCCTGCAATCCTTGGAGTGGGCAGGACACGTCCTGCGCCACTCGCACGGTCTGTACCCGGCTCAACGACATTAACCCAATGGGCAGTGAGGGAAAGGTATCGCCCCTGTCCATGTTGACTGGTCCACGCATCGGTGGTGAGGTGGACCTTGCTACTGACGGCGTTCAGTAGCGCGTGTTTTATGTGTCCCTCCACATGCTTGTGCAGGGCAGGGACGGCTTGCCTGCTGAAGTAAAAGCGGCTGGGCACATTGTACTGTGGGACTGCCAATGACATCAAGTCACGGAAGCTGTCAGTCTCCACCAGCCTGAATGACAGCATTTCCAGTGACAGAAGTTTGGCAATGCCTGCAGTCAGAGCCTGTGCTCGTGGGTGGTTTGACGAGAAAGGCCGCCTTTTCTCCCATGCCTGTACTACCGATGGCTGTAGACTGGGCTGGGAGTGTGTGGATGACTGGGAAAGTGGCGCTGCGGGTGGAATTACAGCGGGTCTCTGGACAACAGGGACAGAGGTTCTTCCACGGCGATCCTGGGAGGAAGCCGAACCAGCTGCGTGTGAGCTAGAGGAAGAGGCAACACGAGCTGAAGAGGTGGTAGCTGCCGCTGTTGGTTGGCCTACCTCTTCAGTGTGTTTTTCTAACTCCGCCGGGTGCCTGTTGCGCACATGTTTCCACATGTTGGAGGTATTGAGGTTGCTGACATTTCGACCTCTTTTGACTTTTTGATGACACACCTTGCATCTGACATAGCAAATGTCATCTGCAACTGTGTCAAAAAAGGACCAGGCACTGCAAGTCTTGGGAGCGCCCTTTTTTGCTTTGGGAAGAGACATGCTCCTAACGGGTGCCAAAGCGGAGGCTGCAGGATCCGCAGTCTTCCCCCTCCCTCTCCCTCTTTGGGCCGTACGGGGAATCTCTTCCTCAGAGCTGCTCCCACCACCTTCCTGTCCCTCACGCCAAGATGGGTCGAGGACCTCATCATCTACACTACCCTCTGCCCCCAACTGCTCCTCCTGGGTAGTCTCAGCAGCAGAGCACGCACCAGTAAGTGGCACCTGAGTGTCATCATCAGCTGATGCGGCCTGCGATGTGGTGACCGGAGCCACTGGCCCACCCGCCTCTTCAGAGGAAGACAGAAAAAGCTGTTGGGCATCACTGCACCCTGCCTCTTCTTCCATTTCTCCAATGCTGCTTGGCTGGCCCCCTGTTTCCAAGCCAAGAGATTCAGAGAACAGAAGTAGAGACGGCTCCTGTCCTGGGCTCTCTGTCTGCCTGGGCAATTTGGCAGGTGGTGAAGAGACAGATGGCTGCTCTCCAGTGCTCTGTGTCTGAGAGGATGTGGCACTAATGGAAGTTGATGCATTAGCTGCCATCCATCCGACAACAGCTTCAATTTGTTCTTCACGCAGCAGCGGTGTACGGCGCTCGGACACAAAGCTTCGCATGAACGACTGTTGCCTGGTGAAAGTGGGTGCTGATGAGTCACCGGTGCCCGCAGCAGGCACAGAATCCCCACGTCCCCTCCCTGCTCCGCGACGGCTCCCACGCCCACGTGCCTTACTCACTGCCTTCTTCATCTTGGTTGACTGATAAAGATAAGCAGAAAAGTACTAACGGATTTGTGTGCTTATTCCTGAGCAACTCCTCCTAACAGGTATAAGAAACACTAATTATCTAAAGTGTGGACTAGACTTTAATATGAGCTAATGTGGCCTACACAAATGTAAAGTGGTGTAAATGGTGTGTTTGGTGAACTTTATTATTTATTTATTTTTTTGGGGCTGAACTGACAACAGATAGAGCTGCAGTCACACGGAGACCGTGCAGACAGCCGTAAACGGCGCTGCAAGGCCCAAAAACCCTCCTCTACTTTATCCTATGTAGTGTTTTTCCACAAATTAGCTGGAGACGGGTGGAAAGACACTAATAGGATTTTTTTTAAATAAATTAGCAGCAGACTACACTACTTGGAAAAAAAAGAAAATTGATTTGGCGGTATGACGCAGTGAACAACCCTGAGCTGGAGACAACCAGGCTATAGCTGCTCACAGACTACAGGGCGAGCTGCAGTCACACGGAGACCGTGCAGACAGCCGTAAACGGCGCTGCAAGGCCCAAAAACCCTCCTCTACTTTATCCTATGTAGTGTTTTTCCACAAATTAGCTGGAGACGGGTGGAAAGACACTAATAGGATTTTTTTAAATAAATTAGCAGCAGACTACACTACTTGGAAAAAAAAGAAAATTGATTTGGCGGTATGACGCAGTGAACAACCCTGAGCTGGAGACAACCAGGCTATAGCTGCTCACAGACTACAGGGCGAGCTGCAGTCACACGGAGACCGTGCAGACAGCCGTAAACGGCGCTGCAAGGCCCAAAAACCCTCCTCTACTTTATCCTATGTAGTGTTTTTCCACAAATTAGCTGGAGACGGGTGGAAAGACACTAATAGGATTTTTTTAAATAAATTAGCAGCAGACTACACTACTTGGAAAAAAAAGAAAATTGATTTGGCGGTATGACGCAGTGAACAACCCTGAGCTGGAGACAACCAGGCTATAGCTGCTCACAGACTACAGGGCGAGCTGCAGTCACACGGAGACCGTGCAGACAGCCGTAAACGGCGCTGCAAGGCCCAAAAACCCTCCTCTACTTTATCCTATGTAGTGTTTTTCCACAAATTAGCTGGAGACGGGTGGAAAGACACTAATAGGATTTTTTTAAATAAATTAGCAGCAGACTACACTACTTGGAAAAAAAAAAAAAAAAAAAAAGAGAACAGTACTGTATGAGGCAATGAACCACCCTCCCTGAACTGAATACAACCAGCTATGGATGGCCTATGTGGCTGCACTCAGACTAGAGAGTGGGCTGCACTCACACACACACACACACAGACCTTGCAGATCGCTGTGAAAACAGCGCTACAAGGCAAAAGCAAGGTGAATAGTAGGTGAACACAGCGGTTGCTAAATTAGCCTTTGGAAAGCACAAAGAAGCAAATCGCTATCTCTAAACTGTCCCTCAGTCAGCAAACAGCGTCCTGTCACTAACTGAATTCACAGCAGAGTGATCGCAAAATGGCACCAGCAACTTTTAAACTGCATCATGACATCATTTCAGTAGCCAATCACAGCCTTGCCAGTACTTTCATGCCCTCCATGCTAAACAGGATGTGCCCACACTTGGAATCATTCTCATTGGCTGAATTTCTGAATTTTGAATCTTGGAACTTCCGATTCCGGTATCCGATACGCGGCAAGTATCGGAATCCCGGTATCGGAATTCCGATACCGCAAGTATCGGCCGATACCCGATACTTGCGGTATCGGAATGCTCAACACTACTTATGACTAGTGTTGAGCGATACTTTCCGATATCGGAAAGTATCGGTATCGGAAAGTATCGGCCGATACCGTCAAAATATCGGATCCAATCCGATACCGATACCCGATCCCAATGCAAGTCAATGGGATGAAAATATCGGAATTAAAATAAACCCTTTATAAACTTGTAGGTTCATTCTACATGAAGGAAAACAACTAAGAATAATGTAGGATGTATTGGGGGACGTGGCGGAGATATTAAAGGCACAGAGGTTTAGCCCAATGTAATAGAATAGCATTTTTTTTTTTTTTTTTTATGACGTTCGGCGTTAGAAAGAATTTGAGTATGTTATTTTTTATTTTTTTTATGTCAGATATTGATGTTTCACTACTTCCACGCCCTTCACATTCTTTTTTACTTCTCCCACGCTTTCTTCTTCATTATCCTCATCATCAGCTTCTTTGACATCAACTTCTTCACCTTATTCATCTTCTTCTTCATCTTCTACCTATAATTTTTTTGGTTACATTGTTCATATTCTTTTTATTTTACTATTATCTTCATCATATTCTACTTCTTCATCATATTCTTATTTGTGACAGGCATTCCCGTAGTTGTTATCTATAAAAGTTTGAAGATTACACCTTCCGTTCTGCCTGTCACAAAACAGTTACATTTGTCCGCGTTCAGTTTGGCCTGCAGCATCAGGCTTTATCCAGGGGCACCACGAGGAGGAACGGACTCACCCCCATACACTGCTTAGTCTTCTTCTGCTTATAATTTAGATAATATTTTTTGCTCTGATATTTAGTGTTATGCTTAATGTCCTTCTGCTCTTTGTTCTGCAGCCTCTTGTTCTTCTGCTTCTCGGTCTTCCAGGTCGTCGTCGTCTCCAGGGTCGTCGTCTCCGGGGTCGTCGTCATCGGGGTGTTCTCTGGGGTCGTCGTCATCGGGGTGGTCTTCAGGGTCATCGTCTCCAGGGTCGTCGTCATCACGGTGGTTGTCGTCTCTGGTGTCGTCGTCATCTTAGGGGTGGTCTTCCGGGTCATCGTGTTTAGTCTCTTGAACTTGGAAATGTAGCAGAAGGTACAAGAAGGCTGAGAAAATGCCGAGAACCAGCTGATGGAACTGGAACTCGGATGGCTACCCGAAGGTCCAAGAGCCAATGGAACTACCGAGGACCAGCTGACGTTACTGGAACCCGGTTACTAAGCAGGAGGTACCCGTGCCTGAAAGCACTACCAAGGACCACCTGACGTTGGTGGAACTCGGATACCCAGAGGGAGGCACCTAAGCCAAAGGCTCTGCCCGGAACCAGCTGACGGTACTGGAACCAGGATGGGGAGCAGAAGGTACAAGAGCAAAAGACAGTGCCGAGAACCAGCTGACGGTGCTGGAACCCGGATGGGTAGCCGAAGGTCCAAGAGCCAATGGAACTACCGAGGACCAGCTGACGTTACTGGAACCCGGTTACTAAGCAGGAGGTACCCGTGCCTGAAAGCACTACCAAGGACCACCTGACGTTGGTGGAACTCGGATACCCAGAGGGAGGCACCTAAGCCAAAGGCTCTGCCCGGAACCAGCTGACGGTACTGGAACCAGGATGGGGAGCAGAAGGTACAAGATCAAGTGTCTGCGTGGCTTTTGCAGGACACGATGCCGGCTGCACAGCAGGGGAACAGCTGGCGGTGCTGAGCCCCACTGACACATTGGCGAGGTGTTTTTCTCTGTGCAGCTAGCAATACCGGGCCCCAACTGGCGGTGTTAGAGCCCGGGGTCAGCAGGAGGAGGAGAGGGAGCAGAGTGTAGGCCGAAGCCTGCACTGGCGGCAGCTTTTGGGTGTGTTGTGCCTGCGTGGCAGTTGCAGGACACGTTGCCGGCTGCACAGCAGGGGAACAGCTGGCGGTGCTGAGCCCCACTGACACATTGGCGAGGTGTTTTTCTCTGTGCAGCTAGCAATACCGGGCCCCAACTGGCGGTGTTAGAGCCCGGGGTCAGCAGGAGGAGGAGAGGGAGCAGAGTGTAGGCCGAAGCCTGCACTGGCGGCAGCTTTTGGGTGTGTTGTGCCTGCGTGGCAGTTGCAGGACACGTTGCCGGCTGCACAGCAGGGGAACAGCTGGCGGTGCTGAGCCCCACTGACACATTGGCGAGGTGTTTTTCTCTGTGCAGCTAGCAGTACCGGGCCCCAACTGGCGGTGTTGGAGCCCGGCCTCTGCAGGGGGAGCAGAGTGTAGGCCGAAGCCTAATCGAACCAATTTCAAAGGTAACCTTTAACCCCCCCTCAGGGGTTACAAAGTAGAAGAGCCACATAGTTCATGCAGCAGCAGTGCTGCACAAGTCAAAGGTTGCTCTTTTCATTTTTCTCCTTGCACACGTTGAATGAAACACGCATAACATTTAGCCCTTTATACAGTCAAACTGTGTTGGAGGCGCGAGTTCCCTTTGTAATGAGACGCAGCACAGATGTCAAGAATCCCACCTTGGTGCTGGGTGCAGCCTCCTGAGCGTTGTTATTTGCTGTACAGGAGTCTGCGCTGTCGTGTTATCCCCTGGCCTAGCGCTGTTAGCGCTGCCCATCTTCTGGCATCATGTAATGTCGGCCGTTGCGGTTCGCGATGACCATGAATCCCAGCCCCGCAGAGTCTTAACATTGTTAAAACACTGCGGGGCTGGGATTCAGGGCCTGGCGCAGCACATATGTTCGCCTCTCGCACTCTGGTCCTTACACCCGCTTCAGACTGTGCGGCGTCAGCTGGTCCCTTATCGCATGCCACGGCCAGGAAGCCGCACAGTCTGAACAAGGCGGAAGGAGCTGAGGGACAGGCGAACTGATGCACTGATCATGCCCATCAATCACACCCTCGCAGTCCCAATAAATAAGACAACGAGGGGCGTTGTGTGGGTCAGGGCGGCCGCAGAGGAGCAGCCAGCCAAACAATGATGCCAGAAGACGGGCAGCGCTACCAAGGGGGTTGCAGCGTGTCATTACAAAGGAAAGTCACACGACCGGGACGGTTAAATGGTCACACAGAGGACACATTTCAGACGTGTTTTCAGTTCCACATGTGCGAGGAGAATACGTTTATGAGCCACCTTGCACACATGCAGCATTACCGCTGTACAAGGTGGCTGGATAACGTAAAAACGCCTGGGGGAGGGGGGACAGGTTCCCTTCAATTTCAGTTCTGGTGTCTGCGTGGCTTTTGCAGGACACGATGCCGGCTGCACAGCAGGGGAACAGCTGGCGGTGCTGAACCCCACTGACACATTGGCTGGTGTTTTTCTCTGTGCAGCTAGCAATACCGGGCCCCAACTGGCGGTGTTAGAGCCCGGGGTCAGCAGGAGGAGGAGAGGGAGCAGAGTGTAGGCCGAAGCCTGCACTGGCGGCAGCTTTTGGGTGTGTTGTGCCTGCGTGGCAGTTGCAGGACACGTTGCCGGCTGCACAGCAGGGGAACAGCTGGCGGTGCTGAGCCCCACTGACACATTGGCGAGGTGTTTTTCTCTGTGCAGCTAGCAATACCGGGCCCCAACTGGCGGTGTTAGAGCCCGGGGTCAGCAGGAGGAGGAGAGGGAGCAGAGTGTAGGCCGAAGCCTGCACTGGCGGCAGCTTTTGGGTGTGTTGTGCCTGCGTGGCAGTTGCAGGACACGTTGCCGGCTGCACAGCAGGGGAACAGCTGGCGGTGCTGAGCCCCACTGACACATTGGCGAGGTGTTTTTCTCTGTGCAGCTAGCAGTACCGGGCCCCAACTGGCGGTGTTGGAGCCCGGCCTCTGCAGGGGGAGCAGAGTGTAGGCCGAAGCCTAATCGAACCAATTTCAAAGGTAACCTTTAACCCCCCCTCAGGGGTTACAAAGTAGAAGAGCCACATAGTTCATGCAGCAGTGCTGCACAAGTCAAAGGTTGCTCTTTTCATTTTTCTCCTTGCACACGCTGAATGAAACACGCATAACATTTAGCCCTTTATACAGTCAAACTGTGTTGGAGGCGCGAGTTCCCTTTGTAATGAGACGCAGCACAGATGTCAAGAATCCCACCTTGGTGCTGGGTGCAGCCTCCTGAGCGTTGTTATTTGCTGTACAGGAGTCTGCGCTGTCGTGTTATCCCCTGGCCTAGCGCTGTTAGCGCTGCCCATCTTCTGGCATCATGTAATGTCGGCCGTTGCGGTTCGCGATGACCATGAATCCCAGCCCCGCAGTGTCTTAACATTGTTAAAACACTGCGGGGCTGGGATTCAGGGCCTGGCGCAGCACATATGTTCGCCTCTCGCACTCTGGTCCTTACACCCGCTTCAGACTGTGCGGCGTCAGCTGGTCCCTTATCGCATGCCACGGCCAGGAAGCCGCACAGTCTGAACAAGGCGGAAGGAGCTGAGGGACAGGCGAACTGATGCACTGATCATGCCCATCAATCACACCCTCGCAGTCCCAATAAATAAGACAACGAGGGGCGTTGTGTGGGTCAGGGCGGCCGCAGAGGCGCAGCCAGCCAAACAATGATGCCAGAAGACGGGCAGCGCTACCAAGGGGGTTGCAGCGTGTCATTACAAAGGAAAGTCACACGACCGGGACGGTTAAATGGTCACACAGAGGACACATTTCAGACGTGTTTTCAGTTCCACATGTGCGAGGAGAATACGTTTATGAGCCACCTTGCACACATGCAGCATTACCGCTGTACAAGGTGGCTGGATAACGTAAAAACGCCTGGGGGAGGGGGGACAGGTTCCCTTCAATTTCAGTTCTGGTGTCTGCGTGGCTTTTGCAGGACACGATGCCGGCTGCACAGCAGGGGAACAGCTGGCGGTGCTGAACCCCACTGACACATTGGCTGGTGTTTTTCTCTGTGCAGCTAGCAATACCGGGCCCCAACTGGCGGTGTTAGAGCCCGGGGTCAGCAGGAGGAGGAGAGGGAGCAGAGTGTAGGCCGAAGCCTGCACTGGCGGCAGCTTTTGGGTGTGTTGTGCCTGCGTGGCAGTTGCAGGACACGTTGCCGGCTGCACAGCAGGGGAACAGCTGGCGGTGCTGAGCCCCACTGACACATTGGCGAGGTGTTTTTCTCTGTGCAGCTAGCAATACCGGGCCCCAACTGGCGGTGTTAGAGCCCGGGGTCAGCAGGAGGAGGAGAGGGAGCAGAGTGTAGGCCGAAGCCTGCACTGGCGGCAGCTTTTGGGTGTGTTGTGCCTGCGTGGCAGTTGCAGGACACGTTGCCGGCTGCACAGCAGGGGAACAGCTGGCGGTGCTGAGCCCCACTGACACATTGGCGAGGTGTTTTTCTCTGTGCAGCTAGCAGTACCGGGCCCCAACTGGCGGTGTTAGAGCCCGGGGTCAGCAGGAGGAGCAGGGGGAGCGGAGTGTAGGCCGAAGCCTGCACTCGAGCAAGTTGAAAGGAAACCTTTAACCCCCCCCCCCCCCAGGCGTTTGTAGCTGAAAGAGCCATTGTGTACAGCACTAATGCTGGAAAAGGTAAACTTAGCTCTTTTAATTATGGTCCTTGCACATGCGGAACCTAACAGTTATGAAATGTGTCCCCTCACAGCGTTAAACCGTCCGGTAGGTGGAACTTTCCTTTGTCGTGTGACGCAGCACAGCCATCATTTTTACCCCCTTGGCGCCGTGCGCCGCCTCCTCAGCGTTGTTTGAATCTGTCCCGGAGCCTGCGCTGTTAGGTTAGCCCTTGGCCATGCACACATGTTGCGCTGCCCGTCTTCTGACATCATTTGGTGTCAGGCTGGCTGCGCCTGTGCGGGTGCGCTGGCCGAGATCCCGCCTCGCAGTGTCGTCTAATGTAATCCCACCGCGGGCCTGTGATCCGTGCCCGTGCGCAGTGCATATCCTCGCCTCTCACTCCCCTCCCTACGGCTTTTTCAGACTGTGCGGTGTCACGGCCGTGGCATGCTATTAGGGACCAGCTGACATCGCACAGTCTGAAGAAGCCGTAGGGAGGGGAGTGAGAGGCGAGGATATGCACTGCGCACGGGCACGGATCACAGGCCCGCGGTGGGATTACATTAGACGACACTGCGAGGCGGGATCTCGGCCAGCGCACCCGCACAGGAGCAGCCAGCCTGACACCAAATGATGTCAGAAGACGGGCACCGCAACATGTGTGCATGGCCAAGGGCTAACCTAACAGCGCAGGCTCCGGGACAGATTCAAACAATGCTGAGGAGGCGGCGCACGGCGCCAAGGGGGTAAAAATGATGGCTGTGCTGCGTCACACGACAAAGGAAAGTTCCACCTACCGGACGGTTTTACGCTGTGAGGGGACACATTTCATAACTGTTAGGTTCCGCATGTGCAAGGAGCACCACGAAAAGAGGCACTTTTTCCCTTTGCATCATTACTGCTGCACAAGGTGGCTCCTTCAGTAACAAGCGCCTGGGGGGGGGGGGGGGACAGGTTCCCTTAAATTTAACTTGTTGTGCCTGCGTGGCGGTCGCAGTACACGTTGCCATATACACAGCAGGGGAACAGCTGGCGGTGCTGAACCCCACTAACACATTGGCGAGGTGTTTTGCTCTGTGCGTACAGCACTTCTGGACGGCAACTGGCGGTGTTGGAGCCCAGGGGCAGGTGGAGGAGGAGGAGGTGGAGGAGGTAGGAGGGATTGCCACACACACAGCAGGGGAACAGCTGACGTTACTGAACCCCAATAACAGAGGAGCGACTGTTGACTGTGCGTACAGCACTTCTGGACGGCAACTGGCGGTGTTGGAGCCCAGGGACAGGTGGAGGAGGAGGAGGTGGAGGAGGTAGGAGGGATTGCCACACACACAGCAGGGGAACAGCTGACGTTACTGAACCCCAATAACAGAGGAGGGACTGTTGACTGTGCGTACAGCACTTCTGGACGGCAACTGGCGGTGTTGGAGCCCAGGGACAGGTGGAGGAGGAGGAGGTGGAGGAGGTAGGAGGGATTGCCACACACACAGCAGGGGAACAGCTGACGTTACTGAACCCCAATAACAGAGGAGGGACTGTTGACTGTGCGTACAGCACTTCTGGACGGCAACTGGCGGTGTTGGAGCCCAGGGACAGGTGGAGGAGGAGGAGGTGGAGGAGGTAGGAGGGATTGCCACACACACAGCAGGGGAACAGCTGACGTTACTGAACCCCAATAACAGAGGAGGGACTGTTGACTGTGCGTACAGCACTTCTGGACGGCAACTGGCGGTGTTGGAGCCCAGGGACAGGTGGAGGAGGAGGAGGTGGAGGAGGTAGGAGGGATTGCCACACACACAGCAGGGGAACAGCTGACGATACTGAACCCCAATAACAGAGGAGGGACTGTTGACTGTGCGTACAGCACTTCTGGACGGCAACTGGCGGTGTTGGAGCCCAGGGACAGGTGGAGGAGGAGGAGGTGGAGGAGGTAGGAGGGATTGCCACACACACAGCAGGGGAACAGCTGACGTTACTGAACCCCAATAACAGAGGAGGGACTGTTGACTGTGCGTACAGCACTTCTGGACGGCAACTGGCGGTGTTGGAGCCCAGGGACAGGTGGAGGAGGAGGAGGTGGAGGAGGTAGGAGGGATTGCCACACACACAGCAGGGGAACAGCTCACGTTACTGAACCCCAATAACAGAGGAGCGACTGTTGACTGTGCGTACAGCACTTCTGGACGGCAACTGGCGGTGTTGGAGCCCAGGGACAGGTGGAGGAGGAGGAGGTGGAGGAGGTAGGAGGGATTGCCACACACACAGCAGGGGAACAGCTGACGTTACTGAACCCCAATAACAGAGGAGGGACTGTTGACTGTGCGTACAGCACTTCTGGACGGCAACTGGCGGTGTTGGAGCCCAGGGACAGGTGGAGGAGGAGGAGGTGGAGGAGGTAGGAGGGATTGCCACACACACAGCAGGGGAACAGCTGACGTTACTGAACCCCAATAACAGAGGAGCGACTGTTGACTGTGCGTACAGCACTTCTGGACGGCAACTGGCGGTGTTGGAGCCCAGGGACAGGTGGAGGAGGAGGAGGTGGAGGAGGTAGGAGGGATTGCCACACACACAGCAGGGGAACAGCTGACGTTACTGAACCCCAATAACAGAGGAGCGACTGTTGACTGTGCGTACAGCACTTCTGGACGGCAACTGGCGGTGTTGGAGCCCAGGGACAGGTGGAGGAGGAGGAGGTGGAGGAGGTAGGAGGGATTGCCACACACACAGCAGGGGAACAGCTGACGTTACTGAACCCCAATAACAGAGGAGGGACTGTTGACTGTGCGTACAGCACTTCTGGACGGCAACTGGCGGTGTTGGAGCCCAGGGACAGGTGGAGGAGGAGGAGGTGGAGGAGGTAGGAGGGATTGCCACACACACAGCAGGGGAACAGCTGACGTTACTGAACCCCAATAACAGAGGAGCAACTGTTGACTGTGTGTACAGCACTTCTGGACGGCAACTGGCGGTGTTGGAGCCCAGGGACAGGTGGAGGAGGAGGAGGTGGAGGAGGTAGGAGGGATTGCCACACACACAGCAGGGGAACAGCTGACGTTACTGAACCCCAATAACAGAGGAGGGACTGTTGACTGTGCGTACAGCACTTCTGGACGGCAACTGGCGGTGTTGGAGCCCAGGGACAGGTGGAGGAGGAGGAGGTGGAGGAGGTAGGAGGTATTGCCACACACACAGCAGGGGAACAGCTGACGTTACTGAACCCCAATAACAGAGGAGGGACTGTTGACTGTGCGTACAGCACTTCTGGACGGCAACTGGCGGTGTTGGAGCCCAGGGACAGGTGGAGGAGGAGGAGGTGGAGGAGGTAGGAGGGATTGCCACACACACAGCAGGGGAACAGCTGACGTTACTGAACCCCAATAACAGAGGAGGGACTGTTGACTGTGCGTACAGCACTTCTGGACGGCAACTGGCGGTGTTGGAGCCCAGGGACAGGTGGAGGAGGAGGAGGTGGAGGAGGTAGGAGGGATTGCCACACACACAGCAGGGGAACAGCTGACGTTACTGAACCCCAATAACAGAGGAGCGACTGTTGACTGTGCGTACAGCACTTCTGGACGGCAACTGGCGGTGTTGGAGCCCAGGGGCAGGTGGAAAAGCAGAGGAACACAATGTAGGCCGAAGCCTGAGAAAGTCGAAAGGGAACCTTTAACCCCCCCCCCAAGGCGTTTGTAGCTGAAAGAGCCAGCTTGTGCAGCACAAAAGATGCAAAAGGAAAAGGTGGCTCTTTTCATTATGCTCCTTGCAAACACAGAACTAAACACTTATAAAATGTGTCCCATGAAGCCGTGAAACCGTCCCGGAGGTGGGACTTTCCTTCGTAATATGACGCAGCACAGCACATCATTCCTACCCCCCCGCCGCCGTGCCCCGGCTCCTCAGCGTTGTTTGATTCCGTCCCGGAGCCTGCGCTGTTATGTTATCCCGTGGCCAGGCACACTTAGCGCTGCCCATCTTCTGACATCATTTGGTGTCAGGCTGGCTGCGCCTGTGCGGCCGCGCTGGCCGAGAGCCCGACTCGCAGTGTCTTCTGATTTAATCCCACTGGGGGCCTGGGATCCATGGCCATGCGCAGTGCATATCCTCGACTCTCACTCCCCTCCCTACGGCTTCTTAAGACTGTGCGGTGTCACGGCCGTGGCATGCTATTAGGGACCAGCTGACACCGAACAGTCTGAAGAAGCCATAGGGAGATGAGTGAGAGGTGGAGGTTCAGATATGCACTGCGCATGTCCATGGATCCCAGGCCCCCAGTGGGATTAAATCAGAAGACACTGCGAGGCGGGCTCTCGGCCAGCGTGGCCGCACAGGCGCAGCCAGCCTGACACCAAATGATGCCAGAAGACGGGCAGCGCTAAGTGTGCCTGGCCACGGGATAACATAACAGCGCAGGCTCCTGGACGGAATCAAACAACGCTGAGGAGCCGGGGCGCGGCGCCGGGGGGGTAGGAATGACGGCTGTGCTGCGTCATATTACGAAGGAAAGTCCCACCTCCGGGACGGTTTTACGGTATCAGTGGACACATTTTATAAGTGTTAAGTTTTGCGTGTGCAAGGAGCAAAACCAAAATAGCTACCTTTTTCCTTGTGCAGCATTACTGCTGCACAAGGTGGCTCTTTCAGTAACAAACGCCTTGGGGGGGGGGGGACAGATTCCCTTACATTTCAGTTGTTGTGTCAGCGTGGCGGTCGCATGACACATTGCCGGCTACACAGCTGGGGATCAGCTGACGTTACTGAAACCCAATAACACTGGGTCGTATGTTTTGACTGTGCAGACGGCACTTCTGAGCCTCAACTGGCGGTGTTGGAGCCCAGGAATTTAAGTTCAGGTGGTAGAAAGATGAACACAACAGGAGACCTGGATAACGTATACAGTGACCTAATTATTCAATCAGGAGGAGGAGTGGCAAATTCCTGCGAGATCCAGGCCTTGTTCATTTTCAGGAAAGTAAGCCGGTCAACGTTATCGGAGGATAGTCGCATGCGACGGTCAGTTAGTACACCACCTGCAGCACTAAAGACACGTTCCGATAATACACTGGCCGCAGGGCAAGACAGCACCTCCAATGCATACTGGCTTAGCTCTGGCCATGTATCCAGCTTTGAGACCCAAAACTTGAAAGGGGAAGAGCCGTCTGGGAGTACAGCAAGAGGGCAAGACATGTAGTCTGTCACCATCTGACGGAACCGTTGCCTCCTGCTGACTGGAGCCGTCTGTGATGGTGTAGACTTTTGTGGCGGGCACAGAAAACTGTGCCACAGTTCGGCCATACTGGTCTTGCCTTGGGCAGAGGCACTGCTTCTGCTCCCTCTTTGTGCAGAGCCTCCACCACGGCCTGGACGCACTGAGCTGCTTTGGAATGCACTAGCAGCACTTCTCTCAGTTGGAATGGAGAAGATGATGGAATTGACCAGTGTGTCTTGGTACTCCCGCATTTTTCGCTCCCGGTTCAACGGTGTGATGAGGCTTTCTACGTTGTCCCGGTAGCGAGGATCGAGGAGGGTGAACACCCAATAATCAGACATGTTGAGAATGTGGTCGATGCGGCGGTCGTTTCTCAGGCACTGCAGCATGTAATCCACCATGTGCTGCAGACTGCCAACTGCCCAAGAAACGCTGTCCCCTGCTGGAGGCGTGATCTCTGCCCGCTCGTCATCACCCCACCCTCGCTGTACACACTGAGTACTGGACAATTCGGTAACTCCCTCCTCTGGACGGATGTCTTCCTCCTCCATTGACTCCTCCTCATCCTCCTCACAAACTGTCCCCTGCCTACGCGTTTGTGAGGAACCACGTGGCGCTGACTGTCCAGAAGATGATGGAAATGGTGAATCCTCATCCTCCACCTCTTCCACAACATCATCCCTTAGCGCTTGCAGTGATTTTTCAAGCAGGCAGATAAGGGGGACAGTCATGCTGACTAGTGCATCATCTGCACTCGCCATCCGCGTGGAATAATCAAAGGGACGCAAAACCTGGCAGACGTCATTCATAGTGGCCCACTCTGTGGTTGTGAAGTCTGTACGGCGCTGACTGCGACTTTTTTGCGCCTGAAGCAGCTGGTACTCCATTACAGCTTGCTGCTGCTCACACAACCGCTCCAACATATGTAACGTGGAATTCCACATGGTAGGTAGGTCACATATGATGCGATGTTCCGGCAGGCGGTGTCGGCGCTGCAGAGCCGCAATGCGCGCTTTTGCCGTGCTGGAACGCCGCAAGTGAGCACACTCTAGGCGGACCTTGTGCAGCAGTGCATCAAGATCCGGATAGTCCCTCAAAAAGCTCTGCACGACCAAATTGAGCACATGTGCCAGACATGGGATGTGAGTGAGGTTGCCGAGGCCCAGAGCTGCCACCAGATTTCGGCCATTATCACACACTACCATGCCTGGCTGGAGATTCGCTGGCACAAACCACACATCGCTCTCCTGCTTGATGGCATTCCAGAGCTCCTGCGCTGTGTGGCTACGATTCCCCAAAAAAATTAATTTCAAGACGGCCTGTTGACGTTTGGCCACGGCTGTGCTCATGTCGGTCGTAACAGGTACACGTTCATCACGGGTCCATGTGGAGGTGGACTGTGACGGCTCCTGCAGCGATGATTCTGAGGAACTGGTGTAAGAGGAGGAGTCAATGCGTACAGAATGGATTCCTGCAATCCTTGGAGTGGGCAGGACACGTCCTGCGCCACTCGCACGGTCTGTACCCGGCTCAACGACATTAACCCAATGGGCAGTGAGGGAAAGGTATCGCCCCTGTCCATGTTGACTGGTCCACGCATCGGTGGTGAGGTGGACCTTGCTACTGACGGCGTTCAGTAGCGCGTGTTTTATGTGTCCCTCCACATGCTTGTGCAGGGCAGGGACGGCTTGCCTGCTGAAGTAAAAGCGGCTGGGCACATTGTACTGTGGGACTGCCAATGACATCAAGTCACGGAAGCTGTCAGTCTCCACCAGCCTGAATGACAGCATTTCCAGTGACAGAAGTTTGGCAATGCCTGCAGTCAGAGCCTGTGCTCGTGGGTGGTTTGACGAGAAAGGCCGCCTTTTCTCCCATGCCTGTACTACCGATGGCTGTAGACTGGGCTGGGAGTGTGTGGATGACTGGGAAAGTGGCGCTGCGGGTGGAATTACAGCGGGTCTCTGGACAACAGGGACAGAGGTTCTTCCACGGCGATCCTGGGAGGAAGCCGAACCAGCTGCGTGTGAGCTAGAGGAAGAGGCAACACGAGCTGAAGAGGTGGTAGCTGCCGCTGTTGGTTGGCCTACCTCTTCAGTGTGTTTTTCTAACTCCGCCGGGTGCCTGTTGCGCACATGTTTCCACATGTTGGAGGTATTGAGGTTGCTGACATTTCAACCTCTTTTGACTTTTTGATGACACACCTTGCATCTGACATAGCAAATGTCATCTGCAACTGTGTCAAAAAAGGACCAGGCACTGCAAGTCTTGGGAGCGCCCTTTTTTGCTTTGGGAAGAGACATGCTCCTAACGGGTGCCAAAGCGGAGGCTGCAGGATCCGCAGTCTTCCCCCTCCCTCTCCCTCTTTGGGCCGTACGGGGAATCTCTTCCTCAGAGCTGCTCCCACCACCTTCCTGTCCCTCACGCCAAGATGGGTCGAGGACCTCATCATCTACACTACCCTCTGCCCCCAACTGCTCCTCCTGGGTAGTCTCAGCAGCAGAGCACGCACCAGTAAGTGGCACCTGAGTGTCATCATCAGCTGATGCGGCCTGCGATGTGGTGACCGGAGCCACTGGCCCACCCGCCTCTTCAGAGGAAGACAGAAAAAGCTGTTGGGCATCACTGCACCCTGCCTCTTCTTCCATTTCTCCAATGCTGCTTGGCTGGCCCCCTGTTTCCAAGCCAAGAGATTCAGAGAACAGAAGTAGAGACGGCTCCTGTCCTGGGCTCTCTGTCTGCCTGGGCAATTTGGCAGGTGGTGAAGAGACAGATGGCTGCTCTCCAGTGCTCTGTGTCTGAGAGGATGTGGCACTAATGGAAGTTGATGCATTAGCTGCCATCCATCCGACAACAGCTTCAATTTGTTCTTCACGCAGCAGCGGTGTACGGCGCTCGGACACAAAGCTTCGCATGAACGACTGTTGCCTGGTGAAAGTGGGTGCTGATGAGTCACCGGTGCCCGCAGCAGGCACAGAATCCCCACGTCCCCTCCCTGCTCCGCGACGGCTCCCACGCCCACGTGCCTTACTCACTGCCTTCTTCATCTTGGTTGACTGATAAAGATAAGCAGAAAAGTACTAACGGATTTGTGTGCTTATTCCTGAGCAACTCCTCCTAACAGGTATAAGAAACACTAATTATCTAAAGTGTGGACTAGACTTTAATATGAGCTAATGTGGCCTACACAAATGTAAAGTGGTGTAAATGGTGTGTTTGGTGAACTTTATTATTTATTTATTTTTTGGGGGCTGAACTGACAACAGATAGAGCTGCAGTCACACGGAGACCATGCAGACAGCCGTAAACGGCGCTGCAAGGCCCAAAAACCCTCCTCTACTTTATCCTATGTAGTGTTTTTCCACAAATTAGCTGGAGACGGGTGGAAAGACACTAATAGGATTTTTTTAAATAAATTAGCAGCAGACTACACTACTTGGAAAAAAAAGAAAATTGATTTGGCGGTATGACGCAGTGAACAACCCTGAGCTGGAGACAACCAGGCTATAGCTGCTCACAGACTACAGGGCGAGCTGCAGTCACACGGAGACCGTGCAGACAGCCGTAAACGGCGCTGCAAGGCCCAAAAACCCTCCTCTACTTTATCCTATGTAGTGTTTTTCCACAAATTAGCTGGAGACGGGTGGAAAGACACTAATAGGATTTTTTTTAAATAAATTAGCAGCAGACTACACTACTTGGAAAAAAAAGAAAATTGATTTGGCGGTATGACGCAGTGAACAACCCTGAGCTGGAGACAACCAGGCTATAGCTGCTCACAGACTACAGGGCGAGCTGCAGTCACACGGAGACCGTGCAGACAGCCGTAAACGGCGCTGCAAGGCCCAAAAACCCTCCTCTACTTTATCCTATGTAGTGTTTTTCCACAAATTAGCTGGAGACGGGTGGAAAGACACTAATAGGATTTTTTTAAATAAATTAGCAGCAGACTACACTACTTGGAAAAAAAAGAAAATTGATTTGGCGGTATGACGCAGTGAACAACCCTGAGCTGGAGACAACCAGGCTATAGCTGCTCACAGACTACAGGGCGAGCTGCAGTCACACGGAGACCGTGCAGACAGCCGTAAACGGCGCTGCAAGGCCCAAAAACCCTCCTCTACTTTATCCTATGTAGTGTTTTTCCACAAATTAGCTGGAGACGGGTGGAAAGACACTAATAGGATTTTTTTAAATAAATTAGCAGCAGACTACACTACTTGGAAAAAAAAGAAAATTGATTTGGCGGTATGACGCAGTGAACAACCCTGAGCTGGAGACAACCAGGCTATAGCTGCTCACAGACTACAGGGCGAGCTGCAGTCACACGGAGACCGTGCAGACAGCCGTAAACGGCGCTGCAAGGCCCAAAAACCCTCCTCTACTTTATCCTATGTAGTGTTTTTCCACAAATTAGCTGGAGACGGGTGGAAAGACACTAATAGGATTTTTTTAAATAAATTAGCAGCAGACTACACTACTTGGAAAAAAAAGAAAATTGATTTGGCGGTATGACGCAGTGAACAACCCTGAGCTGGAGACAACCAGGCTATAGCTGCTCACAGACTACAGGGCGAGCTGCAGTCACACGGAGACCGTGCAGACAGCCGTAAACGGCGCTGCAAGGCCCAAAAACCCTCCTCTACTTTATCCTATGTAGTGTTTTTCCACAAATTAGCTGGAGACGGGTGGAAAGACACTAATAGGATTTTTTTAAATAAATTAGCAGCAGACTACACTACTTGGAAAAAAAAGAAAATTGATTTGGCGGTATGACGCAGTGAACAACCCTGAGCTGGAGACAACCAGGCTATAGCTGCTCACAGACTACAGGGCGAGCTGCAGTCACACGGAGACCGTGCAGACAGCCGTAAACGGCGCTGCAAGGCCCAAAAACCCTCCTCTACTTTATCCTATGTAGTGTTTTTCCACAAATTAGCTGGAGACGGGTGGAAAGACACTAATAGGATTTTTTTAAATAAATTAGCAGCAGACTACACTACTTGGAAAAAAAAGAAAATTGATTTGGCGGTATGACGCAGTGAACAACCCTGAGCTGGAGACAACCAGGCTATAGCTGCTCACAGACTACAGGGCGAGCTGCAGTCACACGGAGACCGTGCAGACAGCCGTAAACGGCGCTGCAAGGCCCAAAAACCCTCCTCTACTTTATCCTATGTAGTGTTTTTCCACAAATTAGCTGGAGACGGGTGGAAAGACACTAATAGGATTTTTTTAAATAAATTAGCAGCAGACTACACTACTTGGAAAAAAAAAAAAAAAAAAAAAAAAAAAAGAGAACAGTACTGTATGAGGCAATGAACCACCCTCCCTGAACTGAATACAACCAGCTATGGATGGCCTATGTGGCTGCACTCAGACTAGAGAGTGGGCTGCACTCACACACACACACACACAGACCTTGCAGATCGCTGTGAAAACAGCGCTACAAGGCAAAAGCAAGGTGAATAGTAGGTGAACACAGCGGTTGCTAAATTAGCCTTTGGAAAGCACAAAGAAGCAAATCGCTATCTCTAAACTGTCCCTCAGTCAGCAAACAGCGTCCTGTCACTAACTGAATTCACAGCAGAGTGATCGCAAAATGGCGCCAGCAACTTTTAAACTGCATCATGACATCATTTCAGCAGCCAATCACAGCCTTGCCAGTACTTTCATGCCCTCCATGCTAAACAGGATGTGCCCACACTTGGAATCATTCTCATTGGCTGAATTTCTGAATTTTGAATCTTGGAACTTCCGATTCCGGTATCCGATACGCGGCAAGTATCGGAATCCCGGTATCGGAATTCCGATACCGCAAGTATCGGCCGATACCCGATACTTGCGGTATCGGAATGCTCAACACTACTTATGACCATATTTCAGTTTGTGTTTTTTAATACATTTATAAAAATTATTACATTTTTGTTTTTTTTCAGTCAAGATGGGGTGCAGAATGTACATTATTGAGAAAAAATGAACTTTTTTGAATTTACCAAATGGCTGCTCTAATGACCAGAGGTCCGAATAAGATCCAGTGCGTCATAAACCGAGACAGAGACAGAAATAACAACAGTTCCTTTACTGGAATAGGAGTTGAAGTGAAATTCAATATTATATGAAACTGCCTGAGATTCCCCTATTATTTACAGTCATTCAGCCAGGGCTGAAATCAATGTGCCAATCCAAAAGTTCCTGTTTTAAGTGTATTACACTGAGGTTTTTAGAAGAAATGTAAAACAGGTGTAAATTGGATGATGTGGTATTATGGGACCCAATGGGATGGCACACTGAGTATAAATTGACCAAAACCCACAATACAATACATATAGATATAACAGAAGCTTTTAATTCCTTAATCTGGGGATACCCTGGTATCTATTATTACGGTACCGTTAATCTGAGGGGAGTCTCAACTCAGGCATATAACATAAACATTGAAGAAGAAAGGTACATGCATAAGTAATATGATAACCACAAAAATGTAAACAAATTACAAAATGTTTTTATTATGATGCAATTAGTAAGATAGAGCCAATACAATAACACCAAAGTTTTAGAGACAACATACAATGCAAATTCAGTGTACCAGGATTAGTGTTGAGCGATACCTTCCGATATCGGAAAGTATCGGTATCGGAAAGTATCGGCCGATACCGTCAAAGTATCGGATCTAATCCGATACCGATACACGATCCCAATGCAAGTCAATGGGACGAAAATATCGGAATTAAAATAAACCCTTTATAAATTTGTAGGTTCATTCTACATGAAGGAAAACAACTAAGAATAATGTAGGATGTATTGGGGGAGGTGGCGGAGACATTAAAGGCACAGAGGTTTAGCCCAATCTAATAGAATAGCAGGATTTTGTTTTGTTTTTTATGACGTTCGGCGTTAGAAAGATTTTGACTATGTTAATTTTTTTTTTATTTTGTCAGATATTGATGTTTCACTACTTCCACGCCCTTCACCTTCTTTTTTACTTCTCCCACACTTTCTTCTTCATTATCCTCATCATCAGCTTCTTTGACATCAACTTCTTCACCTTATTCATCTTCTTCTTCATCTTCTACCTATTATTTTTTTTGTTACATTGTTCATATTCTTTTTATTTTACTATTATCTTCTTCATATTCTACTTCTTCATCATATTCTTATTTGTGACAGGCATTCCCGTAGTTGTTATCTATAAAAGTTTGAAGATTACACCTTCCGTTCTGCCTGTCACAAAACAGTTACATTTGTCCACGTTCAGTTTGGCCTGCAGCATCAGGCTTTATCCAGGGGCACCACGAGGAGGAACGGACTCACCCCCATACACTGCTTAGTCTTCTTCTGCTTATAATTTAGATAATATCTTTTGCTCTGATATTTAGTGTTATGCTTAATGTTCTTCTGCTCTTTGTTCTGCAGCCTCTTGTTCTTCTGCTTCTCGGTCTTCCAGGTCGTCGTCGTCTCCAGGGTCGTCGTCTCCGGGGTCGTCGTCATCGGGGTGGTCTTCAGGGTCATCGTCTCCAGGGTCGTCGTCATCACGGTGGTTGTCGTCTCTGGTGTCGTCGTCATCTTAGGGGTGGTCTTCCGGGTCATCGTGTTTAGTCTCTTGAACTTGGAAATGTAGCAGAAGGTACAAGAAGGCTGAGAAAATGCCGAGAAACAGCTGATGGAACTGGAACTCGGATGGCTACCCGAAGGTCCAAGAGCCAATGGAACTACCGAGGACCAGCTGACGTTACTGGAACCCGGTTACTAAGCAGGAAGTACCCGTGCATGAAAGCACTACCAAGGACCACCTGACGTTGGTGGAACTCGGATACCCAGAGGGAGGCACCTAAGCCAAAGGCTCTGCCCGGAACCAGCTGACGGTACTGGAACCAGGATGGGGAGCAGAAGGTACAAGAGCAAAAGACAGTGCCGAGAACCAGCTGACGGTCCTGGAACCCGGATGGGTAGCCGAAGGTCCAAGAGCCAATGGAACTACCGAGGACCAGCTGACGTTACTGGAACCCGGTTACTAAGCAGGAGGTACCCGTGTCTGAAAGCACTACCAAGGACCACCTGACGTTGGTGGAACTCGGATACCCAGAGGGAGGCACCTAAGCCAAAGGCTCTGCCCGGAACCAGCTGACGGTACTGGAACCAGGATGGGGAGCAGAAGGTACAAGAGCAAGTGTCTGCGTGGCTTTTGCAGGACACGATGCCGGCTACACAGCAGGGGAACAGCTGGCGGTGCTGAACCCCACTGACACATTGGCTGGTGTTTTTCTCTGTGCAGCTAGCAGTACCAGGCCCCAACTGGCGGTGTTAGAGCCCAGGGTCAGCAGGAGGAGGAGAGGGAGCAGAGTGTAGGCCGAAGCCTGCACTGGCGGCAGCTTTGGGTCTGTTGTGTCTGCGTGGCAGTTGCAGGACACGTTGCCGGCTGCACAGCAGGGGAACAGCTGGCGGTGCTGAACCCCACTGACACATTGGCTGGTGTTTTTCTCTGTGCAGCTAGCAGTACCGGGCCCCAACTGGCGGTGTTGGAGCCCGGGCTCTGCAGGGGGAGCAGAGTGTAGGCCGAAGCCTAATTGAACCAATTTCAAAGGTAACCTTTAACCCCCCCTCAGGTGTTACAAAGTAGAAGAGCCACAGCTTATGCAGCAGTAGTGCTGCACAAGTCAAAGGTTGCTCTTTCAATTTTTCTCCTTGCACACGCTGAATGAAACACGTATAACATTTAGCCCTTTATACAGTCAAACTGTGTTGGAGGCGCGAGTTCCCTTCGTAATGAGACGCAGCACAGATGTCAAGAATCCCACCTTGGTGCTGGGTGCAGCCTCCTGAGCGTTGTTATTTGCTGTACAGGAGTCTGCGCTGTCGTGTTATCCCCTGGCCTAGCGCTGTTAGCGCTGCCCATCTTCTGACATCATTTAATGTCGGCCGGTGCGGTTCGCGATGACCATGAATCCCAGCCCCGCAGTGTCTTAACATTGTTAATACACTGCGGGGCTGGGATTCATGGCCTGGCGCAGCACATATGTTCGCCTCTCACACTCGGGTCCTTACACCCGCTTCAGACTGTGCGGCGTCAGCTGATCCCTTATCGCATGCCACGGCCATGAAAGCCGCACAGTCTGAAGAAGGCGGAAGGAGATGAGGGACAGGCGAACTGATGCACTGCTCATGCCCATCAATCACACCCTCGCAGTCCCAATAAATAAGACACCGAGGGGCGTTGTGTGGGTCAGGGCGGCCACAGAGGCGCAGGCAGCCAAACAATGATGCCAGAAGACGGGCAGCGCTACCAAGGGGGTTGCAGCGTGTCATTACAAAGGAAAGTCACACCTCCGGGACGGTTAAATGGTCACACAGAGGACACATTTTAGACGTGTTTTCAGTTCCACATGTGCGAGGAGAATACGTTTATGAGCCACCTTGCACACATGCAGCATTACTGCTGTACAAGGTGGCTGTAAAACATACAAACGCCTGGGGGAGGGGGGACAGGTTCCCTTCAATTTCAGTTCTTGTGTCTGCGTGGCTTTTGCAGGACACGATGCCGGCTACACAGCAGGGGAACAGCTGGCGGTGCTGAACCCCACTGACACATTGGCTGGTGTTTTTCTCTGTGCAGCTAGCAGTACCGGGCCCCAACTGGCGGTGTTAGAGCCCAGGGTCAGCAGGAGGAGGAGAGGGAGCAGAGTGTAGGCCGAAGCCTGCACTGGCGGCAGCTTTGGGTCTGTTGTGTCTGCGTGGCAGTTGCAGGACACGTTGCCGGCTGCACAGCAGGGGAACAGCTGGCGGTGCTGAACCCCACTGACACATTGGCTGGTGTTTTTCTCTGTGCAGCTAGCAGTACCGGGCCCCAACTGGCGGTGTTGGAGCCCGGGCTCTGCAGGGGGAGCAGAGTGTAGGCCGAAGCCTAATTGAACCAATTTCAAAGGTAACCTTTAACCCCCCCTCAGGTGTTACAAAGTAGAAGAGCCACAGCTTATGCAGCAGTAGTGCTGCACAAGTCAAAGGTTGCTCTTTTAATTTTGCTCCTTGCATACGCTGAAAGGAACACGTATAACATTTGGGCCCTTACACAGTCAAACTGATTTTGAGGCGTGAGGTCCCTTCGTAAAGAGACGCAGTACAGCTGGCAAAAATGCCACCTTGGTGCTTTGCGCGGCCTCCTGAGCATCGTTATTTGTTGCACAGGAGTCTGCGCTTTTGTGTTATCCCTTGGCCTTGCGCTTTTAGCGCTGGCCATCCTCTGACATTATGTAATGTCGGCCGTTGCGGTTTGCGATGACCATGAATCTAAGCCCCGCAGTGTCTTAACATTGTTAAAACACTGCGGGGATGGGATTCATGGCCTGGCGCAGTACATATGTTCGCCTCTCGCTTGGGTTCTTACACCCGCTTCAGACTATGCGGCGTCAGCTGATCCCTTATCGCATGCCACGGCCATGAAGCCGCACAGTCTGAAGAAGGCGGAAGGAGACAAGTGACAGGCGAACATATGCAATGCTCATGCCCATCAATCACACCCTCGCAGTCAAAATAAATAAGACACCGAGGGGCGTTGTGTGGGGCAAGGCGGCCGCAGAGGCGCAGGCAGCCAAACAATGATGCCAGAAGATGGGCAGCGCTACCAAGGAGCTTGTTGCGTGTCAATACAAAGGAAAATCACACCTGAGGGACGTTTTAATGGTCGCAGAGGACTCATTTTAGACGTGTTCAGTTCAACCTGGGCAAGGAGAATAAGTTTCTGAGCCACCTTGCACACATGCAGCATTACTGTCATACAAGGTGGCTGTAAAACGTAGAAACTCCTGGGGGAGGGGGGACAGGTTTCCTTCAATTTCAGTTCTTGTGCCTGCGAGGCTTTTGCAGGACACGTTGCCGGCTACACAGCAGGGGAACAGCTGGCGGTGCTGAACCCCACTGACACATTGGCTGGTGTTTGGCTCTGTGCAGCCAGCACATCTGGGCCCCAACTGGCGGTGTTAGAGCCCAGGGTCAGCAGGAGGAGGAGAGGGAATACAGTGTAGGCCGAAGCCTGCACTGGAGCAAGTTGAAAGGGAAACTTTAACCCCCCCCCAAGCGTTTGTAGCTGAAAGAGCCATCGTGTACAGCACTAATGCTGGAAAAGGTAAACTTAGCTCTTTTAATTATGGTCCTTGCACATGCTGAACCTAACACTTATGAAAAGTGTCCCCTCCTACCGTGATACCGTCCGGTTGGTGGAACTGTCCTTTGTGATGTGACGCAGCACAGCCGTCATTCTTACCCCCTTGGCGCCGTGCGCCGCCTCCTCAGCATTGTTTGAATCAGTCCCGGAGCCTGCGCTGTTAGGTTAGCCCTTGGCCATGCACACATTTTGCGCTGCCCGTCTTCTGACATCATTTGGTGTCAGGCTGGCTGCGCCTGTGCGGCCGCGCTGGCCGAGAGCCCGCCTCGCAGTGTCGTCTAATGTAATCCCACTGCGGGCCTGGGATCCGTGGCCATGCGCAGTGCATATCCTCACCTCTCACTCCCCTCCCTACGCCTTCTTCACACTGTGCGGTGTCACGGCCGTGGCATGCTATTAGGGACCAGCTGACACCGCACAGTCTGAAAAAGCCGTAGGGAGATGAGTGAGAGGTGGAGGTTCAGATATGCACTGCGCATGTCCATGGATCTCAGGCCCCCAGTGGGATTAAATCAGAAGACAGTACGAGGCGGGCTCTCGGCCAGCGCGGCCGCACAGGCGCAGCCAGCCTGACACCAAATGATGTCAGAAGACGGGCAGCGCAAAATGTGTGCATGGCCAAGGGCTAACCTAACAGCGCAGGCTCCGGGACTGATTCAAACAAAGCTGAGGAGGCGGCGCACGGCGCCAAGGGGGTAAGAATGACGGCTGTGCTGCGTCACATCACAAAGGACAGTTCCACCAACCGGACGGTATCACGGTAGGAGGGGACACTTTTCATAAGTGTTAGGTTCAGCATGTGCAAGGAGCACCACGAAAAGAGGCACTTTTTCCCTTTGCATCATTACTGCTGCACAAGGTGGCTCCTTCAGTAACAAACGCCTGGGGGGGGGGACAGGTTCCCTTAAATTTAACTTGTTGTGCCTGCGTGGCGGTCGCAGTACATGTTGCCGTATACACAGCAGGGGAACAGCTGGCGGTGCTGAACCCCACTAACACATTGGCGAGGTGTTTGGCTCTGTGCGGACAGCACTTCTGGACAACAACTAGCGGTGTTGGAGCCCAGGGACAGGTGGAGGAGGAGGAGGTGGAGGAGGTAGGAGGAGGTAGGAGGGATTGCCACACACACAGCAGGGGAACAGCTGACGTTACTGAACCCCAATAACAGAGGAGGGACTGTTGGGACTGTGCGGACAGCACTTCTGGACGGCAACTAGTGGTGTTGGAGCCCAGGGACAGGTGGAGGAGGAGGAGGTGGAGGAGGTAGGAGGAGGTAGGAGGGATTGCCACACACACAGCTGGGGAACAGCTGACGTTACTGAACCCCAATAACAGAGGAGGGACTGTTGGGACTGTGCGGACAGCACTTCTGGACGGCAACTAGCGGTGTTGGAGCCCAGGGACAGGTGGAGGAGGAGGAGGTGGAGGAGGTAGGAGGAGGTAGGAGGGATTGCCACACACACAGCTGGGGAACAGCTGACGTTACTGAACCCCAATAACAGAGGAGGGACTGTTGGGACTGTGCGGACAGCACTTCTGGATGGCAACTAGCGGTGTTGGAGCCCAGGGACAGGTGGAGGAGGAGGAGGTGGAGGAGGTAGGAGGGATTGCCACACACACAGCAGGGGAACAGCTGACGTTACTGAACCCCAATAATAGAGGAGGGACTGTTGGGACTGTGCGGACAGCACTTCTGGACGGCAACTAGCGGTGTTGGAGCCCAGGGACAGGTGGAGGAGGTGGAGGAGGTAGGAGGGATTGCCACACACACAGCAGGGGAACAGCTGACGTTACTGAACCCCAATAACAGAGGAGGGACTGTTGGGACTGTGCGGACAGCACTTCTGGACGGCAACTAGCGGTGTTGGAGCCCAGGGACAGGTGTAGGAGGAGGAGGTGGAGGAGGTAGGAGGGATTGCCACACACACAGCAGGGGAACAGCTGACGTTACTGAACCCCAATAACAGAGGAGGGACTGTTGGGACTGTGCGGACAGCACTTCTGGACGGCAACTAGCGGTGTTGGAGCCCAGGGACAGGTGGAGGAGGAGGAGGTGGAGGAGGTAGGAGGGATTGCCACACACACAGCAGGGGAACAGCTGACGTTACTGAACCCCAATAACAGAGGAGGGACTGTTGGGACTGTGCGGACAGCACTTCTGGACGGCAACTAGCGGTGTTGGAGCCCAGGGACAGGTGGAGGAGGAGGAGGTGGAGGAGGTAGGAGGGATTGCCACACACACAGCAGGGGAACAGCTGACGTTACTGAACCCCAATAACAGAGGAGGGACTGTTGGACTGTGCGGACAGCACTTCTGGACGGCAACTAGCGGTGTTGGAGCCCAGGGACAGGTGGAGGAGGAGGAGGTGGAGGAGGTAGGAGGAGGTAGGAGGTATTGCCACACACACAGCTGGGGAACAGCTGACGTTACTGAACCCCAATAACAGAGGAGGGACTGTTGGGACTGTGCGGACAGCACTTCTGGATGGCAACTAGTGGTGTTGGAGCCCAGGGACAGGTGGAGGAGGAGGAGGTGGAGGAGGTAGGAGGGATTGCCACACACACAGCAGGGGAACAGCTGACGTTACTGAACCCCAATAACAGAGGAGGGACTGTTGGGACTGTGCTGACAGCACTTCTGGACGGCAACTAGCGGTGTTGGAGCCCAGGGACAGGTGGAGGAGGAGGAGGTGGACGAGGTAGGAGGGATTGCCACACACACAGCAGGGGAACAGCTGACGTTACTGAACCCCAATAACAGAGGAGGGACTGTTGGGACTGTGCGGACAGCACTTCTGGACGGCAACTAGCGGTGTTGGAGCCCAGGGACAGGTGGAGGAGGAGGAGGTGGAGGAGGTAGGAGGGATTGCCACACACACAGCAGGGGAACAGCTGACGTTACTGAACCCCAATAACAGAGGAGGGACTGTTGGGACTGTGCGGACAGCACTTCTGGACGGCAACTAGCGGTGTTGGAGCCCAGGGACAGGTGGAGGAGGAGGAGGTGGAGGAGGTAGGAGGAGGTAGGAGGGATTGCCACACACACAGCTGGGGAACAGCTGACGTTACTGAACCCCAATAACAGAGGAGGGACTGTTGGGACTGTGCGGACAGCACTTCTGGATGGCAACTAGCGGTGTTGGAGCCCAGGGACAGGTGGAGGAGGAGGAGGTGGAGGAGGTAGGAGGGATTGCCACACACACAGCAGGGGAACAGCTGACGTTACTGAACCCCAATAACAGAGGAGCGACTGTTGGGACTGTGCGGACAGCACTTCTGGACGGCAACTAGCGGTGTTGGAGCCCAGGGACAGGTGGAGGAGGAGGAGGTGGAGGAGGTAGGAGGGATTGCCACACACACAGCAGGGGAACAGCTGACGTTACTGAACCCCAATAACAGAGGAGGGACTGTTGGGACTGTGCGGACAGCACTTCTGGACGGCAACTAGCGGTGTTGGAGCCCAGGGACAGGTGGAGGAGGAGGAGGTGGAGGAGGTAGGAGGGATTGCCACACACAGCAGGGGAACAGCTGACGTTACTGAACCCCAATAACAGAGGAGGGACTGTTGGGACTGTGCGGACAGCACTTCTGGACGGCAACTAGCGGTGTTGGAGCCCAGGGACAGGTGGAGGAGGAGGAGGTGGAGGAGGTAGGAGGAGGTAGGAGGGATTGCCACACACACAGCTGGGGAACAGCTGACGTTACTGAACCCCAATAACAGAGGAGGGACTGTTGGGACTGTGCGGACAGCACTTCTGGACGGCAACTAGCGGTGTTGGAGCCCAGGGACAGGTGGAGGAGGAGGAGGTGGAGGAGGTAGGAGGGATTGCCACACACACAGCAGGGGAACAGCTGACGTTACTGAACCCCAATAACAGAGGAGCGACTGTTGGGACTGTGCGGACAGCACTTCTGGACGGCAACTAGCGGTGTTGGAGCCCAGGGACAGGTGGAGGAGGAGGAGGTGGAGGAGGTAGGAGGGATTGCCACACACACAGCAGGGGAACAGCTGACGTTACTGAACCCCAATAACAGAGGAGCGACTGTTGGGACTGTGCGGACAGCACTTCTGGACGGCAACTAGCGGTGTTGGAGCCCAGGGACAGGTGGAAAAGCAGAGGAACACAATGTAGGCCGAAGCCTGATTGGAGAAAGTCGAAAGGGAATCTTTAACCCCCCCCAAGGCATTTGTAGCTGAAAGAGCCAGCTTGTGCAGCACAAAAGATGCAAAAGGAAAAGGTGGCTCTTTTCATTATGCTCCTTGCAAACACAGAACTAAACACTTATAAAATGTGTCCCCTGAAACCGTGAGACCGTCCCGGAGGTGGGACTTTCCTTCGTAATATGACGCAGCACAGCCGTCATTCTTACCCCCCCGGCGCCGTGCCACGGCTCCTCAGCGTTGTTTGATTCCGTCCCGGAGCCTGCGCTGTTATGTTATCCCTTGGCCAGGCACACTTAGCGCTGCCCGTTTTCTGACATCATTTGGTGTCAGGCTGGCTGCGCCTGTGCGGCCGCGCTGGCCGAGAGCCCGCCTCGCAGTGTCGTCTAATCTAATCCCACCGCGGGCCTGGGATCCGTGGCCATGCGCAGTGCATATCCTCGCCTCTCACTCCCCTCCCTACGGCTTCTTAAGACTGTGCAGTGTCACGGCCGTGGCATGCTATTAGGGACCAGCTGACACCGCACAGTCTGAAGAAGCCGTAGGGAGATGAGTGAGAGGTGGAGGTTCAGATATGCACTGCGCATGTCCATGGATCTCAGGCCCCCAGTGGGATTAAATCAGAAGACACTGCGAGGCGGGCTCTCGGCCAGCGCGGCCGCACAGGCGCAGCCATCCTGACACCAAATGATGTCAGAAGACGGGCAGCGCTAAGTGTGCCTGGCCACGGGATAACATAACAGCGCAGGCTCTGGGACGGAATCAAACAACGCTGAGGAGCCGGGGCACGGCACCAAGGGGGTAGGAATGACGGCTGTGCTGCGTCATATTGCGAAGGAAAGTCCCACCTCCGGGACGGTTTTACGGTATCAGTGGACACATTTTATAAGTGTTAAGTTCTGCGTGTGCAAGGAGCTAAACAAAAATAGCTACCTTTTCCTTGTGCAGCATTACTGCTGCACAAGGTGGCTCTTTCAGTAACAAACGCCTTGGGGGGGGGGACAGATTCCCTTACATTTCAGTTGTTGTGTCAGCGTGGCGGTCGCAGGACACATTGCCGGCTACACAGCTGGGGATCAGCTGACGTTACTGAAACCCAATAACACTGGGTCGTATGTTTTGACTGTGCAGACGGCACTTCTGAGCCTCAACTGGCGGTGTTGGAGCCCAGGAATTTAAGTTCAGGTGGTAGAAAGATGAACACAACAGGAGACCTGGATAACGTAGACAGTGACCTAATTATTTAATCAGGAAGAGGAGTGGCAAATTCCTGCGAGATCCAGGCCTTGTTCATTTTCAGGAAAGTAAGCCGGTCAACGTTATCGGAGGATAGTCGCATGCGACGGTCAGTTAGTACACCACCTGCAGCACTAAAGACACGTTCCGATAATACACTGGCCGCAGGGCAAGACAGCACCTCCAATGCATACTGGCTTAGCTCTGGCCATGTATCCAGCTTTGGGACCCAAAACTTGAAAGGTGAAGAGTCGTCTGGGAGTACAGCAAGAGGGCAAGACATGTAGTCTGTGACCATCTGACGGAACCGTTGCCTCCTGCTGACTGGAGCCGTCTGTGATGGTGTAGACTTTTGTGGCGGGCACAGAAAACTGTGCCACAGTTGGGCCATACTGGTCTTGCCTTGGGCAGAGGCACTGCTTCTGCTCCCTCTTTGTGCAGAGCCTCCACCACTGCCTGGACGCACTGAGCTGCTTTGGAATGCAGTAGCAGCACTTCTCTCAGTTGGAATGGAGAAGATGATGGAATTCACCAGTGTGTCTTGGTACTCCCGCATTTTTCGCTCACGGTTCAACGGTGTGATGAGGCTTTCTACGTTGTCCCGGTAGCGATTATCGAGGAGCGTGAACACCCTATAATCAGACATGTTGAGAATGTGGGCGATGCGGCGGTCGTTTCTCAGGCACTGCAGCATGTAATATACCATGTGCTGCAGACTGCCAACTGCCCAAGAAACGCTGTCCCCTGCTGGAGGCGTGATCTCTGCCCGCTCGTCATCACCCCACCCTCGCTGTACACACTGAGTACTGGACAATTGTGTAACTCCCTCCTCTGGACGGATGTCTTCCTCCTCCATTGACTCCTCCTCATCCTCCTCACAAACTGTCCCCTGCCTACGCGTTTGTGAGGAACCACGTGGCGCTGACTGTCCAGAAGATGATGGAAATGCTGAATCCTCATCCTCCACCTCTTCCACAACATCATCCCTTAGCGCTTGCAGTGATTTTTCAAGCAGGCAGATAAGAGGGACAGTCATGCTGACTAGTGCATCATCTGCACTCGCCATCCGCGTGGAATAATCAAAGGGACGCAAAACCTGGCAGACGTCATTCATAGTGGCCCACTCTGTGGTTGTGAAGTCTGTACGGCGCTGAGTGCGACTTCTTTGCGCCTGAAGCAGCTGGTACTCCATTACAGCTTGCTGCTGCTCACACAACCGCTCCAACATATGTAACGTGGAATTCCACCTGGTAGGTAGGTCACATATGATGCGATGTTCCGGCAGGCGGTGTCGGCGCTGCAGAGCCACAATGCGCGCTTTTGCCGTGCTGGAACGCCGCAAGTGAGCACACTCTAGGCGGACCTTGTGCAGCAGTGCATCAAGATCCGGATAGTCCCTCAAGAAACTCTGCACAACCAAATTGAGCACATGTGCCAGACATGGGATGTGAGTGAGGTTGCCGAGGCCCAGAGCTGCCACCAGATTTCGGCCATTATCACACACTACCATGCCTGGCTGGAGATTCGCTGGCACAAACCACACATTGCTCTCCTGCTTGATGGCATTCCAGAGCTCCTGCGCTGTGTGGCTTCGATTCCCCAAATAAATTAATTTCAAGACGGCCTGTTGACGTTTGGCCACGGCTGTGCTCATGTCGGTTGTAACAGGTAAACGTTCACCACGGGTCCATGTGGAGGTGGACTGTGACGGCTCCTGCAGAGATGATTCTGAGGAACTGGTGTAAGAGGAGGAGTCAATGCGTACAGAATGGATTCCTGCAATCCTTGGAGTGGGCAGGACACGTCCTGCGCCACTCGCACGATCTGTACCCGGCTCAACGACATTAACCCAATGGGCAGTGAGGGAAAGGTATCGCCCCTGTCCATGTTGACTGGTCCACGCATCGGTGGTGAGGTGGACCTTGCTACTGACGGCGTTCAGTAGCGCGTGTTTTATGTGTCCCTCCACATGCTTGTGCAGGGCAGGGACGGCTTGCCTGCTGAAGTAAAAGCGGCTGGGCACATTGTACTGTGGGACTGCCAATGACATCAAGTCACGGAAGCTGTCAGTCTCCACCAGCCTGAATGACAGCATTTCCAGTGACAGAAGTTTGGCAATGCCTGCAGTCAGAGCCTGTGCTCGTGGGTGGTTTGACGAGAAAGGCCGCCTTTTCTCCCATGCCTGTACTACCGATGGCTGTAGACTGGGCTGGGAGTGTGTGGATGACTGGGAAAGTGGTGCTGCGGGTGGAATTACAGCGGGTCTCTGGACAACAGGGCCGGAGGTTCTTCCACGGCGATCCTGGGAGGAAGCCGAACCAGCTGCGTGTGAGCTGGAGGAAGAGGCAACACGAGCTGAAGAGGTGGTAGCTGCCGCTGTTGGTTGGCCTAGCTCTTCAGTGTGTTTTTCTAACTCCGCCGGGTGCCTGTTGCGCACATGTTTCCACATGTTGGAGGTATTGAGGTTGCTGACATTTTTCCCTCTTTTGACTTTGTAATGACACACCTTGCATTTGACATAGCAAATGTCATCTGCAACTGTGTCAAAAAAGGACCAGGCACTGCAAGTCTTGGGAGCGCCCTTTTTGGCTTTTGGAAGAGACATGCTCCTAACGGGTGCCAAAGCGGAGGCTGCAGGATCCGCAGTCTTCCCCCTCCCTCTCCCTCTTTGGGCCGTACGAGGAATCTCTTCCTCAGAGCTGCTCCCACCACCTTCCTGTCCCTCACGCCAAGATGGGTCAAGGACCTCATCATCTACACTACCCTCTGCCCCCAACTGCTCCTCCTGGGTAGTCTCAGCAGCAGAGCACGCACCAGTAAGTGGCACCTGAGTGTCATCATCAGCTGATGCGGCCTGCGATGTGGTGAACGGAGCCACTGGCCCACCCGCCTCTTCAGAGGAAGAGAGAAAAAGCTGTTGGGCATCACTGCACCCTGCCTCTTCTTCCATTTCTCCAATGCTGCTTGGCTGGCCCCCTGTTTCCAAGCCAAGAGATTCAGAGAACAGAAGTAGAGACAGCTCCTGTCGTGGGCTCTCTGTCTGCCTGGGCAATTTGGCAGGTGGTGAAGAGACAGATGGCTGCTCTCCAGTGCTCTGTGTCTGAGAGGATGTGGCACTAATTGAAGTTGATGCATTAGCTGCCATCCATCCGACAACGGCTTCAATTTGTTCTTCACGCAGCAGCGGTGTAAGGCGCTCTGCGACAAAGCTGCGCATGAATGACTGTTCCCTGGTGAAAGTGGGTGCTGATAAGTCACCGGTGCCCGCAGCAGGCACAGAATCCCCACGTCCCCTCCCTGCTCCACGCCCACGCCCACGCCCACGTGCCTTACTCACTGCCTTCTTCATCTTGGTTGACTGATAAAGATAAGCAGAAAAGTACTAACGGCTTTGTGTGCTTATTCCTGAACAACTCCTCCTAACAGGTATAAGAAACACTAATTTTCTAAAGTGTGGACTAGACTTTAATATGAGCTAATGTGGCGTACACAGATGTAAAGTGGTGTCACTGGTGTGTTTGGTGAACTTTATTATTTATTTATTTTTTGGGGGCTGAACTGACAACAGATAGAGCTGCAGTCACACGGAGACCGTGCAGACAGCCGTAAACGGCGCTGCAAGGCCCAAAAACCCTCCTCTACGTTATCCTATGTAGTGTTTTTCCACAAGTTAGCTGGAGACGGGTGGAAAGACACTAATAGGAATTTTTTGAAAAAATGTGCAGCAGCCTGCACTACTTAAAACAAAATGAAAATTGATTTTGCGGTATGACGCAGTGAAGAACCCTGAGCTGGAGACAACCAGGCTATGGCTGCTCACAGACTACAGGGCGAGCTGCAGTCACACGGAGACCGTGCAGACAGCCGTAAACGGCGCTGCAAGGCCCAAAAACCCTCCTCTACATTATCCTATGTAGTGTTTTTCCACAAATTAGCTGGAGACGGGTGGAAAGACACTAATAGGATTTTTTTGAAAAAATTAGCAGCAGACTACACTACTTGGAAAAAAAAAAAAAAAGAGCAGTATGAGGCAATGAACCACCCTCCCTGAACTGAATACAACCAGCTATGGATGGCCTATGTGGCTGCACTCAGACTAGAGAGTGGGCTGCACTCACACACACACACACACACAGACCTTGCAGATCGCTGTGAAAACAGCGCTACAAGGCAAAAGCAAGGTGATTACTAGGTGAACACAGCGGTTGCTAAATTAGCCTTTGGAAAGCACAAAGAAGCAAATCGCTATCTCTAAACTGGCCCTCAGTCAGCAAACAGCGTCCTGTCACTAACTGAATTCACAGCAGAGTGAATGCAAAATGGCGCCAGCGACTTTTAAACTGCATCATGACATCATTTCAGCAGCCAATCACAGCCATGCCAGTAGTTTCATGCCCTCCATGTTGAACAGGATGTGCCCACACTTGGAATCATTCTCATTGGCTGAATTTGTGCAGTTTGAATCTGTGAACTTCCGATTCCGGTATCCGATACGCGGCAAGTATCGGAATCCCGGTATCGGAATTCCGATACCGCAAGTATCGGCCGATACCCGATACCGCAAGTATCGGCCGATACCCGATACTTGCGGTATCGGAATGCTCAACACTAACCAGGACCCTTCACTATAGTGTTAAATTTCTAAATAGACGCCTCTGGACTCTAAATGCATTAACCAAAGAAGGGTAAACAGGTGGATATCTAAAGCAAGGTAAGTGAAATACTTTACCCTAACCAGTCCACTATTGTCGCCCCATGGCCCTATGAACAGCAGTGCAGCAAGGTGGAAAAACAGAGGACCCACGCATTCTGACAGTCAAGGTGTCTTTCTCAAGGTGTGACTCTATTTTACTAATTGTATTTTGCAAAGAATTAATAGCTTACAAGCTTATTGAGAAAATATATGTGCAGCTAGGCGATGTACTGATATGTATATCTTTATTGAATATTGTATTTAACATATTCGATCTATTATGTATGTTCCATTTGGAATGTTTTTAGATGTTTTTAATTGTGTAGTGTGTTGTTTTGGATTGGAAATAAAAACATTTTGTAATTTGTTTAAATGTTTGTGGTGATCCTATTACTTATGCATGTACCTTTCTTCTTCAATGTTTATGGTATATAATGTTTTACATGCATTTTAGTTATCCAACTTTACTCTATTATACAAACATTACTAGAAGGTGCCCACTTTAAAGTAAAAGGTGTACAACTCAGTCATAGAAATTGCATCGGCTGCAGCCAGGCCCAAGATCTTCGGCACCAAAACAACTACAGCAAAACAAGGCTCTGCGTCTTGTCAGCCGACGCCGAGCCCACACGCCGGGGACTTACAGTTCTGTAGTCTCAGGATAAGTGTTGTGAATTCTGTTTGTGGGCTCCCCCGGTGGTGTTTTATGGTATTGCCACTTATTTGCCTTCTTCTATCCTTGATCACCTGTTGACACCCATTAGGGGTGTTTCCTATTTAAGGCTGCTTGGCTGCTGGTCCGATGCCGGCCAACAATGTATCAGTAGCATTCTGTTGCATTCTCCTGCCTCAAGATCCTGTTCAGCTAAGTTGAATTTTGTTTCTAGTTAATGCTATTTTTGTCCAGCTATTTGCAATGTACTCTCTGTAGCTGGAAGCTCTCGTGGACTGAAATTGCCACTCCAGTGGCATGAGTTGTCACTGGAGTTTTAAAGTAATTTCAGGATGGTGTTTTTGAGTAGTGTTTTGAAGTTGACCGTGAAGTGACTCTTTCCTGTACTTCTGCTATCTAGTAAGCGGACCTCACTGTGCTAAATCTGCTGTTCATCCTACGTATGTCTTTTCCTCTTGACTCACCGTCAATATCTGTGGGGGACTGCTATCTCCTTTTGGGGTTCATCTCTGGAGGTAAGGCAGGCCTGTATATTCCTCTGATAGGGGTAGTTAGATCTCCGGCTGGCGCGTGGTGTCTAGGGCATCGTAGGAAACACTCCCCGGCTACTTCCAGTGTCGTGTCAGGTTCAGGTCACGGTCACTTTAGTTCCCATCACCCGAGAGCTAGTCTGTTGTTATTTTGATTTCCCTGCCATTGGGAAAATCATAACAGTTTGGCCGGCCAGCATGTGTTAAAACTATGCACTAAAGCAGGAAAGGATATGAAAAGGTTTTTTTTTTCCTTCTGTGTTTGGAAAGTGCACCTTAGTGCTTATTTGTACTCCTTGCTTAAACTGCAGTCTTCAGCCTTTTTTTTTTTTTCCTCTCCTCTTAATCTCTGAATGGCTTTGGTTACACCTGTTTGAATCATGGATCCACAGAGTTTGGTTGCAGGTCTGAATAACCTGGCTTCAAAGGTCCAGAACTTACAAGATTTTGTTATACGTGCTCCAATGTCCGAACCTAAGATCCCTATGCCTGAATTTTTTACCGGAGACAGATCCCGTTTTTTGAATTTCAGAGAGAATTGTAAATTGTTTTTGTCTCTGAAATCTCACTCTGCTGGTGATCCTGCGCAACAGGTTAAAATTGTTATTTCTCTATTGCGGGGTGACCCACAAAGTTGGGCATTTGCATTGTCGCCAGGGGATCCTGCGTTATTAAATGTAGATGCGTTTTTTCTGGCTTTGGGGTTGCTTTATGAAGAACCTAATTTAGAGATTTTGGCTGAGAAAGCCTTGATAGCTCTTTCCCAAGGGCAAGATGAAGCTGAGATATACTGCCAGAAATTTCGTAAATGGTCGGTGCTTACTAAATGGAATGAGTGCGCTCTAGCAGCTAATTTCAGAGAAGGTCTCTCTGATGCCGTGAAGGATGTCATGGTGGGGTTCCCTGTGCCTACAGGTCTGAATGATGCCATGAAATTGGCTATCCAGATTGATCGGCGTTTACGGGAGCGCAAATCTGTGCACCATATGGCGGTATCTTCTGAGCAAAAACCTGTGCACCATATGGCGGTATCTTCTGAGAAAAAACCTGTGCACCATATGGCGGTATCTTCTGAGCAAAAACCTGTGCACCATATGGCGGTATCTTCTGAGCAAAAACCTGTGCATCATTTGGCGGTGACCTCTGAAAAGGCACCAGAGCATATGCAATGCGATAGTGTATTGTCTAGAGGCGAACGACAGAATTACAGGCGCAAAAATGGGTTGTGCTTCTATTGTGGAGATCCAGCTCATGTTATATCAGCATGCTCTAAACGCATAAAGAAGGTTGATAAAAAGGTTGATAAATCTTTTTCTATGGGTACCTTGCAGTCTAAATTTCTTTTGTCCGTGACATTGATTTGTACTTTATCATCTGTTACTGTGGATGCTTATGTGGATTCTGGCGCCGCTCTGAGTCTCATGGATTGGTCCTTTGCCAAGCGTTGTGGGTTTGATTTAGAGCCTCTGGAGGTTTCTATTCCCTTAAAGGGTATTGATTCTACACCTTTGGCTAGCAATAAACCACAATATTGGACACAAGTGACTATGCATCTTTCCCCAGACCATCAGGAGATTATTAGTTTCCTTGTGTTATATAATCTACATGACGTATTAGTACTTGGATTACCATGGTTACAAATTCATAATCCAGTCTTGGACTGGAGATCAATGTCTGTGCTGAGCTGGGGATGTCGGGGGATTCATGGGGATACATCTTTGGTTCCCATTTCTTCATCTACTCCCTCTGAGATCCCAGCATTTCTGTCAGATTTTTATGATGTCTTTCAGGAGCCTAAAACTGATTCTCTCCCCCCTCACAGAGAGTGTGACTGCGCTATTGAGTTGATTCCCGGTAGTAAATTTCCTAAGGGTCGCTTGCTTAATTTGTCTGTACCTGAACATACTGCTATGCGGGAGTATATCAGAGAATCTTTGGAAAAGGGTCATATTCGCCCCTCTTTGTCTCCATTGGGGGCAGGGTTTTTCTTTGTGGGTAAAAAGGATGGTTCATTGAGACCTTGTATCGACTATCAACTTCTGAATAAGATTACAGTTAAATATCAGTACCCGTTACCTTTACTGACTGATCTTTTTGCTCGCATAAAGGGGGCAAAGTGGTTCACTAAGATCGATCTACGTGGTGCGTATAATTTGGTGCGGATTAAGCAGGGGGATGAGTGGAAGACCGCATTTAATACGCCTGAAGGCCATTTTGAGTATTTGGTAATGCCTTTCGGTCTCGCGAATGCCCCTTCCGTTTTTCAGTCCTTTATGCACGATATTTTCCGTGAATATCTGGATAAATTTATGATTGTGTATTTGGATGATATTTTGATTTTTTCGGAGGACTGGGAATCTCATGTTCAACAGGTCAGGAGAGTTTTTCAGGTTTTACGAGCTAATTCTCTATTTGTGAAGGGCTCAAAGTGTATTTTTGGGGTTCAGAGAATTTCCTTTCTGGGATATATTTTTTCCCCTTCATCTATGGAGATGGACCCTGTTAAGGTTCAGGCTATTTGTGATTGGATACAACCTACTTCTCTAAAGAGTCTTCAGAAATTCTTGGGATTTGCTAATTTCTATCGCCGATTCATAGCGGGTTTTTCTGCCATTGCTAAACCTTTGACTGATTTGACCAAGAAGGGTGCTGATGTTGCTAATTGGTCCTCTGCGGCTGTGGAGGCCTTTCGGGAGCTTAAGCGCCGCTTTTCTTCTGCTCCTGTGTTGCACCAGCCTGATGTTTCGCTCCCGTTCCAGGTTGAAGTAGATGCTTCCGAGATCGGAGCAGGTGCAGTTTTGTCGCAGAAAGGTCCTGACTGCTCAGTGATGAGACCATGTGCGTTTTTCTCTCGAAAGTTTTCGCCCGCTGAGCGAAATTATGATGTTGGAAATCGGGAGCTCTTGGCCATGAAGTGGGCATTTGAGGAGTGGCGTCATTGGCTTGAGGGTGCTAGACACCAGGTGGTGGTCTTGACTGACCACAAAAATCTAATTTATCTTGAGTCAGCCAGGCGTCTGAATCCTAGACAGGCGCGCTGGTCGTTGTTTTTCTCTCGATTTAACTTTGTGGTCTCATATCTGCCTGGGTCTAAGAATGTGAGGGCGGATGCCCTCTCTAGGAGTTTTGAGCCTGACTCGCCTGGTGATTCCGAACCTACTGGCATCCTGAAGGATGGGGTGATATTGTCAGCTGTCTCCCCAGACCTGCAGCGCTCTTTGCAGGAGTTTCAGGTGGATAGGCCTGATCGCTGTCCGCCTGGTAGACTGTTTGTCCCTGATGACTGGACCAGTAGAGTTATTTCGGAGGTTCACTCTTCCGCGTTGGCAGGTCATCCTGGAATTTTTGGCACCAGGGATCTGGTGTCTAGGTCCTTCTGGTGGCCTTCCTTGTCTCGAGATGTACGTATTTTTGTGCAGTCTTGTGATGTTTGTGCTCGGGCTAAGCCCTGCTGTTCCTGGGCCAGCGGGTTGTTGTTACCCTTGCCTATTCCTAAGAGGCCTTGGACGCACATCTCTATGGACTTTATTTCTGACCTTCCTGTTTCTCGTAGGATGTCCGTCATCTGGGTGGTGTGTGACCGTTTTTCCAAGATGGTTCACTTGGTACCTTTGCCCAAATTGCCCTCCTCCTCTGAGCTGGTCCCTCTATTTTTTCAGAATGTTGTGCGTTTGCATGGTATTCCTGAGAATATAGTGTCTGACAGGGGTACTCAGTTTGTGTCTGGATTTTGGCGGGCGTTCTGTGCCAGGATGGGCATCGACTTGTCTTTTTCGTCTGCATTCCATCCTCAGACTAATGGCCAGACTGAGTGTACTAATCAGACCTTGGAGACTTACTTGAGGTGTTTTGTGTCCCCTGATCAGGACGATTGGCTTGATTTTTTGCCATTGGCAGAGTTTGCCCTTAACAATCGGGCCAGTTCTGCCACTTTGGTTTCTCCATTTTTTTGTAATTCAGGGTTTCACCCTCGCTTTTCGTCCGGTCAATTGGAGTCTTCGGATTGTCCTGGAGTAGATGCTGTGGTTGATAGAATGCATCAGATTTGGGGACAGGTTGTGGACAATGTGAAGTTGTCCCAGGAGAAGACTCAACAGTTCACTAATCGTCATCGGCGTGTCGGTCCTCGTCTTTGTGTTGGGGACCTGGTTTGGTTGTCTTCTCGATTTGTTCCTATGAAGGTCTCGTCTCCTAAGTTTAAGCCTCGGTTTATCGGCCCTTATAGGATTCTGGAGGTTCTCAATCCTGTGTCCTTTCGTTTGGACCTCCCAGCATCTTTTACTATTCATAATGTTTTTCATCAGTCATTATTGCGGAGGTATGAGGTGCCGGTTGTTCCGTCTGCTGATCCTCCTGCTCCTGTGCTGGTTGAGGGTGAGTTGGAGTATGTGGTGGAAAAGATCTTGGACTCCCATGTTTCCAGACGGAAACTTCAGTATCTGGTTAAGTGGAAAGGCTATGGTCAGGAGGATAATTCTTGGGTTACAGCATCTGATGTTCATGCTCCTGATTTGGTTCGTGCATTCCATAGTGCTCATCCAGATCGCCCTGGTGGTTCTGGTGAGGGTTCGGTGCCCCCTCCTTAAGGGGGGGGTACTGTTGTGAATTCTGTTTGTGGGCTCCCCCAGTGGTGTTTTATGGTATTGCCACTTATTTGCCTTCTTCTATCCTTGATCACCTGTTGACACCCATTAGGGGTGTTTCCTATTTAAGGCTGCTTGGCTGCTGGTCCGATGCCGGCCAACAATGTATCAGTAGCATTCTGTTGCATTCTCCTGCCTCAAGATCCTGTTCAGCTAAGTTGAATTTTGTTTCTAGTTAATGCTATTTTTGTCCAGCTATTTGCAATGTACTCTCTGTAGCTGGAAGCTCTCGTGGACTGAAATTGCCACTCCAGTGGCATGAGTTGTCACTGGAGTTTTAAAGTAATTTCAGGATGGTGTTTTTGAGTAGTGTTTTGAAGTTGACCGTGAAGTGACTCTTTCCTGTACTTCTGCTATCTATTAAGCGGACCTCACTGTGCTAAATCTGCTGTTCATCCTACGTATGTCTTTTCCTCTTGACTCACCGTCAATATCTGTGGGGGACTGCTATCTCCTTTTGGGGTTCATCTCTGGAGGTAAGGCAGGCCTGTATATTCCTCTGATAGGGGTAGTTAGATCTCCGGCTGGCGCGTGGTGTCTAGGGCATCGTAGGAAACACTCCCCGGCTACTTCCAGTGTCGTGTCAGGTTCAGGTCACGGTCACTTTAGTTCCCATCACCCGAGAGCTAGTCTGTTGTTATTTTGATTTCCCTGCCATTGGGAAAATCATAACAGATAAGGTACGGGATAGCAGTTCAATGGGGCTTGTCTGGGTCCCTCTCAATACGGATGGTACAGGATACCATCTCTCCTCCAGCAGTCACTCACAACTTCACTGAAAGCAACCCACCCAGATCTGCACAGGTCAATGTCTTCTGTTGCTTTTCAGCTCAGCACAGCAGAGATTCCACAGAGCTCCAAAGTCACATGGCACTCATGGTTAACACCCTCACAAACATGCTGGCAGCAAACAGTCCTTACAGAGTACAAACTGCTCACTTCTTATCAGCTGCCTCACAGTGAGTGGCAATCTCTCTGCTACTGCAGCATCACCTCTCAGAGTCCTACACAGTAGACACTAGGCCCCACCCCCGAGCACACACATTTTACTGGGCTTTTGCTCTAAGGTCAATCGTGCAGCAGCAGGGTCCTAATGCTTTCCTGATGTTATCATAGTTTACCCTCTAAAATGCCACCCCATTAGAGGTTGGCATCCCTGACATATCTCAATACTTCAATACTCAAAGGTGTCTTGGGCTTAGAGCTGAGGTGGTATTCCCATCGTAGCTTGAGTAATTCTCCTGAGACCCACCCCAACATGCTCAGTCCCAGAGGGAGCCGGAGACTCTTCCATGGGGTCATCGGAGGGAGCAAATAAGGCTGCTTCCTCCTGAGGTGTGGCACCCTGTGACACAACTTCTGGGTCAAGTAACTGACTTGACTCTCTCTCCTCAGCCGGACATACCACATGCTCAACACTCTCTTCACACGGGGACAGATTGACCACAGGGGGCAAGTAAGCAGGCATGGGAGAAAGCACACCATAAAATTCAAGAACACTAGTAGTACCCATTCCTTGAGATGCAGCCTCTAGCTCTATGGAAATGGGGACTGAATCTTCAAACCAACACCATTGTAGCATGTTATGGTGAAGACTATGGGTTGCCCCCTGTCCCCACCGGCTCGACCTCATAAACTGGAATCTCAGAATTCACCCTTTTTTTAGCAGACCCGGAGTTGCCTCAACCGGTCACTCAGCTTCCCTGACGGTCGTTTGGCTTTCACCAACACTCTATCCCCCGGAGAAAATGGCTCTGCTTGTACAAGTTGAGTGTTCTTATAGGCCACCTGACATAGGCAATCACCCACTACCTGATGCACCACCCATAATTGCCGCCGGTGCTCTTATACCCATTCAGATGCAGTCCAAGGGTGATTGGAGGAGGGGTCCAGCATGCTCAAATCCTCAAAGTCCCTGCTGGGCCTCCCGAACAGCAGCATGTGTGGTGAATAGCCAGTAGTGCTGTGCACTCTATTATTGTAGACCCACATCATTTCGGGGTGATACTCAGGCCAGTGCGCTTGCTGTTTACCCTCTAATGTCCTCAACATCTGCAACAGGGTCCGATTAAAGCACTCATATGCCCCATTGCCCTGGGGGTGATAAGGCGTAGTTCTCTACTGTTTGAGACCATGCAGCTGGTACAGCTCTTTCATCAGCATCCCCTGGAAGCAAGCCCCCTGATTCGAGTGTATTCTCTGCAGACAAAAATGTTGACACACGGCCTCAGCCACAGACTATGCCATCTGGTCTCTTGATGGCACTGCTACAGCATACTTTGTAAAGTGATCTGTCATTACCAGACAATAGGAGTACCCAGATGTGGAGTACCCTATCAAAACACAGTCAATCATGAGTAGCTCTAATGGAGTGGAAGTCTGAATAGACTGTGTGAGGGTCCGCTGACCCAACACTGCCAACACGTGTCTGCCACCATCCCTCCCAACTCAGGGCAATAGAGGACTCACTGTAGCAACTGAAGTGTCATTTCACTTCCAAAGTGGGTTCCATTCTCATGCGCCTCTCAAGCGACCATCAGACAAAGCTTCACAGGGATCACCAGTTGGTACCGATGCTGCAGCTTGGATGGCAGATACAGTACACTTTACGATACAACAGGCCTTGTTCCACACACAACTTGTCCCACTGTCGCAGTAGATTCATTCCTTCCATGGACACTTGAGCCTTGTCCTCTGCATTGGGCCAAACCCCATTTTGTACCCAACGTCACAAAAATGCAGTGTCTGGGCACTCTTCCTGGTCTTTTGCCCAATCTGAGGGCATTTTACCCAGGATACAGGGCATCCCTGATGCCACCCCACTTGAGTGTACCATTCTTCAGAAGATAGGTACCTGCCCCATTGCTGGAGTTTCAATTTCCTCTAGTCGGTCATCAACATTTTCCCCCAAGGGGTACCCTTGACAATGCATCTGCATTCCCGTTTTCCCGCCCAGAGTGAAATTGAATGCAATAAACTTGACAATGCGGGAGAACCACTGCTGCTCCAATGCTCCCAAGTTTGCATTCACTGAGCCAGTGGGTTGTTATCCATCATGACTAGCACCTCAGCCCCTGTTAGATTCTCAGCAAAGCGTTCTGTTATTGCTCACATCAGGGCCAGTAGCTCCAGACAAAATGAGCTGTAGTTAGCCAGATTATGCTCTGTGTCTTTTAAAGACCTGCTGCCACAGGCAATCACCCACACCTGGCCATCCTGCACCTGTGCTAGTACCGCCCCCAAGCTATGAAGACTACCGTCTGTGTACAATAGAATAGAGGCATCAAACTGGGCATACGCCAACAATGGGACACTTGTTATGGTGGTTTTAACTTCATCAAATGCTTTTTTCTGCTGGGGCCCCAATTGAATGGGGCAGTTTTGGGGACCCTGTGCTGTCCCTCTTAAAAGTTAATTCAGGGGACCCACTACCTGTGAAAAGTTAGGCACATATAGCCAATAGTACTCCACTAGGCAGATCATGGGATGGTGGCCACTCCTGTGCAGCCTTAACCTTACTAGCTGTAGGTAGCACCCCGTCCGAGGTCACCATGTGGCCCAAGTACTCAATCTGGCTCTGGAACAGTTGACTTTTTTTGGCTTTATTTTCAGGAAGTAGTGACTGAGCCGCCTGAAAACTTGACGTAACTTCTCAAGATGGTCTTCAAATGCAGTCCCAAACACCACAATGTCATCTAGGAATGTCAGGACTGATTCAAAATTCAGATCGACTAAGCAATGTTCCATCAGGTGTTGAAAGGTTCGTGGAGTGTTAGCGAGCCCGAGTGGTATCCGATTGAATTCATAGAACCCCATTGTTAAGAAAAACGCAGTTTTGGACCAATCTTTTTAGGCAATTGGTACTTGCCAGTTGCCACTTGCCAAATCCGCCATTGAGAAATACTTGGCCTAACCCAATGCCGACAGGGATTCTTCAATACGAGTTAAATGATATGCATCCCGCACCGTGTAGGCATTCAATTTTCGATAGTCCACAAAATCGAACGGTCCCATCCTTCTTTTGGACCAAGACTACAGGAGCCACCCAGGGGTTCTGTCTCTCTCTATCACTTGATTGTCAAGCATACTGTCCACAATGCCCTTCACCTCTTGATAGAGCTCTGGGGGAATTTGTCAATATCGTTCCATAATGGGGGGTATCCCCCATGGGAATCTCACGCTCAATCATCCGAGCACATCCGAAGTCCTCCCCATGTCGCGAAAAGGTCTCTTGATGCTCCCACAAAACTCTCTCCAACTGCACAGAGGTCAGTTTCCTCTGATCCACTCCCATCTAATCCATGATCACACGACCATTCCATTCTTCGGTAGGGGGTTCGGTCTGGCCTACCTCGACAGCATATGTCCAGGATGACTGTTAATCTGGGCACAGTTCAAATACAGCCTTGTCAGGCACCTTCTCTGCTGGCACAAATAGTTCAGCCAGAATTGTCCCAGCAGGAATTGTAACAGCCTCATCTAAAACATTGATGCATCGGACTGGCACCTGTCCATTCTTCACAATTGCCAGAGACCGGGACATGTGTGCCTTGGCAAATGAGGACTTCTCTGGAACTGGCTCTAGTAGTACTTAAAGCCCATTCAATCTCTGCACAGCTCCCACCATCAGCATTAAGAGTTCCACTTGTCTGGATGCCAGCAAGATCGTGGTCCATGATGGCACTCGAACCAGGCCCACCCGGCCCCTTGTGATTGCAATCTTCAGCAGTTCGCAGCTCAGCACTAGATGGTGTAACATTCTCTTTGTGGGTCGGTGGCTTATAGTACGGGTCCAGTATCGGGGTCCCTCACTGGCATACATCTGGTGAGTCAAATCTCACAGCACATTCATTCTGAGCATCACCTCCTTCTAGGGGCGTGGTCAACCAGCACTATCCATTTTTGACCCAGCTCTTGACCAAACATTTTCAGCTGTATCCATACGATCCCCTTAACCATCAGTTGGCCATTGTTAGTGGCGGTAAGTCATATCACTCGGCCATCTTCGGGAACCACTAGTTGACTGAAGTATCTCTCATACACTTCTAAAGGCATTATGGTACATTCGGATCCTGTGTCGATCAAGGACCTTATTTTCCGCCCTTCAAACTTTGCTTCCAACACTGGACTGCATGCAAACAAATCATATTCATCCCATTGAGGGCTGCAGCTGGAAGTTTAAAGCCAGTGAAGAAGCCTCTGGGGCTGCAGGCATCCGACAAGGAGAGATGTGTCCCCAGCATCCACACTTCCAGCAGGTGACTTTTCCTTGTGGATGAGGACGTGACTCATTCACGGAGGGCATCCTGGCCACCTGCATAACCACTAATCCAGGGGACATGGCAGATGGCCCCTCTGCGGGAGTAGAGACAGATCGATTAGATGAGTCATATAGCGCAGGATTACACTGTGGCCAAGAGGAAACTAATGTCCCTCTTCCATCAACAATATCATAATAATCATGTATTTGTATGAGAGTACTCCCTGATAGATCCAACACAACAAAGAAATGGAGTAGACATAAGATCTCAAGAATGATTATAAAATGCTCAGTTTATTACATAAATACCAAAGAACAATTCCACTATATAAATATGGTATACAGAATGCAGGAACAATCCAAGAAACAAACTAGTGGTACACCAGAAAATTCATGGGAACACATGACACTGGAATATTATAACATGGTACGAGCCCAGTATATTTACCGGTGTGCCCAGTGTGGGAGGCACAATGTATCATCAAATGCTTCATTGCATAGTACCGCCCCCCGCAGAGAGCACTGGTGTAATTTATAGACGCTTACCCATGGAGTACAGTCGGTCCCACGAACTCCCTGGCACCCCTGACGCGCGTTTCGCGGTCCAGCTTTTTCGAAGTGGAGACACACATAAGCAGGTCTCGTAAGTTTATAAAGGGGGAAAAACCGGAAATGTCTGAGAGTAGCGGCGCACATGCTTCCAGACTACATTACCCATCACTCCAGCGGCCGTCATAGAGGAAGTGCACATGTGGGCGGAACTCCAGCCTCTGACGTCATCAAGACATGCGCAGTCCACATAATAGATAGCCACCAAGGTACGGGGATTATAGCAGCCCGGATACATGTGCGCACCAACAGACAAAATCAAGGGACGTATCCTTCGGCTCAGATCTTTAAATTAAGAAGAGAGAGGGGAGAGGAAACCTTCCCCACCATAACGCTACACCACATAAATCGCACATTGAGGTGAAAGTGACATACATCATCAACGAAGATATTGTGACGTGTTGATACAATTAAGATATGGTACAATATACAAAATAGTACAAGATAGTGTATAAAGTGCAACAGTGCAGAACCAATATAAGGGTCAAATGCATACTCCTATATTAAGTGTTCATATATATCCATATAAAGTACTGCCAAAGTATGCCATTACAGCATAACAAAAAATATATATATATAAAAAAGAATAATACATAAATATAAGAAAAAATTAAAGAGACAATAACATAAAAAGCAATGGCGGGTTTTCTCTTTTCGTCTTTTCTGCTCATTCCTGGAGTGTCATCCGCCATTTGTTTTTTATTATTTTAATTTTTATGTTTTTTGTCTCTTTTAGTTTTATCATATATATAAAGGGAGAACCGGGCCTTTGTCTGGACATTTCTATGTGAATTATGTGATGGTGACTTCGGCTGTCATGAAGGAGGGATTTAGAGGAGGAGAAAACCCACCATTGCTTTTTATGTTATTGTCTCTTTAATTTTTTCTTATATTTATGTATTATTCTTTTTTATATATATATATTTTTTTTGTTATGCTGTAATGGCATACTTTGGCAGCACTTTATATGGATATATATGAACACTTAATATAGGGGTATGCATTTGACCCTTATATTGGTTCTGCACTGTTGCACTTTATACACTATCTTGTACTATTTTGTATATTGTACCATATCTTAATTGTATCAACACGTCACAATATCTTCGTTGATGATGTATGTCACTTTCACCTCAATGTGCGATTTATGTGGTGTAGCGTTATGGTGGGGAAGATTTCCTCTCCCCTCTCTCTTCTTAATTTAAAGATCTGAGCCGAAGGATACGTCCCTTGATTTTGTCTGTTGGTGCGCACATGTATCCGGGCTGCTATAATCCCCGTACCTTGGTGGCTATCTATTATGTGGACTGCGCATGTCTTGATGACGTCAGAGGCTGGAGTTCCGCCCACATGTGCGCTTCCTCTATGACGGCCGCTGGAGTGATGGGTAATGTAGTCCGGAAGCATGTGCGCCGCTACTCTCAGACACTTCCGGTTTTTCCCCCTTTATAAACTTACGAGACCTGCTTATGTGTGTCTCCCCTTCGAAAAAGCTGGACCGCGAAACGCGCGTCAGGGGTGCCAGGGAGTTCGTGGGACCGACTGTACTCCATGGGTAAGCGTCTATAAATTACACCAGTGCTCTCTGCGGGGGGTGGTACTATGCAATGAAGCATTTGATGATACATTGTGCCTCCCGCACTGGGCACACCGGTAAATATACTGGGCTCGTACCATGTTATAATATTCCAGTGTCATGTGTTCCCATTAATTTTCTGGTGTACCACTAGTTTGTTTCTTGGATTGTTCCTGCATTCTGTATACCATATTTATATAGTGGAATTGTTCTTTGGTATTTATGTAATAAACTGAGCATTTTATAATGATTCTTGAGATCTTATGTCTACTCCATTTCTTTGTTGTGTTGGGAGTAGAGACAGGCCCAGCTCTAAGTTTTGACTCCTCCAGCTTCAGCTCCTTGAGCTCAGCACGCAGAGCTTGTATCACGTTTACCAGCCCTTCCTCTCCTGACACTGACAACGGGCTTCTCTCCAGCTGTGCACTATTCACTGACCCCTCGATCACAAGGACAGACTCCTCCTCCCTTTCCACCATGGCTCGATAATTCTGACAGAGGAATGATTCTGGTGCAGACCAGACAGGTCCATCTGCATCAATTTGTCTCGGAGGAGCCTATTGGCTAACCCGGTGATGAATTGATCCTGGAGTAAGAGGTCTACTTCTCGGAATGCCTCTATGGCCCCTGGGTCCAGTCACTGCACCTCATTCAATGTCTCCTGTAAGATAATAGAGCACTGCATCGGGGACTCATATTCCCTTTGGAGGCAATTAAAGAACAGGGACCAAAGCTGGGCCACACAAGCTCAGCCTCCCGTACTCCCCTCAAACAATTCCAAAATCTTCTCTAATGTATCTTCTCTCTGATTCCAGACGTACCATCACCATTCGCTTAGTGTCGCTCACTAGTTGTCACAGGAGACCTTGGTAGGCAAGAGCTAATAACCCGGGCCCCTGCGATTTCCCTCAGACTAGGGAAACCCTGACTGACCCTCTCCCAGAGTTTACACTGATGGTGTGCATGTCTGGGCCTCCATCCTCACCCTGTCTCCTGTTTCAACCCTAGGCTGAAAAAACCAACCACCCACCACCCAGTGAAGAGACCACACACCAATACCCACAGTTAGCACAGACAAGGATAAGGGAAAAATATGCACCACGCCGCAGTCACTCAGGAATTCACTATAAGTGCACAGGGCAAAACAAATGCAAATATAGGAAGGAGAAAATAATACAAAGGGAAATACACCACCAGAAACGATACTCCAACTCCTAGCTCACCACTCCAGACCGAGATAACCAAGCACAAGACAGAAGCTATAATCGGCGACGCCCAATGTTCAGAAGAACTATTTAAAGGCAGTAGGCGTGGCCCAGCTTCCAATCCGAGCACCAGCTAAATTAACCCCGGACCAGCTAGATAAAATCTAGCCGACGCGACTGAGCGCATAGTGGACAAAAGCGGAATTACTGCTGTCTGTCGAACGCCCTGGTATGAACAGCGTCCGACATGACACTAGTGCATTAAATGCCAGCTCAGCGCGTAATGCATCGGGCCATATTACACATATGCAGAATACTCCGGACCCTCTCAGCCCAATCCTGCAATGCCATGTTACACCCATCATATTACGGCATGTGCTGGAGTAAAGCTTCTACCGGCAAATACCCTCCCAAAGTTGCCGCGGCTGCCAGGGGATCCACGACCAGCAAGGGAGCTGCTGGTGCAGCAGGGTCATTTCTTTCCTCGCCTCTGTCCATGACAAACACTGGATCCTTCTTATTATGCCAAAATTGTAATGACCAGAGGTCCGAATAAGATCCAGTGAGTTACAAACTGAGACAGAGACAAAAATAACAACAGTTCCTTTACTGGAAAACGAGTTTAAGTCAAATTCAATATTGCATGAAACAGCCTGAGATTCCCCTATTATTTACAATCATTCAGCCAGGGCTGAAATCAATCTGCCAATCCCAAAGTTCCTGCTTTAAGTGTATTACACTGAGGTTTTTAGAAGAAATTTACCTAACAAATGGTCAAACAATGTACTGAGAAAACAGGTGTAAATCAGATGAGATGGTATTATAAGACCCTCTGGGATGGCACACTGAGTATAAATTGATCAAAACCCAATATACAATACATATAGATATAACAGTAGCTCATAAATCTTTAATCTAGGGATACCCTGGTATCTATTATTACGATACCGTTAACCTGAGGGGAGTCTCTCCTCAGGCATATAAATTGCAGCGGCTGCAGCCAGGCATAAGATCTTCAGTGCCAAAACAACTACAGCAAAACAAGGCACTGCGTCTTGTCAGCCAATGCTGAGCCCACACACCGGGGACTTACAGTTCTGTAGTCTCAGGATATGGTACGGGATAGCACTTCAATGGGGCTTGTCCAGGTCCCTCTCAATACGGATGGTACAGGATACCATCTCTCCTTCAGCAGTCACTTCCCTGAAAGCAACCCGCCTGTGTCTGCACAGGATCAATGTCTTCTGTTGCTTTTCAACTCAGTACTAGTGTTGAGCATTCTGATACTGCAAGTATCGGGTATCAGCCGATACTTGCCGTATCGGAATTCCGATACCGAGATCCGATACTTTTGTTGTATCGGGAATCGGTATCGAGACCATATTAATGTGTAAAATAAAGAATTAAAATAAAAAATATTGATATACTCACCTCTCCGATGCAGCCTGGACATCACCGCTGGTAACCGGCAGCCTGCTTTGTTTAAAATGAGCGCGTTCAGTACCTTCCATGACGTCACGGCTTCTGATTGGTCGCGTGCCGCTCATGTGACCGCCACGCGACCAATCACAAGGCTGCCGGAAAGAAGCAGGGCGCGTCCGAGGGTGAGTATATACCTAATAGGAATATACTCACCCTCGGCTTCTTTCCGGCAGCCTTCCTTCCTAAGAATGAGCGCGTTCAGGGCCTTAGATGACGTCACGGCTTGTGATTGGTCGCGGCCGCCCATGTGACCGCCACGCGACCAATCACAAGCCGTGACGTAATTCTCAGGTCCTAAATTCCTAGAATTAGGAATTTAGGACCTGAGGGATGACGTCACGGCTTCTGAGAGTTTCCTCTCCTTCAGACCCTGGGAACCATCAGGGATACCTTCCGATACTTGAGTCCCATTGACTTGTATTGGTATCGGGTATCGGTATCGGATTAGATCCGATACTTTGCCGGTATCGGCCGATACTTTCCGATACCGATACTTTCAAGTATCGGACGGTATCGCTCAACACTACTCAGTACAGCATGGATTCCACAGAGCTCCAAAATCACATGACTCTCATGGTTAACACCCTCACAAACATACTGGCAGCAAACAGTCCTTACAGAATCCAAACTCCTCACTTCTTATCAGCTGCCTCCCAGTGTCTCACATGGCAATCCCTCTGCTGCTGCTGCATCACCTCTCAGAGTCCTATACAGAAGACACTAGGCCCCACTAGGCCCCACCCCTCAGCACACACACTTTAATGGGCTTTTGCTCTAAGCTCAGATGTGCAGCAGCAGGGTCCTAATGCTCTCCTGTTTTCACAGTTCACCATCTCACACTGCAATGAAAGAAAGAGTGAACAATTTAAATGGGTCTGAAAACTTTCCGTACCCACTGTATGTGTGTGTTTGTATATAAATATATATATATATATATATATATATATATATATATATATTTATATTTATATATATACAGTACCGACCAAAAGTTTGGACACGCCTTCTCATTTAAAGATTTTTCTGTATTTTCATGACCATGAAAATTGTACATTCACACTGAAGGCATCAAAACTATGAATTGACACATGTGGAATTATATACTTAACAAGAAAGTGTGAAACAACTGAAATTATGTGTTATATTCTATGTTCTTCAAAGTAGCCATCTTTTGCTTTGACTGCTTTGCACACTCTTGGCATTCTCTTGATAAGTTTCAAGAGGTAGTCACCGGGAATGGTTTTCGCTTCACAGGTGTGCCCTGTCAGGCTTAATAAGTGTGATTTCTTGTCTTATAAATGGGCTTTGGACCATCAGTTGTGTTGTGCAGAAGTCTGGTGGATACACAGTATCCCCAAGTGCAGGGGCAAAAACCATCAAGCGCTACAAAGAAACTGGCTCACATGAGTATCGCCCCAGGAGAGGAAGACAAAGAGTCACCTCTGCTTCTGAGGATAAGTTTATCCAAGTCACCAGCCTCAGAAATCACAGGTAAAGAGCAGCTCAGATTAGAGACCAGGTCAATGCCACACAGAGTTCTAGCAGCAGACACATCTCTACAACAACTATTAAGAGGAGACTTTGTGCAGCAGACCTTCATGGTAAAATAGCTGCTAGGAAATCACTGATAAGGAAAGGCAACAAGCAGAAGAGACTTGTTTGGGCTAAAGAACACAAGGAATGGACATTAGACCAGTGGAAATCTGTGCTTCGGTCTGATGAGTCCAAATTTGAGATCTTTGGTTCCAACCACCGTGCCTCTGTGCGACGCAGAAAAGGTGAACGGATGGACTCTACATGTCTCGTTCCCACCGTGAAGCATGGAGGAGGAAGTGTGATGGTGTGGGGGTGCTTTGCTGGTGACACAGTTGGGGGTTTATTCAAAATTGAAGGCCTACTGAACCAGCATGACTACCACAGCATCTTGCAGCGACATGCTATTCCATCCGGTTTGCGTTTAGGTGGACCATGATTTATTTTTCTTTTTTTTTTTTTTTAATTCTTTATTTAATTTTTCAAATTACAAAACAGAAATCAAAAAGCATATACTCACAAATTGGTCTCATTTGTGCACTGAATTCAGTAGAGACTAAAATGTGTTTAAGAACAAATGTTATCATTACAGGCAGAGCTGAGAGAAAACAAGTGAGCATAATAACATAAACAACTTTTTCAGGTCTAATATAGGAAAATGGCCTTGAATTTAAGCGACTACCAGATAAATATATAGATAAGGCTTGGAGATGTGACGGTAGGACTTCAAGTAAGCAATTTTTTACTGCTATGGATTTAGGAAGGATATGAGGCTCTATTAGAGAGTTGATCGGCTTGAATGGCTAGATAGCATGGCTGAGGGCACGGCCAAGGCATCGCACTCAGAGGGCGGGTCAAGAATCAAACAAAGTCTTCCAACAGAGACAAAGATGAGTTCCAGGGGGAAGATCATCCGAGCCTGGTAGGAGGGGATGAGAATTTAATCCAGGGAAGCCAAGAAGATTGGAATTTCTCGTGGGTGCGTGTTTCCCAACTAGAGAGTTCTTCTAGGCGATACAAATCGTGAACCTTAAGAGTCTATTCTCTCAGCGTTGGAGGAGTCGGTTGCCTCCAATGTGTAGAGATCAAGTATTTAGCGGCTGCCAATAAGATGGGGAGCAACTCGTGTTTCCCTGGTTTAAAGGTAGATGAGGGGAGGGAAAGTAATACCTCTTGAGGAGTGAGATCCCATGTCGTTAGACCCATACTATGTAAAGATTTATTTATGTCAGTCCAGATTTGTATTAATCCTGGGCAGAGCCAAAAGATATGTAAAATAGTGCCTACGGATTGGGAGCATCTCCAACACAATGGGGAATCTGTTAGCCCTAAGTGGAACAGTCGCTCCGGGGTTCTGTACCACCTAGAGAGAATTTTGAATGCATTCTATTGTAGTAAGATACATCTAGAAAATCCATGAGAGTTGGCTAGTACCTGTTGGGTTTCTTGGGGGGGATAGTGTAATCTTTAACTCTGACTCCCATGAAGAGAGATATAGAGGTTTAAACTGGTTTGGGGTTTTGAGGGGGTTTGCATATAGTTTAGAGACTAATTTAGTAATTGGCGATTTCAGTTTAACCAAAAATTCAAGCCAGAGCCAATCAGAGGATTGTCTCTCAATTGATTTGAATTTTGACATGATATGATGTACATGGCTCTTTTGAAGGAAGTTTGAGGGTTGTTTTGTAGCATTGGTTGGCCAATTGTCAGTGCAAGGAATCTGTGTGGACAGAAATTTGGAGATTGTGACATTAGGCAGGGATTCCCAAAGTCCATATGCATCTTCATATTTGGGATCCGTTAGCCAGGGGATGATTTTTAGCAGGATATTATCAAGTAAAAAGCAGTTTGGGAGATGATTTGGGATAAAAGTCCGCCTAATAGATAGGGTGTTGTGGGTTATGTCGTCTAGTTTTTGGTTAGAGGGGGAAACAGGTGTCCAGAGGTAGAGGTCGGCCTTGCCCCCCATCAGAGATAGTACAAGTTGTGTGTTTAGGTTATCTAGGATAGGTTTTAATAAGTTTATCCATCTTACAAGGTGGATTGCTTTGTGATAAGTGCGGAAGTCAGGCAACCCGAGGCCACCCCCGCCCCTGGGCAGAGAAAAATTTTTTAGGGGGAGTCTAGCTTTTTTGTGTTTCCACACAAATTGCGAGACCAATTGGTCAACCGAGAGGAAGAAAGAGTTAGGGAGAGTTATAGGTACCATGTTCATGATGTAAAAAATCTTTGTGAAAATATAAGATTTTATGACGTTAATCCTTCCTATCCAGGACAAATATGATAGGTCATATTTAGGGAGGAAGGATCAGCCATTAAATAGATTCCAAGGTATTTCAATTTTTCCATGGGCCAATTAAAGGGAGTATTTTTTTTCAGTACCGAGATATCTGAGGTATTTGCCAAGACATTTAAAGCTTCTGATTTGTTCATGTTTATTTTAAAATTAGAGATTTCTCCAAATTTGGCGAACAGTGTCATAAGTTTTGGAAAGGATGATTTTGGGTTAGTGGTTAAAAGTAAAAGGTCGTCTGCGAAAGCAGCCTGTCATGTCGGACGCTATTCAGACCAGGTCGTTCGACAGACAGCGGTAATTCCGCTTTTGACCACTATTTGCTCTTTTGCGTCGGCTAGATTTTATCTAGCTGTTCCGGGGTTAATTTACCTGATCCTCGGATTGGAAGCTGGGCCATGCCCATTGCCTTTAAATAGCTCTCCTGATCATTGGGCGTCGCCGATTATAGCTTCTGTCTTGTGCGTTATCTCGGTCTGGAGTGGAGAGCTGGTTGCTGGAGATTCGTTGCTGGTGGTGTATTTTCCTTTGTCTTATTTACTCCTTCCTATATTTGTATTTATTTTGCCCTGCACATTTATAGTGTATTCCTGAGTGACTGCGGCGTGGTGTATATTTTCCTTTATCCTTGTCTGTGCTAACTGTGGGTATTGGTGAATTACATCTTCACTGGGTAGTGGGCAGAGGTTTTCAGCCTAGGGTTGAAACAGGAGTCAGGGCGAGGGTCGAGGCCTGGACATGCACACCATCAGTGTAATCTCCAGGTAGAGGGTCAGTCAGGATTTCCCTAGTTGGAGGGAAATTGCAGGGGCCCGGGTTATTAGCTCTCACTCACCTAGTCTCCCCGTGACATTATAATCAACAAAAAAAAAAAAAGGAATTTCTTTTTTTTGTGTTTGTCATGGATCCCATGACTTCCATAACCCGCCAGTTGAGGGCGCTGTTCCTACAGGTCACTGAGTTGAGGGGGGCAGTGCAGCAACAGGGACATGCAGTATCTAATGTGCAAGCTGGAGCGACAGGAAGAGTTGCTAAGCCTAAATTTCATTTGCCTGAAAAATTTGCTGGGGAACGCAGTAAATTTGTTTCTTTTCGTGAAGCTTGCAAACTATATTTCCGTATGCGCCTGATCTCCTCGGGTAATGAGGCTCAGCGTGTGGGCCTGGTGTTGTCATTGTTAAGCGGGGATCCCCAAGCATGTGCGTTTTCTTTGCCATCTGATTCTGCTGCATTTGACTCTGTGGAGAGTTTTTTTTCTTCTCTTGGGAAAATCTACGATGAACCTGACAGAATGGCTCTAGCAGAATCTAAGATACGCACTATTCGCCAGGGGGAGCAAGTTGCAGAGGAGTACTGTTCTGAATTTCGTCGCTGGGCGATTGATACACAATGGAATGATCCAGCATTGCGGAGTCAGTTTATACATGGGATTTCTGGAAGGGTTAAAAAAACCCTTCTGATGTATGAGACTCCTACTTCTCTAGATTCCGCTATGAGTCTGGTTGTCCGCATTGATCGCCGTTTACGTCAGGGGGAGCATGAGACACCGCCTATGGGAGAGGGTTTAGGTTCACGTGAGGTTGCTGCAGGTGAGCCCATGGAACCTATGCAAATCGCAGGGTTATCACATGTGAAGCGTCGAGTCCCTGAGCTCAGGAATCAGGGAGCCTGTTTTTACTGTGGTAAAACTGGTCATTTTGTTAACATCTGTCCTGTGCTGTCTAAGAAAAACGCAACGGTGGAAAACTTCTAAGCTCAGAGGGTGTGGAGGAGACCAATCTGAGCTTATGTATATCCTCCATGGTGGTTTCTCAATGCATGCTCCATGCTAAGGTTTTTATCGCTGGCAGTGAGCTGCCAATTACTGTTTTTGTGGATAGTGGTTCAGCCACAAATCTCATTGATGAGAAGTTTGCGCGCACAGCAGGTTTTAGGATTGAAAAACTGTCTCATCCTATCCGCGTGGTCACCATCAATGCTGCTCCTCTCTCACAGGGAGAGATTACTGAATTTGTGGCTGAGGTGAAACTCCACATTGGAGTTCTACATTCCGAGCGGGTTACATGTAAGGTGCTCAGGAATCTTCCTGTCTATGTACAACCCGGTTATTGACTGGAAAACTCAGGACATAATTCAGTGGAGCGAGTTCTGCCAGGAGAATTGCCTGGCCACATTTGTGGCTGCGGTGACTTCAAGCGTTCCGGAGTCACTTCTGGATTTTGTGGATGTGTTCTCTGAGAAGGGTTGTTCAGATTTGCCACCACATCGTCCCTATGACTGTTCTATCAGGTTTAAACCAGGGGCCAAATTGCCTAAAGCAAAGATGTTTAACATCTCCGGTCCGGAGAGACAAGCGTTAAAAGATTACATTGCTGAAAGCTTGAGCAAAGGGCACATCAGGCCGTCATCCTCGCCGGTGGCAGCAGGGTTCTTCTTCGTGAAGAAGAAAGATGGTGGATTACGCCCGTGTTTGGATTTCAGGGAGTTGAACCAGATTACGGTTCGTGATCCATACCCTATGCCACTGATACCAGATTTGTTCAACCAGGTGGCAGGTGCTAAGTGGTTTACCAAGCTTGACCTCAGGGGGGCGTACAACCTCATAAGAGTCCGTCAAGGTGATGAGTGGAAGATGGCTTTTAATACCCCTGAGGGTCATTTTGAAAATTTGGTGATGCCATTTGGGTTGACTAACGCACCTGCAGTGTTCCAACATTTCATCAATGATGTGTTCTCGCATGTTTTGGGGAAATTCGTTATCGTGTACCTAGATGACATTCTCATATATTCTTGCGACAGTGATGCTCATTTAGATCATGTCAGGCAGGTGTTACAGCTTCTCAGAGAGAATAAGCTGTATGCTAAACTTGAGAAATGTGTATTTTCTGTTCAAGAGTTTCCTTTCTTGGGTTATATTGTGTCTGCTTCTAGTTTTAAAATGGACGCCGCTAAGGTGCAAGCGGTGCTGCATTGGGAACGTCCTGATAACCTGAAAGCACTTCAGCGGTTCCTTGGGTTTTCTAACTACTATAGGAAATTTATCAAGGATTTTTCCATCATTGCTAAACCGCTAACTGACATGGCTAAAAAGGGTACCAATTTCTCCGTTTGGCCTGAGGCTGCTGTGCGCGCATTTGAATTTCTTAAGAACAGTTTTGTTTCAGCCCCCATTCTTGTGCAGCCAGACGTATCAAAACCCTTTGTTGTGGAGGTCGATGCGTCTGAGGTTGATGTGGGGGCGGTACTATCTCAAGGCTCATCTTTGAGTGGTTTGCGTCCGTGCGCCTATTTCTCCAAGAAACTGTCGTCTGCCGAACGTAACTACGATATCGGCAACAGGGAGTTGTTGGCAATTAAGTTGGCCTTTGAGGAATGGCGACACTTCTTGGAGTGGTTGGTACATCAGGTAACTGTTATTACCGATCATAAGAATCTGCTGTATTTGGAGTCAGCCAAGCGTCTGTCCCCCAGGCAGGCTCGCTGGGCATTGTTTTTCATGCGGTTCAATTTTGTTGTCACTTACAGACCGGGGTCTAAAAACACTAAGGCGGATGCTCTGTCCAGGTGTTTTCCGGGGGGAGAACCTCGGGAGGATCCAGTACCCATCCTCCAAAAGGGTGTTGTGGTTTCGGCTCTCACTACCGAGGTTGAGGCTGAGATTGCCGAGGCTCAGGAGGAGGTACCATCTGAGCTTCCATCAACAAATCTTTTGTACCGCTTCATCTCTGCTTAAAGGTTTTGGCGGAGCATCATGATGCTGTCCTGGCTGGCCACCCAGGGGTTAGAGGTACCTTGGAGTTGGTGTCACGTCGGTTTTGGTGGCCCAAGATCCGACAGGACGTGGTCTCATACGTGTCAGCTTGTACCACGTGCGCTAGGGCTAAGATGCCCTGCTCCCGTCCTGTTGGCACACTACTTCCTCTTGAGGTACCTAGTAAGCCGTGGACGGAAATCTCCATGGATTTCATCACTGATTTGCCCTCATCAGCTGGGAACACGGTCATCTTGGTGATTCTTGATCGGTTTTCTAAAATGTCGCACTTTGTGTCTTTGCCTTCGTTGCCTAATGCTAAGAATCTGGCTCAGGTATTTGTGCAGGAGGTGGTCAGACTTCATGGGGTTCCGTCTGACATCGTGTCTGATAGGGGGTCTCAGTTTGTGGCAAAATTTTGGAAAGCATTTTGCTCACGGCTGGGGATCAAGTTGTCTCATTCTTCGGCATTTCATCCTCAGTCAAATGGTCAGACGGAGCGTATGAACCAAAATTTGGAACTGCACTTACGCTGCTTTGTCTCTGATAACCAGGAGGAGTGGTCTACCTTTCTTCCTTTGGCTGAGTTTGCCATCAATATTCACCGCCAGGAGTCATCTGGGGAGTCTCCGTTTATTTGTGTTTACGGGCTACATCCTCAATTTTGTACTTTGAGTCAGAGGGGCTCTTCCTGCGTTCCGGAGAAGGACCACTTAGGAGCACAATTGTCATCAGTCTGGTGGAGAGTTGAACAGCGCCTGTTGAGTGTGGGTGCTAGGTACAAACGTGTGGCTGACAGTAGGCGTGTGCAAGGTCCGGACTTGAGTGTGGATGACTGGGTGTGGTTATCCACAAAAAACATAAGACTCAAAATACCATCCCTTAAATTGGGTCCCGGGTTTATTGGTCCATTTAGGGTCACCGCCGTCATTAACCCAGTAGCGTACCGATTGGAGCTGCCTACGGTGTATAAGATACACAACGTGTTCCACAGGTCTCTTCTAAAGAAGGTGGTGGGTTCTGTGGACGGGGCACCTATGCCACCTCCAGTCTTGGTGGATGGTAATTTGGAGTTTGAAGTCTCCAAAGTGGTTGACTCTCGTGTAGTGCACCGCACTTTACAGTACTTGGTACACTGGCGTGGTTATGGGCCTGAGGAGAGGTCCTGGGTACCAGCCTCGGACATTCATGTGGATCGGCTGGTCAGGTTTTTTCATCGTCGCCATCCAGGCAAGCCAGGTCCTATAAGCCGTGAGGGCCCTGGGGTCCCTCATAGAAGGCGGGGTACTGTCATGTCAGACGCTGTTCAGACCAGGTCGTTCGACAGACAGCGGTAATTCCGCTTTTGACCACTATTTGCTCATTGGCGTCGGCTAGATTTTATCTAGCTGTTCTGGGGTTAATTTACCTGATCCTCGGATTGGAAGCTGGGCCATGCCCATTGCCTTTAAATAGCTCTCCTGACCATTGGGCGTCGCCGATTATAGCTTCTGTCTTGTGCGTTGTTATCTCGGTCTGGAGTGGAGAGCTGGTTGCTGGAGATTCGTTGCTGGTGGTGTATTTTCCTTTGTCTTATTTACTCCTTCCTATATTTGTATTTATTTTGCCCTGCACATTTATAGTGTATTCCAGAGTGACTGCGGCGTGGTGTATATTTTCCTTTATCCTTGTCTGTGCTAACTGTTGGTATTGGTGAATTACATCTTCACTGGGTGGTGGGCTGAGGTTTTCAGCCTAGGATTTAAACAGGAGTCAGGGCGAGGGTCGAGGCCTGGACATGCACACCATCAGTGTAAACTCCAGGTAGAGGGTCAGTCAGGATTTCCCTAGTCGGAGGGAAATTGCAGGGGCCCGGGTTATTAGCTCTCACTCACCTAGTCTCCCCTTGACACAGCCGCTTTGACTTCTATCTTACCAACTACGAGGCCTCTAATATCAGTGTCTTGCCTTATCTTCTCTATCAGGGTCTCCATTACCATGATGAAGAGGACGGGGGAAAGAGGACAGCCCTGTCTGGTGCCATTTCGTATACTAAAGGGCTCTGAGAAGATCCCATTCACCCCGACTCCGGCAGTTGGTTCCACGTAAAGGAACATGATAGCATCTATGAAAGGGGGCGGGAAGGCAAATTTTTGCAATGTGCAGACGATGTATTGCCAACTGATCCTGTCAAACGCTTTCTCAGCATCTGTTGAAAGGATGGTTAGTGGAGTTTTGGTTCTCTTTGCATAAGAAATGGCGTGGAGGACCCTAACAGAGTTGTCTTTGCCTTCCCGACCCCTCACAAAACCCACTTGATCAGGGCGAATAATCTCACCCAGAATTCCATTGATTCTTGAGGCTAGTGTCTTAGCCCACAGTTTTAGATCGGTGTTAAGCAACGAAATGGGATGATAGTTACTACATAGGCTATCGTCTTTCCCCTCTTTTGGAATAATGGCGATGTAGGCTTCCAATGCCTGGCGAGGAGGGGTCTTCCCTTCAAAGAAGGAATTAAAGAGATTTACTAGGTGGGGGAGGAGAATTTCAGAAATTTTTTTGTAGTAGCCCACTGGGAAACCGTCCTGACCAGGAGCCTTACCAGTGGGGGTAGTTCTTAAGGTGTCTTCCACTTCTTTTAGGGTAACTTTAGCAAGAAGAGTGTTACAGTCTTTAGGGGAAATTGTCGGGAGAGAGAGAGGGGCTAAGAAATTTTGAATTTTTGTTGTGGCCGTTGACCAGTCTTTCATGTCGTCAGAGGGGGACAAATTATAGAGGGATTCATAATATTGGCGAAAGGTCTCAGCAATTTCGTTAGAGTCCACAACTCTCTTATTTGTCCTAGTAAGAATATTTTTTATGAATTTCTTCTCTTTTTGCTGTTTAAGCATCCGTGTAGTGAGCTTGCCACTTCTGTTACCATGCATGTAGAAGCGATGTCTGCAGTACATGGACAGTTTGGCTGATTTCACGTTTAATAAGTCTTTGAGTTTATTACGAAGGGAGATAAGTTCCTGGTGAGACTTAGTCGATCTAGTGGATTTATGAGTACGTTCTGATATATTGATTTGATGAAGAAGAGACTGAATTTCTTTGTTTCTCTGTTTTTTGATATATGAACTTAGTGAAATAAGTTCCCCTTGTGTGTTTCCCAAATGATGGGTGTAATTTGGTCAGTATTAATATTTTCATCGAAAAATCATGAAATGGTGGTTTTTAAACCATTCACGTGCGTTGGATTATCAAGCAGTGATTCGTTTAGCTTCCAGGTGATGGTGGCTTTAGGTAAGGTGGAAATAAATATCGCAAGGAAAACAGGGGCATGATCCAAGATTGTAATTTCACCGATACGGGATGATTTGATTAAATGAAGAGCTCGGGATTGCACAAGTAAATAGTCTGTTCGATGATATGAATTATGTGGAGGTGAGAAGAAAGTGTAGTCTTTTGTGGTAGGGAAGAAGCTACGCCAAGGGTCTATTAACTGTATGGAGTTTAGTTTGTTTAGAAATTTTTGTCGCAATTTTTGGGATATGGTGGAGGAACCACTAGAAGCATCTATGCCGGGTTGTAGCGTTAGATTTAGGTCACCGCCCACAATCTGCAGCCCTTCTTTGAAGAGTTGGAGAGTGTCTAGTGTTTTTATAAGCCAGTGGGTTTGGTTAGAGTTGGGGGCGCATAAGTTAGCTAAGGTTATTTTCATGTTGGCCAATAGGCCTTTTACAAAAATGTATCTGCCTTCCGAATCTGCCAAACTATCCCCAAACGTAAAGGGAAGTCTCTTTTTAAGCGCTATGCTCACTCCTTTGGATGCGGAAGAGGAGCAGCTATTGTACCAAGTGGGAAAGGATGAGAATTTCATATTCGGAGCTCTCCCCACTTTAAAATGTGTTTCTTAAAAAAACGCAATTTGTGCTATTTGTTTCTTTAGCAGTGAGAGAAACTGATTACGCTTTGTAGGGGAATTGAGACCCTTTACATTAAAGGATGCTACCGTGGCCGAGCCCGCATCAACCCGACTAGTCGCCATCAATCCTTTCCTCGAGGTCCCTCATCACATCACAGAGCCTCAAAAAACAGCAAAACAGGGTAAATAACCATATTTGCACAAAATGACACTCGCCCATCGCGGGGTGGGGGGGGGGGGGGTGTGCAGGTACCCAAACATAGGCAAGATAGTTCAAGTGGTGGTATTTGTAAGGAAAAAAAATATCCAAAAAGACAAGCATAAAGAAGGGAATTATTTCCGAAGAACCATTAGAACAAAAAAAACCTAATCAATCATTTGCAATCAACAAGCAATCTAAAGAATATAACATAAACATCGAAAAACTTCACTTGTTCAAAACACTGGGCCTATAAAACAATGAAAGAGAGACCAAGTAAAATTGTGTAGCCGAAAAAGAACAGTGCACTAGAAAACAGACTACAAAAAAGGTCCCCTACTAAATATAAATCATCACACTGTTTTAGAGAGATCAAATGGGGTGGATTTTAGAGACAGATTTTTTCGGCTTAGGGGAGGCGTGTTTCTTCTTGACAGACCATTCCTGTGGCTTCGTCAGCTGAAGGAGGCTTAATCCCGTGTCAACTGGCATCCAGGAATGAATGTCTATTGGTGTGATGTCAAGAACTTTCCAAGCGCTTTCCAAGTCTGCAGGGGAACGTATTGTGATCTGACGATTGCCCATTGTGATAGCGAGACCGAAGGGATAAAGCCACTTGTATATCAAGCCTCTTGATCTGAATTCTGTTAGAAGGGGTTTGAGAATCCGCCTCTTTGCGAGAGTGTATGGGGCGAGATCTTGAAAAATTTGTAGTTGGGAGCCTTCATATGAGAGACTGTCATGTTCTTTTGCACTGGTTAATATGGCTGCTGTGTCAACAAAACTCAGGAGGCCACATATGATATCTCTTGGTTGGTCATTCTGTTTCGGCTTGAGTTTGAGAGCACGGTGAACTCTTTCGATAACAATTAGGTTGGCTCTCTCTTTGCCAAGAAGGTTAGAGAAAATTTCTCTGGAGACCTTGTCCAGGGATTCGCGAATACCTCTCACCCTGATATTCTTTCTCCTGCTATGATTTTCCTGATCCTCTGCAGCCAGGAGGGCCGTGTTTAGCTGGTGTTGTTGTTGAAGGAGTTGGTCTTGTAAACAAATTATTGCATCTGTCGCTTCCGCGTTAGCCGATTCCAGGGTCTCCACTCTCTGACCCATTTGTTGTATGTCTGCCCGCAGACCAGATATTTCCTCCAGGAGCAGTTGCATGCTTTGCGACAGCAACTTCTTCATAAAGGCTCTGGAGATTGGTAGAGAGTCCTCCAAGGTAGATTCGCAATCTGATCCCTCCCCGCTGGAGTCTGAGTCTCCCAGATTACCAGATTATCAGGGGAGAAAGGTCTCTTACATGATTTTTTGAAGGGGTCTGTGGTACATCAGACCTCTTCTTAAGATATTTATCGAGGTCACCATGAGTGTTGCATTTCCGGTTCTCCGTTAGAGTTTTAATCGTATTTTTATCACGCTCTTTGTTTGTTTTGCCCATGTTGAAGCTTTTGACGGCGTGAAGTGCGATGATCACCACTTGAACTTTCAGAAAAGAGTTAGTTGTCCATTCTTGTGTGTAGAGCAACTTTTTATAAATTTAGCAATAGGTGTCGCCCCTGTGTTGAGGCATTTTTGGTTATAATGGAAGTCCAGAAGAGAAAAAAAACCCTAAATATAATTATGAAAAGAAAAAGAAAAAAAAAACAAATAAAAAAGAAAGGAAAAGGATTGAGGTCTAACAGGAAAAATAAGCTGCAATTCCCTTATGCCACCATTAGGTGGCAGTATAATACCACCAAGTAGCTTCTTTATTGTTGGCTCCTATGGGCTGCATTCATGAAAGGGGGTTTTATCCCTGTTAATATGAGAAGTGATTTGTAGTAGTCTGAGCAGCAGGTGTCACTCTTGCGTCAGATTAGGGCTGTGGTAGGCATCCAAAAAAAAAAAAATAATATGGAGGAAAAAAAAGAAAAACTAAATAAAATAAAACTAAAGAGGGATGGAGCTCAGTGGTCTTGAGCAACAGTCAAGTAGTCACACTAGGGTTGTTTATATTTGTTCTGAGTGGGAAGGAGTTAACAGCACAGCCAACAGTGACTGACCTTGAAAATGGTGCTTGTCTTATGGGGCATTTATGTGAGGAGAGGACCGCTCCTTAAGGAGCCACTTTGCTCCAGCCGAGGTGGTGGAGGGACCCGATGTGTTGTGTCTCTTCCTGGTTGTTGTGCAGCAACCCAGTGCGCTGTCAGCAGTCGCTGAGGGGGGGGGGGAGAGGGCGCTTCCCGCCTTTTCACTAGTCACACTGACGGCCGCAGGAGGGAAAGATAGTGCCGGCCTCGTGGAAGGTCCGGTAGGAGGGGGGCCCCGCCCCGACCGCAGCCTCTCACCTCCAGGCAGAAGAAGAAGGGGCCTCTGTCCGCTCCAACTGTCCACCTCCTCCTCTCCTCCGCACTCTTCCCAGGCACCGAAGCGGATCCTCACCAGCAGGACAGCTCGTCTCAAAGTTCAAGGTGCCGCCACCTCACCGCCGCAGGTAGGCTCGTTCCACCGTATCGCACTCGCGGTCAGGTGTGGACGGCGTCCCCACGAGGTTTGGCGTATGCTTCAGCCGAGTGCCGTGTTAAGGGGGAGATTTGCACCGCTGGTATGGCGAGGTCGGGGCCAGGCCCTGGACTCACCGGGCTCTCACTCGCAGTCACCCCGGTATACGTTCCTTTAGGGTTCAGTGACTTGCCTCAGGAGTCACCGCTGTGGTCACTCTCTCTTAAGGTGTTGTTTGGTGCAGTTCTCAGGTGTTTTCTGGTGCAGAAAAGATCTAATTAACATCAGATTTCAGCCTGGGGATGGGAGCTGATGAAAAGCACGTCTGTCTTAGCAGATTCCCAGGCCACGCCCCGACCATGATTTATTTTTCAACAGGACAATGACCCCAAACTCACCTCCAGGCTGTGTAAGGGCTACTTGACTAAAAAGGAGAGTGATGGGGTGCTACGCCAGATGACCTGGCCTCCACAGTCACCAGACCTGAAACCAATCGAGATGGTTTGGGGTGAGCTGGACCTCAAGTGAAGGCAAAAGGGCCAACAAGTGCTAAGCATCTCTGGGAACTCCTTCAAGATTGTTGGAAGACTATTCCCGGTGACTAAAGGTACCGTCACACTAGGCGATATCGCCAGCAATCCGTGACGTTGCAGCGACCTGGATGGCGATATCGCTGTATTTGACACGCAGCAGCGATCTGGATCCCGCTGTGAAATTGCTGGTCGCTGCTAGAAGGTCTGCACATTATTTGGTCGCTAGGTCGCCGTGTATCGCCGTGTTTGACAGCAAAAGCGACGATACCAGCGATATTTTACACTGGTAACCAGGGTAAACATCGGGTTACTAAGCGCAGGGCCGCGCTTAGTAACCCGATGTTTACCCTGGTTACCAGCGTAAAAGTTAAAAAAACAAACAGTACATACTCACCTGCGCGTCCCCCAGCCTCTGCTTCCTGACACTAAAGCGCCGGCCCTAAACTGAAAGTGAAAGCAACAGCGGTGACGTCACCGCTCTGCTGTTAGGGCCGGAGCTCAGTCAGCGTCAGGATGCAGAGGCTGGGGGACGCGCAGGTGAGCATGTACTGTTTGTTTTTTTAACTTTTACGCTGGTAACCAGGGTAAACATCGGGTTACTAAGCGCGGCCCTGCGCTTAGCAACCCGATGTTTACCCTGGTTACCCGGGGACCTCGGCATCGCTGGTCGCTGGAGAGCGGTCTGTGTGACAGCTCTCCAGCGACCACACAGCGACGCTGCAGCGATCGGCATTGCTGTCGCTATCGCTGCAGCGTCGCTTAGTGTGACGGTACCTTTACTCTTGAAGCTCATTAATAGAATGCCAAGAGTGTGCAAAGCAGTCATCAAAGCAAAAGGTGGCTACTTTGAAGAACATAAAATATAACACATAACGTCAGTTGTTTCACACTTTTTTGTTAAGTATATAATTTCACATGTGTTAATTCATAGTTTTGATGCCTTCAGTGTGAATGTACAATTTTCATAGTCCTATAAATACAGAAAAATCTTTAAATGAGAAGGTGTGTCCAAACTTTTGGTCTGTACTATATATATATATATATATATATATATATATATATATATATATATATATATATATATATATATATATATACATACACATATATATATATATATATATACATACACATTGCATTAGAATCTACATATATCCCTTACTAGGAGATGCACACTGTTTCTTTGATACACCGCAGTTGGAGTATATGTTGGAATAAGCAGCAGTTTGAGGGTTTTTTATACTTTTTAACCCCTTCATGACCCAGCCTATTTTGGCCTTAATGACCTGGCCGTTTTTTGCAAATTCTGACCAGTGTCCCTTTATGAGGTAATAACTCAGGAACGCTTCAACGGATCCTAGCGATTCTGAGAATGTTTTTTCGTGACATATTGGGCTTCATGTTAGAGGTAAATTTAGGTCGATAATTTCTGAGTTTATTTGTGAAAAAAAATGGAAATTTGGCAATTTCGCAATTTTCACATTTTGAATTTTTATTCTGTTAAACCAGAGAGTTATGTGACACAAAATAGTTAATAAATAACATTTCCCACATGTCTACTTTACATCAGCACAATTTTGGAAACAATTTTTTTTTTTGCTAGGAAGTTATAAGGGTTAAAATTTGACCAGTGATTTCTCATTTTTACAACAAAATTTACAAAACCATTTTTTTTAGGGACCACCTCACATTTGAAGTCATTTTGAGGGTTCTATATGGCTGAAAATACCCAAAAGTGACACCACTCTAAAAACTGTACCCCTCAAGGTGCTCAAAACCACATTCAAGAAGTTTATTAACCCTTCAGGTGTTTCACAGCAGCAGAAGCAACATGGAAGGAAAAAATGAGCATTTAACTTTTTAGTCACAAAAATGATTTTTAGCAACAATGTTTTTATTTTCCCAAGGGTAAAAGGAGAAACTGGACCACGAACATTGTTGTCCAATTTGTTCTGAGTACGCTGATACCTCATATGTGGAGTTAAACCACTGTTTGGGCGCACGGCAGGGCTTGAAAGGGAAGGAGCGCCATTTGACTTTTTGAATGAAAAATTGGCTCCAATCTTTAGCGGACACCATGTCGCGTTTGGAGAGCCCCCGTGTGCCTAAACATTGGAGCTCCCCCACAAGTGACCCCATTTTGGAAACTAGACCCCCCAAGGAACTTATCTAGATGCATAGTGAGCACTTTAAACCCCCAGGTGCTTCACAAATTGATCTGTAAAAATGAAAAAGTACTTTTTTTTCACACAAAATTTCTTTTAGCCTCAATTTTTTAATTTTCACATGGGCAACAGGATAAAATGGATCCTAAAATTTGTTGGGCAATTTCTACTGAGTACGCCGATACCTCATATGTGGGGGTAAACCACTGTTTGGGTGCACGGCAAGGCTCGGAAGGGAAGGCGCGCCATTTGACTTTTTGGATGGAAAATTAGCTCCAATCGTTAGCGGACACCATGTCGCGTTTGGAGAGCCCCTGTGTGCCTAAACATTGGAGCTACCCTACAAGTGACCCCATTTTGGAAACTAGACCCCCAAAGGAACTTATCTAGATGCATAGTGAGCACTTAAAACCCCCAGGTGCTTCACAGAAGTTTACAACGCAGAGCCGTGAAAATAAAAAATAATTTTTCTTTCCTCAAAAATGAATTTTGGCCCGGAATTTTTTATTTTCCCAAGGGTAATAGGAGAAATTGGACCCCAAATGTTGTTGTCCAGTTTGTCCTGAGTACGATGATACCCCGTATGTGGGGGTAAACCACTGTTTGGGCGCACGGCAGGGCTCGGAAGGGAAGGCACACCATTTGGCTTTTTGAATGGAAAATTAGCTCCAATCATTAGCGGACACCATGTCGCGTTTGGAGAGCCCCTGTGTGCCTAAACATTGGAGCTCCCCCACAAGTGACCCCATTTTGGAAACTAGACCTCCAAAGGAACTAATCTAGATGTGTGGTGAGCACTTTGATCCCCCAAGTGCTTCACAGAAGTTTATAATGCAGAGCCATGAAAATAAAAAATAATTTTTCTTTTCTCAAAAATGATTTTTTTAGCCCACAATTTTTTATTTTCCCAAGGCTAACAGGAGAAATTGGACCACAAAAGTTGTTGTCCAGTTTTTCCTGAGTACGCTGATACCCCATATGTGGGGGTAAACCACTGTTTGGGCATATGCCGGGGCTCGGAAAGGAAGTAGTGACATTTTGGAATGCAGACTTTGATGGAATGGTCTGCCGGCATCATGTTACGTTTGCAGAGCCCCTGATGTGCCTAAACAGTAGAAACCCCCCACAAGTGACCCCACTTTGGAAACTAGACCCCCCAAGGAACTTATCTAGATGTGTGGTGAGCACGTTCAACCCCAAAGTGCTTCACAGAAGTTTACAATGCAGAGCCGTGAAAATAAAAAAATCATTTTTATTTCCTCAAAAAAGATGTTTTAGCAAGCAATTTTTTATTTTTACAAGAGTAACAGGAGAAATTGGACCCCAATATTTGTTTCCCAGTTTGTTGTGAGTATGCTGATACCCCATATGTGGGGGTAAACCACTGTTTGGGCGCACGTCAGGGCTCGGAAGGGAAGTAGTGACATTTGAAATGCAGACTTTGATGGAATGGTCTGCGGGCGTCACGTTGCATTTGCAGAGCCCCTGATGTGCCTAAACAGTAGAAACACCCCACAAGTGACCCCATTTTGGAAACTAGACCCCCCAAGGAACTTATCTAGATGTGTGGTGAGCACTTTGAACCCCCAAGTGCTTCACAGAAGTTTATAACGCAGAGCCGTGAAAATAAAAAATAATTGTTCTTTCCTAAAAAATTATGTTTTAGCAAGTAATTTTTTATTTTTGCAAGGGTAACAGGGGAAATTGGACCCCAACAGTTGTTGCCCAGTTTGTCCTGAGTACGCTGGTACCCCATATGTGGGGGTAAACCACTGTTTGGGCGCACGTCGGGGCTTGGAAGGGAGGGAGCACCATTTGACTTTTTGAACGCAAGATTGGCTGGAATCAATGGTGGTGCCATGTTGCGTTTGGAGACCCCTGATGTGCCCAAACAGTGGAAACCCCTCAATTCTAACTTCAACACTAACCCCAACACACCCCTAACCCTAATCCCAACTGTAGCCCTAACCCTAATCACAACCCTAACCCCAACACACCCCTAACCACAACCCTAACCCCAACACACCCGTAACCCTAATCCCAACCCTAACCCTAATCCTAACCCTAATCCCAACCCTAACCCTAATCCCAACCCTAACCACAACTGTAACCCCAACACACTCCTAACCCTATCCGTAACCCTAACCACAAGCCTAATCTTAACCCTATTTCCAAACCTAGCCCTAATTCCAACCCTAACTCTAATTCCAACCCTAACCCTAAGGCTATGTGCCCATGTTGCGGATTCGTGTGAGATTTTTCCGCACGATCTTTGAAAAATCTGCAGGTAAAAGGCACTGCATTTTACCTGCAGATTTACAGCGGATTTCCAGTGTTTTTTTGTGCGGATTTCACCTGCGGATTCCTATTGAGGAACAGGTGTAAAACGCTACGGAATCCGCATAAAGAATTGACGTGCTGCAGAAAATACAACGCAGCGTTTCCGCACGGAATTTTCCGCACCATGGGCACAGCGGATATGGTTTTCCATACGTGTACATGGTACTGTAAACCTGTTGGAAAACTGCTACGAATTTGCAGCGGCCAATCCGCTGCAGATCCGCGGCCAATCCGCTGCGGATCCGCGGCCAATCCGCTGCGGATCCGCGGCCAATCCACTGCGGATCCGTGGCCAATCCGCTGTGGATCCGCAGCCAAATCCGCACTGTATGCACATGCCCTAACCCTAACCCTAACCCTACCCCTAACCCTACCCCTAACCCTAACCCTACCCCTAACTCTACCCCTAGTTCTAACCCTTGTTCTAACCCTAACCCTAGTGGAAAAAGAAAAAAAAATATTTTCTTTTTTTTATTATTGTCCCTACCTATGGGGGTGATAAAGGGGGGGTCATTTACTATTTTTTTTTATTTTGATCACTGTGATAGGTTTTATCACAGTGATAAAAATGTATATTGAACGAATCTGCCGGACGGCAGATTCGGCGGGCGCATTGCGCATGCGCCCGCCATTTTGGAAGATAGCGGCGCCCATGGAGAAAACGGACAGACACCGGGAGGCTCGGTAAGTATAAGGGGGTGGAGATCGGGGCACGGGGGGGGGCGTCGGAGCACGGGGGTGGCATAGGAGCACGGGGGAAGCGGACAGGAGGACGGAGGAGCGGAGCACAAGACATAGGGGAGCGGACCACAGATCGGTGGCTTGGGGGGGCGATCGGTGGGGTGGGGGGATCACATCAGTGTTTCCAGCCATGGCCGATGATATTGCAGCATCGGCCATGGCTGGATTGTAATATTTCACCAGTTTTTTAGGTGAAATATTACAAATCGCTCTGATTGTCAGTTTCACTTTCAACAGCCAATCAGAGCGATCGTAGCCACAGGGGGGTGAAGCCACCCCCCCTGGGCTGAAGTACCACTCCCCCTGTCCCTGCAGATCGGGTGAAATTGGAGTTAAACCTTTCACCCGATCTGCAGTGACGCGATCATTCCATGACGCCACATAGGCGTCATGGGTCGGATTGGCACAGGTTTTCATGACGCCTACATGGCGTCATGGGTCGGGAAGGGGTTAAAGAGAATCTGTCACCCCCTGGGACATTTTTCAGCTATTAATATAGGCATACAGGTAGTGGAAATGTTAATCTAGTCTTACCTGTATTCCTCATTGTTGCTATGTAGATGTGGAGAAACAGTTTTATTTCATTGTAATGATTTCTTCCAGGCTCTGGGGCATGTGTGACCTGGAACCATTCCCTGCCTCTGCTCTCCATTATACTACCACCTTCCTCCCATGCATGTCACACTGACCTGTGATATGTAGTTTTGATGCTTGAATCCCACACCGGAATCTTGCGCAGGCACCCTGCACTTCCTCAACAATCTGCACCTCTTCCTTCTTTCTATGGTCCAGTTCTTGTGCGCAGGGCCCAGCGCACAAAACGCTGAATACACTGACCATGGAAACAAGGAAAAGGTACAGATTGTCGTGCAAGTGCAGGGTGCATGCATGGGATTCCGGAGCCACAACTGCATGTCACAGGTTAATGTGATGTGAATGGGAGGGGGATGATAGTATAATGAAAGGCAGAGGGGGATTTGTTCCAGGCTCCGCACACCTCAGAGCCAGGAAGAAATCATTACCATAATTAAATAAAACTCTATTTCTACACATCTAAACAGCAACTATGAGGAATACAGGTAAGAGTAGGCTAACATTTCTCTTACCTTTATGCCTACAGTAATAGATGAAAAGTGTCCAAGGGGGTGACACATTGCCTTTAAATTTGGTATAGTTTGCTTGTTACATGTGCTGCAGTTTAGAAGTTTTCATTCAACTGTCCAACACTGAAAACTAAAGGACAAGAAAATGTAGTATGTGGTTTAATTCACTCATAACTGGTTCTTTCCATAATTTCCTTATATGTTTTTCATCAGGATTCTGATGACCCTCACACAATTGAAGCAATAATGCATGCGCTTGATCAAAACACTGATGGTGAAGTAGACTTTAAGGAATTTCTTGAACTTATAGCAAAAGTTGCTGTTGCTTATTTTCATGCTCTGAGGTCCAAGAAAGGCTGTCAAATATGTGCATCTCAAAACATTTTTAAGTCATTGATGTTCCCACAAATGTCAGAATCGATCCCCAGATCAGATCAAACACAAATATCAGAGTCAACTCATAAACAAGACACAACCAAGAAACATGATGGAACCCAGAAACACGAACCAATATCAAAACAAGATCAAATACAGGTTAAGGACTCCATTCTGAAAAAAGACCCAACCCACAAAAAAGATTCAACTCAAAAACATGATGCAAATGAGAAACAACTCTCAACTCAGAAACAAGAACAAACCCCAAAAGAAGAGTCAAAACAGAAGCAATTCCAAGCCCATAAACAAGACTTCGCCCAGACAAAAGAACTAACTCAAAAAGAAGACCCAAAACAAAAGGAACAACTAGCTCAAAACCCACATAAAATTCTAAAAGAGGACCCAAAACAGAAACATGAAATAACCTCCAAATTAGACCCACGCATTAAACAAGATCTAACCCAGAAACAAGATTCAACCCAGAAACCAGACCCAGAGCAGAAACTACTTACCCAAAAACAAGATGCAGTCCAGAAAAAGGAACAATCTCAGAAACAAGACTCAGACCAGAAACAAGACTCAGACAAGAAACAAGCCTCAACCAAGAAATCAGAAATGACCCAGAAACAAGACTCAACCCCGAAATCGGAAATGACCCATAAACAAGAGCTGACCCAGAAACAAGAGCAAACCCAGAAATCAGAAATGACCCAGAAGCAAGACTCAACGCAGAAACAAGAAAAGACACACAAACAAGACCTGATGCAGAAACAATACAAAACCCAGAAACAAGACTCAACCCATAAATCAGAAATGACCCAGAAACAAGACTCAACTCATAAATCAGAACCGACCCAGAAACAAGAACCAACCCAGAAACAAGAACCAACCCAGAAACAAGACATGACCCAGAAACAAGACCCGACCCACAAACAAGACATAACCCAGAAACAAGACTCAGCCCCGAAACAAGACTCAACCCAAAAATCTGAAATGACCCAGAAACAAGAACGAACCCAGAAACCAGAACCAACTCAGAAACAAGACTCAACCCAGAAATCAGAAATGATCCATAAACAAGACATAACCCTGAAACAAGATGCAACCCAGAAACAAGATGCAACCCAGAAATCAGAAATGACCCAGAAACAAGACATAACCCTAAAACAAGACGCAATCCAGAAACAAGACACAATGCAGAAACAAGAACCATCTCAAAAACAAGAGCCAACCTAGAAACAAGACTCAACCCAGAAACAAGGCACAACCCAGAAACCAGAAATGACCCAGAAACAAGATCTGACTCAGAAACAAATCATGACCCAGAATCAAGACTCAACCCAGAAATCAGAATTGATTCTGAAACAAGACCTATCCCAGAAAAAAGACCAGACCCAGAAACAAGAAATGACCCAGAAACAAGATCCGTCTCAGAGACAAGACATGACCCAGAAACAAGACCCGACCCAGAAACAAGACTCAACCGAGAAATCAGAAATGACACAGAAACAAGACTCAACCCAGAAATCAGAAATGACCCAGAAACAAGACACAACCTTAAAACAAGATGCATCCCAGAAACAAGATGCAACCCAGAAACAAGAACCAACTCAGAAAAAAGAGCCAACCCAGAAACAAGAACCAACTCAGAAACAAGATACAACCCAGAAACAGGAATCAAACCAGAAACAGGACTCAACCCAGAAATCAGAAATGACCCATAAACAAGACTCAATCCATAAACAAGACTCAAACCAGAAATCAGAAATGACCCAGAAACAAGACATAACCCAGAAAGAAGACATAACTCAGAAACAAGACGCAACCCAGAAACAAGACCGAACCAAGAAACAAGACACAACCCAGAAATCAGAAGTGACCCAGAAACAAGACACAACCCAGAAACAGGACTCAAACCAGAAACAAGACTCCACCCATAAATCAGAAATGTCCCATAAACAGGACACAACTCGTAAACAAGAACCAACTCGAAAACAAGAACCAACCCAGAAACAAGACTCAACCCAGAAATCAGAAATGACCCATAAACAAGACTCAACCCATAAACAAGACTCAACCCAGAAATCAGAAATGACCAAGAAACAAGACATAACCCAGAAAGAAGACATAACTAAGAAACAAGACACAACCCAGAAACAACACCCAACTCAAAAACAAGAGCCAACCCAGAAACAAGTCCGAACCCAGAAACAAGACACAACCCAGAAATCAGAAGTGACGCAGAAACAAGACACAACCCAGAAACAGGACTCAAACCAGAAACAAGACTCAACCCATAAATCAGAAATGACCCATAAACAGGACACAACTCCTAAACAAGAACCAACTCAAAAACAAGAACCAACCCAGAAACAAGACTCAACCCAGAAATCAGAATTGATCCTGACACAAGACCTAACCCAGAAACAAGACCCGACTCAGAAACAAGAAATTACCCAGAAACAAGATCTGACTCAGAGACAAGACATGACCCAGAAACAAGACCCGACCCAGAAACAACACTCAACCCAGAAATCAGAAATGACCCATAAACAAGACTCAACCCATAAACAAGACTCAACCCAGAAATCAGAAATGACCCAGAAACAAGACACAACCAAGAAACAAGACTCAACCCATAAACAAGACACAACACAGAAATCAGAAGTGACGCAGAAACAAGACACAACACAGAAACAGGACTCAACCCATAAATCAGAAATGACCATGAAACAAGACACAACCCAGAAACAGGACTCAAACCAGAAACAAGACTCCACCCATAAATCAGAAATGTCCCATAAACAGGACACAACTCGTAAACAAGAACCAACTCGAAAACAAGAACCAACCCAGAAACAAGACTCAACCCAGAAATCAGAAATGACCCATAAACAAGACTCAACCCATAAACAAGACTCAACCCAGAAATCAGAAATGACCAAGAAACAAGACATAACCCAGAAAGAAGACATAACTAAGAAACAAGACACAACCCAGAAACAACACCCAACTCAAAAACAAGAGCCAACCCAGAAACAAGACCGAACCCAGAAACAAGACACAACCCAGAAATCAGAAGTGACGCAGAAACAAGACACAACCCAGAAACAGGACTCAAACCAGAAACAAGACTCAACCCATAAATCAGAAATGACCCATAAACAGGACACAACTCCTAAACAAGAACCAACTCAAAAACAAGAACCAACCCAGAAACAAGACTCAACCCAGAAATCAGAATTGATCCTGACACAAGACCTAACCCAGAAACAAGACCCGACTCAGAAACAAGAAATTACCCAGAAACAAGATCTGACTCAGAGACAAGACATGACCCAGAAACAAGACCCGACCCAGAAACAACACTCAACCCAGAAATCAGAAATGACCCATAAACAAGACTCAACCCATAAACAAGACTCAACCCAGAAATCAGAAATGACCCAGAAACAAGACACAACCAAGAAACAAGACTCAACCCATAAACAAGACTCAACCCAGAAATCAGAAGTGACCATGAAACAAGACACAACCCTGAAACAAGACACAATCCTAAAACAAGACGCAAACCAGAAACAAGATGCAACCCAGAAACAAGACAAAACCCCGAAACAAGACCCAACTCAGAAACAAGATCTGACTCAGAAACAAATCATGACCCAGAATCAAGACACAACCCAGAAATCAGAATTGATCCTGAAACAAAACCTAACCCAGAAACAAGACTCAACCCAAAAATCAGAAATGACCCAGAAACAAGACACAACCCTAAAACAAGACGCAACCCAGAAACAAGATGCAACCCAGAAACAAGAACCAACTCAGAAACAAGACTCAACCCAGAAATCAGAAATGACCCATAAACAAGACTCAACCCATAAACAAGACTCAACCCAGAAATCAGAAATGACCCAGAAACAAGACATAACCCAGAAAGAAGACATAACTCAGAAACAAGACGCAACCCAGAAAAAAGACCCAACTCAAAAACAAGAGTCAATCCAGAAACAAGACCGAACCCAGAATCAAGACACAACCCAGAAATCAGACTTGACCCAGAAACAAGACACAACCCAGAAACAGGACTCAAACCAGAAACAAGACTCAACCCATAAATCAGAAATGACCCATAAACAGGACACAACTCCTAAACAAGAACCAACTCAAAAACAAGAACTAACCCAGAAACAAGACTCAAACCAGAAATCAGAATTAATCCTGAAACAAGACCTAACCCAGAAACAAGACCCGACTCAGAAACAAGAAATGACCCAGAAACAAGATCTGACTCAGAGACAAGACATGACCCAGAAACAAGACCCGACCCAGAAACAAGACTCAAACCAGAAATCAGAAATGACACAGAAACAAGACTCAACCCATAAACAAGACTCAACCCAGAAATCAGAAATGACCCAGAAACAAGACACAACCCTAAAACAAGACGCAACCCAGAAACAAGATGCAACCCAGAAACAAGAACCAACTCAGAAACAAGTGCCAACCCAGAAACAAGAATCAAACCAGAAACAGGACTCAACCTATAAATCAGAAATGACCCATAAACAAGACTCAACCCATAAACAAGACTCAACCCAGAAACAAGACTCATCCCATAAATCAGAAATGACCCATAAACAAGACTCAACCCATAAACAAGACTCAACCCAGAAATCAGAAGTGACCCAGAAACAAGACACAACCCTGAAACAAGACACAACCCTAAAACGAGACGCAACCCAGAAACAAGAACCAACTCAAAATCAAGACATAACCAAGAAATCAGAAGTGACCCAGAAACACGACAAAATGCAGAAACAAGACCCAACTCAGAAACAAGATCTGACTAAGAAACAAATCATGACCCAGAATCAAGACACAACCCAGAAATCAGAATTGATCCTGAAACAAGACTTAACCCAGAAACAAGACGCAGCCCAGAAACAAGATTCAACCTAAAATCAGAAATGACCCAGAAACAAGAAACAACCCAGAAACAAGAACCCACTCAGAAACAAGACTCAACCCAGAAATCAGAAATGATCCATAAACAAGACATAACCCTGAAACAAGAAGCAACCCAGAAATCAGAAATGACCCAGAAACAAGACATAACCCTGAAACAAGACGCAACCCAGAAACAAGAACCAATTCAAAAACAAGAGCCAACCCAGAAACAAGACCCAACCCAGAAAGAAGACACAACCCGGAAACCAGAAATGACCCAGAAACAGGACTCAACCCAGAAATCAGAAATGACCCATAAATAAGACACAACTCATAAACAAGAACCAAATCACAAACAAGAACCAACCCAGAAACAAGACTCAACCCAGATATCAGAAATGACCCAGAAACAAGACATAGCCCAGAAACAAGACCCAACTCAGAAACAAGATCTGACTCAGAAACAAATCATGACCCAGAATCAAGACTCAACCCAGAAATCAGAATTGATTCTGAAAGAAGACCTATCCCAGAAACAAGAACAGACCCAGAAACAAGAAATAACCCAGAGACAAGATCCGACTCAGAGACAAGACATGACCCAGAAACAAGACCCGACCGAGAAACAAGACTCAAACGAGAAATCAGAAATGACCCAGAAACAAGACACAACCTTAAAACAAGATGCATCCCAGAAACAAGATGCAACCCAGAAACAAGAACCAACTCAGAAACAAGAGCCAACCCAGAAACAAGAACCAACTCAGAAACAAGATACAACCCAGAAACAGGAATCAAACCAGAAACAGGACTCAACCCATAAATCAGAAATGACCCACAAACAAGACTCAACCCAGAAATCAGAAATGACCCACAAACAAGACATAACCCAGAAAGAAGACATAACCCAGAAACAAGATGCAACCCAGAAACAAGAACCAACTCAAAAACAAGAGCTAACCCAGGAACAAGACACAACCCAGAAATCAGAAGTGACCCAGAAACAAGACACAACCCAGAAACAGGACTCAAACCAGAAACAAGACTCAGCCCATAAATCAGAAATGACCCATAAACAGGACACAACTCCTAAACAAGAACCAACTCGAAAACAAGAACCAACCCAGAAACAAGACTCAATCCAGAAATCAGAAATGACCCAGAAACAAGAAACAACCCGGAAACAAGACCCAACCCAGAAACAAGATCTGACTCAGAAACAAATCATGACCCAGAATCAAGACTCAACCCAGAAATCAGAATTGATCCTGAAACAAGACCTAACCCAGAAACAAGACCCGACCCAGAAACAAGAAATGACCCAGAAACAAGATCTGACTCAGAGACAAGACATGACCCAGAAACAAGACCCGACCCAGAAACAGGACTCAACCCAGAAATCAGAAATGACCCAGAAACAAGACACAGCCCTAAAACAAGTCGCAACCCAGAAACAAGATGCAATCCAGAAACAAGAACCAACTCAGAACCAAGAGCCAACCCAGAAACAAGACACAATCCAGAAATCAGAAGTGACCCAGAAACAAGACAAAACCCAGAAACAGGACTCAAACCCATAAATCAGAAATGACCCAGAAACAAAACCAACTCAGAAACAAGACTCAACCCAGAAATCAGAAATGACCCAGAAACAAGACACAACCCAGAAACAAGGCACAACTCAGAAACAAGACACAACATTGAAATCAGAAGTGACCCTGAAACAAGACACAACCCTGAAAAAAGACACAAACCTAAAACAAGACGCAACCCAGAAACAAGACACAACCCAGAAACAAGAACCAACTCAAAAACAAGAGCCACATCAGAAATCAGAAGTTACCCAGAAACAAGACAAAACCCAGAAACAAGACACAACTCAGAAACAAGATCTGACTCAGAAACAAATCATGACCCAGAATCAAGACACAACCCAGAAATCAGAATTGATACTGAAACAAGACCTAACCCAAAAACAAGACCCGACCCAGAAACAAGAAATGACCCAGAAACAAGATCAGACTCAGAGACAAGACTTGACCCAGAAACAAGACCCGACCCAGAAACAAGACTTAGCCCAGAAATTAGAAATGACACAGAAACAATACACAACCCACAAACAAGAACCAACCCAAAAACAAGATCTGACCCAGAAGCAAGATCTGACCCAGAAACAAAACCCCACCCAGAAACCACACCAATCCCAGAAAAAAGACTCTAACCAGAATCAGGACTCAACCAAGAAACTAGAACTAGCCAAGAAACAAGACTTCACTCAGAAACAAGACCCAACCCACAAATCAGAAATGACCCAGAAACAAGACCTGACCCAGAAACTTGACACGACCCAGAAACAAGACCCGACCCAGAAACAAGACCCGACCCAGAAACAAGACCCAACCCAGAATCAGGACCCAACCCAGAAACAAGACCCAACCCAAATACAATACCAAACCCAGAAACAAGACGAAAACCAGAAAAAAGACTCTGACCAGAATCAGGACTCCATTTAGAAACCAGAACTAGCCCAGAAACAAGACTTCATCCAGAAACGAGACTTAAGCCAGGAAACAGAATTGTGTTATGGTTCTCAATGGCAAGAGAACATAGCCCAGCAAACATAAGTACTAGCTCTTGGAAGGATGGAAACTAAACTGACCATGAACTAAACCTGCCGCACAACTAACAGTAGCCGGGTAGCGTTGCCTACGTTTTTTATCCCTAGACGCCCAGCGCCGGCCGGAGGACTAACTAATCCTGGCAGAGGAAAATATAGTCCTGGCTCACCTCTAGAGAAATTTCCCCGATAGGCAGACAGAGGCCCCCACATATATTGGCGGTGATTTTAGATGAAATGACAAACGTAGTATGAAAATAGGTTTAGCAAAATTGAGGTCCGCTTACTAGATAGCAGGAAGACAGAAAGGGCACTTTCATGGTCAGCTGAAAAACCCTATCAAAATACCATCCTGAAATTACTTTAAGACTCTAGTATTAACTCATAACATCAGAGTGGCAATTTCAGATCACAAGAGCTTTCCAGACACAGAAACGAAACTACAGCTGTGAACTGGAACAAAATGCAAAAACAAACGAGGACTAAAGTCCAACTTATCTGGGAGTTGTCTAGCAGCAGGAACATGCACAGAAATGCTTCTGATTACAATGTTGACCGGCATGGAAGTGACAGAGGAGCAAGGTTAAATAGCGACTCCCACATCCTGATGGAAGCAGGTGAACAGAGGGGATGATGCACACCAGTTCAATTCCACCAGTGGCCACCGGGGGAGCCCAAAATCCAATTTCACAACAGAATTGATCCTGAAACAAGAAAAAACCCAGAAACAAGACTTCACTCAGAAACAAGACCCAACCCAGAAATCAGAAATGACCCAGAATCAAGACTTGACCCAGAAACAAGATTCTACCCAGAAACAAGACCCGACCCAGAAACAAGACTCAACCAGGAAAGAAGAACCAGCCCAGAAGCAAGACTCCACAAAGAAACCAGACAGAACACAGAAGCAGGACACAATTCAGAAGCAAGAACCAACCTCCCAAAAATACATTAATATTAAACAAGAACTAACTCAGAAACAAGAACCAACAAAGAAAAAAGACTCAACCGAGAAAGAAGACTCAACCCAGAAATCAGAATTGATGCTGAAACAAGACTCGACCCAGAAACAAGAACTGACCCAGAAACAAGACTCTACCCAGAAACAAGATCTGACCCATAAACAAGATCTGACCCATAAACAAGATTCAACCCAGAAACAAGACCTGACCCAGAAACACGACCTGACCCAGAAATACGACATGACCCAGAAAACAGACATGACTCAGAAACAAGATCTGACCCAGAAACAAGACATGACCCAGAAACAAGACCTGACCCAGAAACAAGACTCGACCCAGAAATCAGAAATGACACTGAAACAAGACACAACCCTGAAACAAGACGCAACCCAGAAATCAGAAATGACCCAGAAACCAGACCCGACCCAGAAACCAGACCTGACCCAGAAACCAAAACTGACCCAGAAACCAAACCCGACCCAGAAACAAGACCCAACCCAGAAACAATACCAAACCCAGAAACAAGACCTAACCCAGAAAAAAGAATCTGACCAGAATCAGGACTCAACCAAGAAACAAGAACCAGCCCAGAAACAAGACTCCACCCAGAAAAAAGACACAACACAGAAGCAGGACACAATTCAGAAGCAAGAATCAACCTCCCAAAAATACATTAACATTAAACAAGAACGATCTCAGAAACAAGAGCTAACACAGAAACAAGATTCAGCCCTGAAAATAGAGCCAACCCTGAAGCAAGAACCAACTATGAAACAAGAACTGATCGATAGCAAGAATATCCAGACTCGGAACCAGACTCGACCCAGAAACAAGACTCAACCCAAAAACAAGACTCATCCCAGAAACAAGACTCAACTCAGAAAACAGAAATGACGCAGAAGCAAGATGCAACCCAGAAACAAGGCCCAATCAAGAAACAAGACCCAACCCTGAAACAAGACTCTGACCAGAAACAGGACTTCACCAAGAAACAAGAACCAACCTCCCAAAAAGACATAAACATTAAACAAGAACTAACCCAGAGACAAGAACTGAACCAGAAACAAGATCTTACCCAGAAACAAGATTCAGCCCAGAAACCAGAGCTAGCTCTAAAGCAAGAACCAACTCTGAAACAAGAAATGATCAATCAACAAGACTCAACAATAACCACTCGACCCAGAAACAAGAATCAACCCAGAAACAAGACTCGACCCAGAAACAAGACCCAACCAAGAAACAAGATCCTGCAGAGATACAAGACCCAACTCAGAAACAAAACCAGACCCAGAAACAAGATTTGACACAGAAACAAGACCCAACCCAGCAACAAGACTCAACCCAGAAACAAGACTCAACCCAGAAATCAGAACTGACCCAGAAACAAGACCCAATCAAGAAACAAGACCCAACCCAGAAAGAAGATCCGACCCAAAAACAACACCAGACCCAGAAACAAAACCTTACCCAGAAACAAGATTCGACCCAGAAACAAGACTCAACCCAGGAGCAAGTCTTAACCCAGAAACAAGACAAAACACAGAAGCAGGACACAATTCAGAAGCAAGAACCAACCTTCCAAAAAGACATTAACATTAAACAAGAACTATCTCAGAAACAAGAACTAACCCAGAAACAAGATTCAGCTCTGAAAATAGAGCCAATCCTGAAGAAAGAACCAACTCTGAAACAAGAACTGATCGATAACAAGAATATCCAAAAACAAGACTGGACCCAGAAACAAGACTCGACCCAGAAACAAGACTCAACTCAGAAAACAGAAATGATGCAGAAACAAGGTACAACCCAGAAACAAGACCCAACCCAGAAACAAGATTCTCACCAGAAACAGGACTTCACCAAGAAACAAGAACCAACCTCCCAAAAACACATAAACATTAAACAAGAATTAACCCTGAGGCAAGAACTGAACCAGAAACAAGAACTTACCCAGAAACAAGATTCAGCCCAGAAAACAAAGCCAACTCTAAAGCAAGAACCAACTCTGAAACAAGAACTGATCAATAAACCAGACTCAACAATGACCCAGAAACAAGACTCGACCCAGAAACAAGAATCAACCCAGAATCAAGAACCGACCAAGAAACAAGACCCAACCCAGAAACAAGATCCGACCCAGAAACACGATCCGACCCAGAAACAAGACCCGATCCAGAAACAATATCTGACCCAGAAACAAGATCCGACCCAGAAACAAAACCCGACCCAGAAACAAGACCTGACCCAGAAACAACATCCGACCCAGAAACAAGATCCGACCCAGAAACAAAATTTGACCCTAAAACAAGACTCGACCGAGAAACAAGTCTCAACCCAGAAACAAGAGTCAACCCAGAAATCAGAACTGATCCAAAAACAAGACCCAACCCAGAAACAAGACTCAACCCAGAAAAAAGACCTATCCCAGAAAAAAGACCAAATCCACAAACAAAATTTAACCCACACAGAACAAACAACAAAGAAAGATACCACTCAACAGCAGGGGGTTCCTCAGAAACAGGTCATTGAACAAAAAGAGAGCCCTTACAAGATGGAGTATGCAAAGGAGAAACTAGAATCAGTACAGAGTGCAGATGTGACTGTCTACAAGTCATGTCCTGATCCAGACCACCAGGATACTCAGAAATATTATTCATATTTTGAACAAACATCAAGTCTAGGAGCTGGGTTGCCCCACGATGTTCCCCAAAGTCAAGTCACACACACTGAGATACATTATACTTACCACAGTCATGGTGGTCAGCCTTCTCACCATGTCTGGGCTTCCAATCTCCTACAAGGTGAACAAGGTAAAAAAGATGACTTATACAGTCAAATGAATCAGAGGTCAGAGAAACATACTGATCACTGGCAGTGATGCCTCCAGCTCCCAGCAGACTAATTCAGAAAGACAGCAGCACATATCCTCATGGCCAGTGAATACAGAGCAGCATTTGGTACTGGAGGCCGCTGCAGCTGTTAGACCTCAAAAGGTGGAAGGGAACAAAGATTCATCACCATCACAGAATCCCTTGTATGTGCTCTCTCAGCAATCTCCAAAACTAATCAGAAACCGCAGCATCGGACAAAATACCGCAGCACAGCCAAACCTTTACCTAGAATCTCAATTGAAACCAGAGAATTTCCACCAGCAACCACCTTCTTTTGAAATGAGCTCATCAACACAAGCCCACTCCACACAGAAGAAAGAGAAGCATAGTTCTTCCCAGAAAGGCTTCAAGTGGCCATGGCAGTAATCAACTACAGGTCCAGATGATTTATTCCGAAAAATTCCCCAAATCTTCATTCATTTATTGGGACACTGTTATATGGAGAAGTTGGCATTCAGACAAAAAATGAAAGTATTTGAGTATTGCTTCCCTCGTCCACTCATGGAAAACACCTGTGAGTACAGTTACCCCCATCTACTCATAGAGCCTGTGAGTCCTGCACCCTTTACCCACTTATAGATAAAGCCTGTGAAACCTGCATCCACCGCCCACTTATAGATAAAGATTATGAGTCCTGCACCCTCTACCCACTTAGGCTGGGGTCACACTTGGCGTAAGACAATACGCCACGTATTATACGTCCGTACTACGTCCGTAATACGGAGAAATGTTCCCAAAATATTGATCCGTAGTCAGGGTGTTTCAGCGTATTTTGCGCATGGCATCCTCCGTATGTAATCCGTATGGCATCCGTACTGCGAGATTTTCGCGCAGGCTTGCAAAACCGACATCTAATGGATTTATGTGCTCAAATGTTCATTAAAACATATATACAGTAATATATATATATATATATATATATATATATATATATATATATATATATATATATATAATGTCATTGAGACATATGTCTCATATCCTGTCGGGTTTGTGCAGGAGAAATGAAAAGCCGGCAATTGAATTACCGACTTTTCACTAACACCGCTGCGTATTTCTCGCAAGTCACACTGCTGGTCCGTGTGGAATCCGTATTTTTCTCGCCCCCATAGACTTTCATTGGCGATTTTTTCGCGCAATACGCTGACAAACGCAGCATGCTGCGATTTTGTACGGCCGTAGAAAGCCGTATATTACGGATCCGTAATATACGGCTGATAGGAGCAGCCCCATTGAGAATAATTGTGCCGTATGTAATGCGAGTTTTACGGACGTAGTTTCTGCGCTCTTACGTCCGTAAAACACGCATGTGTGACCCCGGCCTTATAGTTAAAGCCTGTGAGACCTACACCCACCGCCCACTTATAGATAAAGCCTTTGAGACCTACACCCTCTGCCCACTCACAGATAAAGCCTATGAGTGCTGCATCCTCTGCCACTCATACATAAAGCCTTTGAGTCCTGGAACTTTCACCCACTCAAAGACAAAGCCTGTGAATCCAGTTTTTCCCACCCACACAGTACTAATTGGCAGCATCTCTTGTGGTTGTATATACCTGTTGAGCCGTCAGTCACTCAGTGTGGGCAATGGATACTAAACTGACAAGCTCTAGTGCGGTCTGGCATTTGACTATTACATGTACGGCTACGATAGAACTAATTAATGTTAATATTTGACCCCTTAATAAGCTGACAATGACTCAATAATGTGTAATGTAACAATGATGTTGTGTCATGTGAGATGGTGTAAGGATACAATAAAGGTGAACTAAATCTTCTGTGACTCTGTGCCCCTGTGTCCATCACTAGAGATGAGCGAATATTTCAATACGATCTCCAAATTTGCAATATTCACTGATTTATTCATCGATTATTCGCCAAACATAACTGATCGCCATTCAAGTCAATGGGAGGCAAAAACAAACGCATGTACAACACCTAACTAGAGATGAGCAAATATTTTAATGTTCGGTTCGGATTACATTCACTGAAATTGCAATATTCACTGAACATAACTGAACACCATTCATCTCAATGGGAGGCCAAAACAAATGCATGCACAACACTTTATAACAGCCCCAAATTCTGCCAAAACACATCAAATGAGGGACAGACACCAGGTAAGTGGCCTCAATTCACCCACAGAGCAAATTTTAGCATGGCACTGCAGTAATCAGCCAGGCATGAGGTATCGGGGTCTGGGTCAGCATTTACAGGTTTCAACTGAACTTCACAGTAAGATGAGGTGGGTGAGAGATCAGTGTAGGGCCCCTTTGCTGGGAGCCATGACACCACATGCAACACCTCTACCTGCTTTTATGCTGAGCCACACTCAGGTGGCACAAATATCAGTTTTATAGACTACTATTGTCAGAAAAATACAAGGATAGTAACACGAGTAGCTGAGCCTGACAGCCTCGGAGGCCTACTGCTACAGGCAACACGCATGAAGGAGACCTAACCAGGATTGTTCACATTTCCAAAAATTATTGGCAGACACCACCAAAGTGGCATCAATTTCACCATAGTAGAAATAGTATAATAGGGACTGATAGGTCTTTCTCTACACCCAATACAGCAGATCACCATAGTAGAAATAGTATAATAGGGACTGATAGGTCTTTCTCTACACCCAATACAGCAGATGGACACCCAACAAGGACTGTTCACATTTAAATAAATGAGGGCATTACACCGCAGAAGTGGCATCAATTTCACCACTGTAGAAATAGTCTAATAGGGACCAACAGGTCTTTCTCCACACCCAATACAGCAGATGAACACCCAACCAGGAGTGTTCACATTTAAACAACTCTTATCCAGAATAATTGTTTTGTGAAAATCCTCTGCGCTGCAGAATGATTGTCCATGTGTGGTTTATCAATAAAGTGTGGCTTCATTCTACAGCATTTCGAAGTTACAAGAACTTCTTCATCAGGAAAATGAAGGACCACATGTACATAGTAGATGCAATGGTGGATTCTTATAGATGCAAGTTTTGAATCTAGGTGCCAAAAAGATACCACCTGACAGTTCAGATTGTTCTATGTAAGCGTTACTGGTCTTTTTGTGTCATATATGCATGATTAATAAAAATTCACTTAAAATAAGTTACATACGTTTGATAAAATGGTCCAAAAAGGATAAAAAAAAGAAATCTTAAAAAGACATAGGGGTTTTGCTCTGTTCTAGAACCCTTGTTATATTTGTTAAAAAACATGTTCAAGGTACTGCTTCTCTACCTTGCCAACTATTCTGCTATTCTAGTTTACTCAGAACCAACTACGGCACAAGAAGTGAATAGAAAAAATCAATAAAGTTTATTCCCATTAAATATACATAAAATCATGTCAAAGTATATAATGGATGCCTCAAATCAGACTAGAAGACAGGCAGCAATTAGGTACACCAAGTCACATAAACTATAATAATTTAAAGCCTAATGATAAAAGCATAATCAATGTTAGGGTATGTGCACACGTTGCGGATTCTCTGCGGATTCGCAGCGTTTTTTGTAGTGCAGAAACGCTGCAGATCCGCAATTGATTTACAGTACAATGTAAATCAATGAGAAAAAAAAAAATGCTGTGCACACTTTGCGGAAAATTCGCTGCGGAAACGCTGCGGTTTTCAAGAAATAGCATGTCAATTCTTTTTTGTGAATCTGCAGCGTTTTTGTACCCACTCCATTATAGAAAACCGCAGGTACAAGGTTACTGAAAGAATCAACCATAAATCAGATATATCAACAATCCCTGACATAAGCCATAGTGCCATTTATCAAAGAAGTATGTTTGAATTCTTTAAAATACTATCTCCCTTAATCTCAGTATAGGGGCACTATCAAGTAAAGTGTCTACGTGCATGTCCGACGCCCCCAGAAGAAGAATAGGCGAAACGCACGTCGGGATGAGACGCAGCAGCTTTGATACACCACTCAGGTACAATGAGATATTTTATGCACGTTATTTGTGGTTAACCATCTTGATGTGTGGTGATTTGATTGATTTAGGACCAAGGTTACATGCACATAGACACTTTACTTGATAGTGCCCCTATACTTAGATTAAGGCCGGGGTCACACTTGCGGGTTCAATGCGAGAAACTCACATCAATACCCGGCTGCTGCTGGCATTCGGGAACGCAGGGTTCAGCTATATAGAAATACATGCAGCTGCATGCTCCGGTCCGAGTGCCGGCGACAGTGCTGGGACTTGATGCGGGAGTTTCTGACAATTGAACTCGCAAGTGTGACCCCGGCCTAAGGGAGATAGTATTTTAAAGAATTTAACCATACTTCTTCGATAAATGGCACTATGCCTTATGTCAGTGATTGTTGATATACCTGATTGATTTATTGTTATTTCAGTAACCTTGTACCTATAACATTGATTATGCTTTTACCATTAGGCTTTAAATTAATATAGTTTATGTGAGTTGGTGTACCTAATTGCTGCCTGTCTTCTAGTCTGACTTGAGGCATCCATTATATACTTTGACATAATTTTATGCATATTTAATGTGAATAAACTTTATTAATTTTTTCTATGCACTTCTTGTGCTGCAATTGGTTCTGAGTAAAGTAATTCTATACGGAGTGTGACCTATGTTGTGTAGGGTTTTTTTGAGGACTAATATGTATGCGTATTCTGCTACTCTGTCTGATGCTGGGTGATTACTATGGGTGAGAACTCCTTTAGATCAGAGACAAATTTCCAATTTATTTTCTAATGAATTACTGATATTTAAAACTTCCTTTAATATAGATCATTATTAAAAGTCAAATACATTTTCTCATGTTATATGTTTCTTTTATTTTTTATTTAATTTGCGCTGTTTTTATTACAAAATTTTCTGCAGATTCAATGGTGCACCGTCTGGCTCATGATGAGCAAGCTGCCAGATGCTGGAATCTGACTATAGCAGTCAAGTAACAATTAAAGGGAACCTGTCACCTGAATTTGGCGGGTCCGTTTTTGGGTCATATGGGCGGTGTTTTTGGGTCTTTTATTAACCCCTTTTTTTCCCGCTGGCCGCATGCTGGTCGCGAAATTGACTTGCCATTGATTCACTTTCCTCCATAGTTAACGCGTGCGCAAAGCAACCTTGCCTTGCGCACGCGCAGTATGCTTTGCCCAACTGCAGGCAAAGCCGTAAACCATTAGTATGCATGCACCGGCGCACTATGTCCCGGAAGTATTTTGCTGTGTTCCGGGACATAGTGCGCTGGCGCATGCGCACTAATGGTTTTCGGCTTTGCCCGCAGTTGGGCAAAGCATACTGCGCTTGCGCAAGGCAAGATTGCTTTGCGCACGCGTTAACTATGGAGGAAAGCGAATCAACGGCAAGTCAATTTCACGACCAGCATGCGGCCAGCGGGAAAAAAAGGGCTTACTAAAAGACCCGAAAACACCGCCCATATGACCCAAAAATGGACCCGCCAAATTCAGGTGACAGGTTCCCTTTAACATATCACATTCAGGAACATACGCTGTGTTGGAAGTTTTCAATATTACGCTATCTAGAAGTTTGATGTAGTGTTAGTGTTCATACTGTGGTGATCTGTAGAGCAGCGGTGCTTCAGCTTCAGGCTCTGTTGTCTGTCACATTTGTAACTGTGCGTGAAGTTTGGGAGTATGGCAAATCACAGTTAGTCGGCGGTTCCACAAGATAAGATTGTGTTGGTCTCTGGACATGCAGGATCAGGGGAAACTATTGGTTTGAGGCCGGCGTCACACTAGCGATTTTTATGGACATATGAGTGCAGAAAATACGTCCAGAAAATATGCATTGCACACGGCCCAATGATTCTCTATGGGGCAGCTCCTATCTGCTGTATATTACGCATCCGTAATATACGGTATGTTACGGGCGTAGAAAATCGCAGCATGCTGCGTTTGTCAGCGTATTGCGCAAAACATCCGCCAATGAAAGTCTATGGGGGCGAGAAAAATACGGATTACACACGGACCATGCGTGTGACTTGCGAGAAATACACACCGGTGTTCTATAGAAAAGCCGGCAATTCAGTGCGGTGTACAGTAAAATCACACTGACAGAATAGAATAGAATAGAATAGGTAGAATAAATGTGTACACATAGAATAGGTATATATATATATATATATATATATATATATATATATATATATATATATATATACACACATATATATATATATGTCAGTGAGACACACACACATATATATATATATATATATATATATATATATATATATATATATATATATTTATATTTAATTCAGCGCTAGGTAGCAGAAAAGCTGGTAATTCAATTGCCGGCTTTTGCTATCTCCTTCACAAACCCGACAGGATATGAGACATCTCATATCCCTTCTATTACATATTCCTCTTTACTAATGTAAGAAGTGTCTCTGTGACAAATTTGGAGGCTCTAGCTATTAAATTAAAGGGTTAAATCCCAGAAAAATTTGGCGTGGGCTCCCGCACAATTTTCTCCGCCAGAGTGGGAAAGCCAGTGACTGAGGGCAGATATTAATAGCCTAGAGAGGGACCATGGTTATTGGCCCCCCTGGCTAAAAACATCTGCCCCCAGCCACCCCAGAAAAGGCACATCTGTAAGATGCACCTATTCTTGCACTTCTCCCCACTTCCGTGTAGCGGTGGGATATGGGGTAATAAAGGATTAATGTCACCTTGCTATTGTAAGGTGACATTAAGCCAGGTTAATAATGGAGAGGCATCAATTATGACACCTATCCATTATTAATCCAATAGTACGAAATGGTTAAAAAAACACACATTATTAAAAAGTATTTTAATGAAATAAAGACACATGGTGTTTTAATATTTTATTATACTCTTAATCCACCTGAAGACCCTTGTCACCTGAAACAAAGTTAAAAAAACAAGCAAAAATATTCCATACCTTCCGTCGTTCAGTCTTGTCCCATGCTGTAAATTCATCTGAAGGGGTTAAATCATTTTACACCCAGGAGCTCTGCTGGATGAACTCATATGAACTCATATGAACTCGAGCGTGAGAAAAGATTCTGAAAAGTTCCCAAGCTCGAGTTCATATGAGTTCATCCAGCAGGGGGCGCATCACCGCAACTCGAGGTAACTACAGTACATTCCCCTGCATTCCATTCATTCACCAAGTTTTGCAGACAGGAGCACAGCTGCATTAGCAGAGCTCCTGGGTGTAAAATGATTTAACCCCTTCAGATGAATTTACAGCGTGGGACAAGACTGAATAACAGAAGGTATGGAATACTGCCTGGCTATATGGGATACCATGCACACGGAGTACATTCCACAACCGACAAAGGACATCTGGCTTTCAAGTGCAGAACTGTTTGAGAAACTGTGACATTTCCCAAATTGCTTGGGTGCCGTAGATGGCAAACACATCCGTATTGCAAAACCGGCAGGATCTGGCTCAGAGTACTTTAATTACAAGAAGTACTTTTCAATAGTACTCATGGCCATAGCAGATGCCAACTGTAAATTTCTGGCTGTGGACATTGGAGCCTATGGCCAGTCCAACGACTCCCAAGTCTTCAAAAATTCACCGATGGGCCGTTGTTTGTATGGAGACACATATGATTTTCCACCAGCAAGACCACTCCCGGGAACAACTGGACCACCTATGCCATATGTCTGTGTTGGTGATGAGGCATTCCAGTTGTCCCCACATCTACTAAAACCGTATGCAAGCAGAGACTTGACCCGAACAAAAAGAGTTTTCAATTACCGCTTAACAAGAGCCAGACGAGTGGTGGAGTGTGCATTTGGCATTCTAACTGCAAAGTGGCACGTGCTTCTAACCGCCATAAGACTGCACACACAAACAGTGGATGAGGTTGTCAAGGCCTGTGTGGTCCTGCATTTCCAAGGATTTGCATTTCCCGTTTCCGTGGATGATGACTTAGAGACAACCTTTTGGGATTACCACAGCAGCTCTGTACATTCCGCAGGTTCTGTTTCCAGAATGAGGGACCACTTTGCAGAGTATTTTGTGTCACCTGTAGGCAGAGTGCCATGGCAAGACAACGTAGTGTGAGATCTTTCTTTCATGTCTCGGTGATTTATGTTTCTGTACAAAGTGTGACACCAAATTTTATTAATTAGTTTCCAAAAGTTTGGTATTTTTGGTAATAAACCAAATATGTTATACCTTTTAATGTGTGGTGTGTGATGTTTTTTTACCTTTTGTTTGTTACCATACCAGCATACCTAAATGAAGGCACTGAAACAGATAGTAGATTTTAAACCAAAATAAATTTTCTTTAACTTTTTTGATTTTTTTTTTCAAAACCTTGTCATCCTTTTTTTTATAAAACTTTTTGTGTTAACTTTTTTTTGTATACATATATTTTAAAATTTTGAGAAAAAGATTTTTAACATAAAAATATATATATTTTTTAACATTAAAAAAATTCATAGGTCAGTAAAGTGTGGGGTGGAGATACTAGCGGAGGGGCTGGAAGGTTGGACCACGTCGATAGGTGGGGAAAGCCTACTGGGTTGGGGTGTAGTGGAAGGGGGGAACAAACAGGAGGCTGAGCGGGGGGGGCGGCGTTGGGGTAGGTGGAATACTAAATGGGGAAGGAAAGGTGGACAAGGAAGAAAACATCGAGGAAGACATTGGGATTTGGGGCCGGGATGGGAATTGGGACTGGGTTGGGTACTGGGACTGTGTTTGGTATTGGGCCTGGGGTGGAAATTGGGCCTGGGTTTGGTATTGGGCCTGGGCTGGGAATTGGGCCTTGGCTGGGAATTGGGACTGGGCTGGGAATTGGGACTGGGCTGGGAATTGGGACTAGGCTGGGAAAGTTGTAGTGGCTGTGTGGCGAGGTGTGGGAGTTTGGGTTTCTGACATGACCTGCACTAGACCAGCATGGCAGTCTTGCATTACCCACATCTGCTGGTCAAGATTTAGCTTTTCCATGTTCCTGAGCAAGGATTGAAAAAAAAAGGTTGCTTGGAGATTGACTTGCATCTGAATGCAGCCTATCCAAGCAACTGCTCTGTTCACTGATGCGTGTTTGCCCCATGTTGAACCCAGCAGTCACTTGCGCTCCCAAAATTTTGAAAGAGCTTTGGAAGGCTGCATTCAGATGCAAGAACTCAGGAGCATAGCTCCTTTCCGGACCCCTCTGTTGCTGCTGCCATGAACCTAATGGTGGTCTAGAGGTGGCAGGATCAGAGGGGTGTGGTAAAGGGAATGCTAAGTCTTGACCAGCAGCTTCAAGTAACGAAGGCTGCAATGATGCTCCAGTGCTTGCGGTGGTGGAAGTGGATGAGGCAGAGGTACTGGAAGGGCCAGATGAGGGGTCAGAGGGGTGGGGTCTACCGACATGGCCCTCGGTGGTGGACTTCTGAGAGATCACTCCAGAGGGATCCAAGGTAGATGCAGGCTCCCGATGGCTACAGATGGTGCTGTGAAATAGGAAAAAAAACAATTAATATATTGATAGGAAAAAGCCCTGCCTGAAACCAAACAAGTTAGGTAAACATGGTGATTTATTCAATGGGCTGTTGAATACTTACGTTCTACTCAGCATTGTTTCCCGGAGGAAGGACAGGGCCCAGCCATACTTATACCGAGTCCTTCTCCATCGTGCTGAGCCACTCGGGGCCTGCATCTCCTCGTTAAACTCTCTCTTGAAGCGATCCCTGAGTGACCGCCACCGCTTCCTAACCCTTTCACCTGTAAAGACAAGAATAAAATTAAAACAAGTGTTAATTACAACACATTCTGTTCAGCTCAAAACATAGCTGAGAAAAGTGAATACTTACATTCTTAAGTCTGCTGCCTTGGCGCAAGGTCCTCCCACCTCGGCAAAACGTTTTGGAATACTTCCTCCCAGAGCCGACGGGTCACATGTGTATTAGCATGCCTGCGGTCAGCCATATTCCACAGCGGCTCCCGCTCGCGGACCTCCTCGGTGAGGCGGTCCACATCGATTCCTATGTCCTCACCGTCTGAGTCGGGAGCACGCTGTGAAGACTGTGAAAAGAAAAAAAATAAAAATTACTACACTGAAACACAAAACTACAAAGAGAAAAAAAAAATAAAAAAACAAACTCACTGATGGCTGACCGCGGCGGCGATTACGCCAACTCTGGGAGTGGCTGGGAGGATCTTCATGGCGTTGGCCAGAATGTGCAGCAGACTAAAAAAAAAAAAAAATTATGTTTGATGTAGGCATATGTTGTATGTGTACTGTGATGTATGATGAAGTGTTTTGTATGTGTTGGGTGCTCTGTGATGTGTGAAGCGACTGTTTCGGCACAACTTACACTCTTTGCGCCCGCTCCTTGGATTTCTCCACCCATCTCGTCTCCTTCTGAGAGGCCCTCAGCTGCTTCAGCTTCCTGTGAAAACATAATTAATGCATATAGTGATTAACCGAAATTTTAACTATAGCACCAAAAACTTAAAAAAAATTAAAATTACTGCAACACACTGTCGCTGTGGAGGAGAAGACATTCTTGATTGCCTTTAGTCCGGGCAGGCGGCTGTGGTCCCTGGTGGCTGCGGCTGTGGTCACTGGTGGCTCTGCAAGTATAAAGACCCTTGTAATCTACTATTCACATTGAAATTGAGGCTTTAGGGTTAATACTTACATTACCAAAGCGGCTGTGGTCCCTGGGGCCTTTTGCCCAGCCAGGCGGCTGTGGTCCCTGGTTGCTGCGGCTGTGGTCCCTGGTGGCTCTGCAAGTATAAAAACCCTTGTAATCTACTATACACATTGAAATTGAAGCTTTAGGTTCTTTAATACTTAGGGTACCGTCACACAGTGGCACTTTGGTCGCTACGACGGTACGATCCGTGACGTTCCAGCGATATCCATACGATATCGCTGTGTCTGACACGCAGCAGCGATCAGGGACCCTGCTGAGAATCGTATGTCGTAGCAGATCGTTTGGAACTTTCTTTCGTCGCTGGATCTCCCGCTGTCATCGCTGGATCGTTGTGTGTGACAGCGATCCAGCGATGCGTTCGCTTGTAACCAGGGTAAACATCGGGTTACTAAGCGCAGGGTTACTAAGCTTAGTAACCCGATGTTTACCGTGGTTACCAGCGTAAAAGTAAAAAAAAAAAACAGTACATACATATGGAGCGCCCCCACACCGCCGCAGGGCCGAGGGGTACCCGGAGCCGGGCCTCTAGTTCTCAGTCTCGGGGTTGTCACGGTGGCTAGACCCGGTCCGTGGCCCTGTCTGTCAGTGGGGGACGTCCGGTGTAATAGGTGGTAGTAATGGTAGCGATGTAGCGGTGCGGTTGTGGGGTGTAAGTCGCGGTAAATAACGAGGACACCAGGTTGCAGTCTCTTTACCTCTTTACTGGAGATCTCTGAGTCCTCAGTCCAGAATACGGTTCACCAGGCTGCGCAAGTCCGGCCGGTCCAATGGCACCTCCAGAGTTCTCCTCTCAGGTGGAAATCTGTGCCTTCCTTCTAGCGCTATGTGTTGTAGTCCTTCCCTGCTGTGCTCACGGAAAGTAACCCCACAACGGTTGTGTCTGTTTCTTAAGTTCCCTCACAACTCGATTTGATGTTCCTCTGTAATCCACCCCTTCCCTGTATTCAGGTTGGAATGGCACCCGTTTGTCAGGTAGGCCTGGAGTTCTTCCGGGACCCTAGAGTCGCCCCTCTCCCGCAATTGCCCCCCAAGACTTCATAGGTGATATGTGGTAGACAGCCCGCCTGAGACCGACTGTCCTGCCGCTGTTTGGAGTATGGCTTGAAGCTGTATTCTAATCCACTCCCTCGGCGTTCCGGCCACCGGTATTGCGCCTCAACAAGGTGCTGCCTCTTTCAACAAAACCCCTGCTGGTATTCTCCTTCTGCTTGATCTCGTTTCTCACTCAGCACAATCTATCTCGCTTCTAGTCCTTTCTTGAGTCCCGCCGCTTCCAGGAGCCTGCGCGGACCCGTTACGTTCTTTCAATGCCAAGCCTCTGCCAGGATCCCACCCCTGGCAGAGACCCTACAGTCTCTCCCTTCACAACACCCTCTGCCACAGGGTGTTGCTCCGTTCAATCCCGTCAGCGTTCTCTCTAACTTTCTGCCTGACCCCCAGTTTACCCACTATGGTGGGGAGTGGCCTAATGAATAGCACCCTTAGCTCCCCCCGGAGGCCCAGCTGTGAAACATATTGGTGTCTGTGATACCTGATTGGAGGAACTCCTTCAGTGCCATCGAACGTACCATGGCTCCCCTTAGTGGCGGAGCCACAGTACTGCAACAACCAGGACTCTGGGGCGCTGCACTCCCCCCTGGTTAAACACAGTACTCCGGGACTGGGAAGAAAAACAACAATACAGATTAGCAAAAAGACATACAATTTTGTTGAGTGCAAAACGATAAGTATACTTGAACAGGCTTCCCTTTATGGGAGGTGAGGACACTTTTAACGTTACAAACATGGTCAACATTATAAATTACAGGCTATGCATAACTCCTGTTACCCAACCGGGTATTCTACTTAGTGCAAACTCTGGAACAATAAATTAACATTGCCTTTAAGAAACGTACACTCTTAGTTCACTAAAGGCCTTCCTATAATCACATTACAGGGCAGGGCAACTTCACATTCTCCTACTTTGAACCTGCAGGACCGCCTGTCCCTATGGCACCAGACCTACTGCCTCTCCTTTCTTTTACAGGACCGCCCTGTTCAGCCAGGGCCTACTGCCTTTCGCTACTATACACAGTACAGACATAACATTCCTTTCGTTTGAAGAACTCTGAGCCGACTCTACTTGGCTCCCTTAAGGACTCACTCTCTAACCCCTACGGGTTCACTCTCTGTCCTTAGTAACAAAGTAACTTTCAATGGGGACGCGGGGTTTACCTTCTATCCTCACCTTCATTATTACTTCTCTTACTTTCAACTATGCAGACCTCTACATCTACCCCTACGGGCTCTCTGCATCTTTTCTTTCTGCAAAACATTATTTAGATTTCACATTTCAACAAATTCAACACATATAACTTAGCATGTAAAACAGTTACATTCCTTTTCAAAGCTTCATTATCACATTACTGTTCTATAACAGTATCACTTTCAAGTTCAGTTTCTCACATCCCCTTTAAGAGGGGACCAAGTCTTTCCGAGGTAGCTCGTCTTCTCAGCCTACCAGTCCATGCAAAGGTTCCGGTATGATATCTTCGCAAAGTGTCTTTAACTAGAACCAGTAGGAAAGGTATCTTCACAAAGTGTCTTTGACTAAAACCAGTAGGGAGCACCTTTAAGAAGGTGCAAACTATTTACAAAGGAAGTTCGAATCATGCACAGTCCATGATTTCACAGTTTGTGTAACTTTAAAACTTATATAAACTTCAGGAAAACAACAGTGACCCCGGGTCAACAAAGGGGTCACCTTTAACCCTGAACGGGTTTAGCAGCAACTTAAAAGAACAAACAGTAACTATTTACATTTTCACAAAGCGAAATCTTACTCTTCTTTCAGAAGTTTCCATGAGGCGCCACCTGGCGGGCAGACCCCTGCAATTCAGGTTTCAGGTCCACTCCCGCTGCCAGATACACCCCATGGGTTCGGGTCTGTTGCACGACCAGGTCGTGCGCGGCGATCAAGGTCTGTGTCCCCACTTCTCTCTGTGCTGGTACATCAGGAACATCGGTCACTCGAAGGGGCACCTCCTTAGGCACGACGGTGGTGGCAGCGATCGGGTGGCAGATCGCAAGTTCTGTGGTCAGGCAGGTGGGGCCGACCAGGGTGGTTACAGATCGGTCACACGGCGGCACTTTGGCCACAGGGGCTGGTTTCTCTTTCTTGTAGACGTTCAGAGCGAACCACCCCTTTTCCCCAAGATGCCGGGTGTAGGTAACACTGTCTCCCGGATAGAGGTCTCGATCGGGGTGACCCTCTCTAAGGTGTGACTCGACATCCCGTCGGTTAACAAAGACCTCCGCGTATAGCCCCGGTTCTTTAATGAAGCCCCAGCCTCCTTGGAGTTTAAAGACGGTGACGATGCCCTGCCTGCGCGGGGCCTGGTGAGTGGTGGGGTCCTTACGGGCCCGGTCCTTGACCGCCAAATCTTTTTGATGGTAGGCCTCCCGTTTAGCCTGATGTGCTTTCTCTTCCTCTCGCCACCGCTGTTCTAGCTGGATCTGGTATTCTTCCCAGCTTAGGGCCTGTACCATTTCTCCCTTCTGGGTCTCCACCCCGGGGAACCCCATGAGATTGGATCCAGGGTTCACCCAGCGGCACACCGTGCGCTCCGCGCTGACCTCACACGGCAAGGGAGTAGGGGTGATTGGGGCTCGCATACGGTGTTCCATGCCCGTGGCTTCCTCCCATGGTAACAGGCGCTGAAGTCTATGGGTCCCCGGGAGAGGTGGTGCTGCTACGGGACCCACTAACACACCCTCTGCTGGTGGGGCAGGATCGGCGGACTCACCCACTGGTACGATTCCACTTTCCGCAACAGGTCCCACCTGATGCGGGGCCTGGACTCTTACATGCAGTTGGAGGAGCTGGTTATATAAATCCTCCATCTCGGCTCTCAGGAATTTGGTGTTATCCACGGAGGACAGGCTGCTGGGCTCATCCGGGTAGTCAGGGGAGACTTCCACTTCAACCCCGCTGTCGGGTTCGGAGCTGCTGGCCATAGCGTCCTCCACGTGGGTCGCTTCCTGGTCTTTTTCCCGCTCTCTCCTGCGTGAGCAGTTTCGTTTTCTCTGCCTCCGCCCCCCATTAAGGATTAGGAGGCGGATCTCTGCTGCTGACGGACACGTCCTCACTGCACAGAAATATTTAGACTGGGCGGCCATTATTCTTCGCGCTCTCCAGCTCGTCTACGCCCACTCCACGCCCCTCTTCTCTTCCTGCGCTCTCCTCAGCGCTGCAATGGCGGCGGATTTTGGCGGCAACTGGCGCAGCACAGTCTTTGTAATAAAGTACAGTCTAAGCACAACAGATCACAGTCTCTAGGCACACATGACCTGATTCCTCAGGCTTAAGTAGATCCTGTTCGTGACGCCAAGTTTGGAGCGCCCCCACACCGCCGCAGGGCCGAGGGGTACCCGGAGCCGGGCCTCTAGTTCTCAGTCTCGGGGTTGTCACGGTGGCTAGACCCGGTCCGTGGCCCTGTCCGTCAGTGGGGGACGTCCGGTGTAATAGGTGGTAGTAATGGTAGCGATGTAGCGGTGCGGTTGTGGGGTGTAAGTCGCGGTAAATAACGAGGACACCAGGTTGCAGTCTCTTTACCTCTTTACTGGAGATCTCTGAGTCCTCAGTCCAGAATACGGTTCACCAGGCTGCGCAAGTCCGGCCGGTCCAATGGCACCTCCAGAGTTCTCCTCTCAGGTGGAAATCTGTGCCTTCCTTCTAGCGCTATGTGTTGTAGTCCTTCCCTGCTGTGCTCACGGAAAGTAACCCCACAACGGTTGTGTCTGTTTCTTAAGTTCCCTCACAACTCGATTTGATGTTCCTCTGTAATCCACCCCTTCCCTGTATTCAGGTTGGAATGGCACCCGTTTGTCAGGTAGGCCTGGAGTTCTTCCGGGACCCTAGAGTCGCCCCTCTCCCGCAATTGCCCCCCAAGACTTCATAGGTGATATGTGGTAGACAGCCCGCCTGAGACCGACTGTCCTGCCGCTGTTTGGAGTATGGCTTGAAGCTGTATTCTAATCCACTCCCTCGGCGTTCCGGCCACCGGTATTGCGCCTCAACAAGGTGCTGCCTCTTTCAACAAAACCCCTGCTGGTATTCTCCTTCTGCTTGATCTCGTTTCTCACTCAGCACAATCTATCTCGCTTCTAGTCCTTTCTTGAGTCCCGCCGCTTCCAGGAGCCTGCGCGGACCCGTTACGTTCTTTCAATGCCAAGCCTCTGCCAGGATCCCACCCCTGGCAGAGACCCTACAGTCTCTCCCTTCACAACACCCTCTGCCACAGGGTGTTGCTCCGTTCAATCCCGTCAGCGTTCTCTCTAACTTTCTGCCTGACCCCCAGTTTACCCACTATGGTGGGGAGTGGCCTAATGAATAGCACCCTTAGCTCCCCCCGGAGGCCCAGCTGTGAAACATATTGGTGTCTGTGATACCTGATTGGAGGAACTCCTTCAGTGCCATCGAACGTACCATGGCTCCCCTTAGTGGCGGAGCCACAGTACTGCAACGACCAGGACTCTGGGGCGCTGCACATACATTCCGGTGTCTGTCCCCCGGCGTTCTGCTTCTCTGCACTGTGAGCGCCGGCCAGCCGGAAAGCGAGCACAGCGGTGACGTCACCGCCGTGCTTTCTGGCTGGCACAGACACAGTGGAGAGAAGCAGAACGCCGGGGGACAGACACCGGAATGTAAGTATGTACTGTTTTTTTTTTTTACTTTTACGCTGGTAACCAGTTTAAACATCAGGTTACTAAGCGCGGCCCTGCGCTTAGTAACCCGATGTTTACCCTGGTTACCCGGGGCCTTCGGCATCGTTGGTCGCTGGAGAGCTGACTGTGTGACAGCTCCCCAGCGACCACACAACCACTTACCAACGATCACGGCCAGGTCGTATCGCTGGTCGTGATCGTTGGTAAATCGTTATGTGAGACGGTACCCTTACATTAGCCAAGCGGCTGTGGTCACTGGGACCTTTTGTCCAGGCAGGAGGCTGTGGTCCCTGGTGGCTGCGGCTGTGGTCCCCGGTGGCTCTGCAAGTATAAAAACCCTTGTAATCTACTATACACATTGAAATTGAAGCTTTAGGGTCTTTAATACTTACATCAGCAAAGCGGCTGTGGTCACTGAGGCCTTTAGTCCGGGAAGGCGGCTGTGGTCCCTGGTGCCTTTTGTCCGTGCAGGCGGCTGTGGTCCCTGGTGGCTCTGCAAGTATAAAACCCCTTGTAATCTAGTTTTGAGAAATAAACCCCCCAAAAAATATACCCAAGGCACACCAGTCTGAGCTGGATTCCCTACTTCAATAGTATGTGCAAGCTGTAAAGCCATTTCCCCCAACCCAACCCCCCCCCCAAAAAAAAAAAAACCCTCTTGTAAAATTGAAATGCCTACACTCCAGTTGAAAATGTATTGATCACATATGGGGTCTAAGGGGTATCGTTTCTCCTTATGGAGAGTGACATACGAATTGAGATACTGATTTGGCTTTTATCCTAAGTCATATTGCACGACTCGTTAAAGGGTTGATTGTGACTTGTAGGATCGCTACTTCCAATAGGTGGCGCTGTAGAGTTTAAGTCCTCTTTTTCTCAGAAGAGGCAATTTGCATATTGATCACATATGTGATTTGAGAAGATCCCTTTAAAAATTAACTCAAAAAAATAAATTTACCTTTTACACATTTTTGATTACCTTTTATCTTAAAGGGACTCTGTCACCTGAATTTGGAGGGAACAATTTTCAGTCATATGGGCGGGGTTTTTGGGTGTTTTATTCACCCTTTCCTTACCCGCTGGCTGCATGCTGGCTGCAATATTGGATTGAAGTTCATTCTCTGTCCTCCATAGTACACGACTGCGCAAGGCAAGATTGCCTTGTGCAGGCATGGGGCATGGCCTGACTGAGCTGGGGAGCAGACGTGCAGCCGAGGAGCTCCCGCTCACCACCCAGCCAATATAATAAAATAGACCCCTCAGAGGGCATTTTTTTGTAAGCTCAGGGGGCTCCTTTGGGACCCCGGACTTGGGAGGAAGTTCTCCTGAACAAAGCGCCCAGCAGCACTGACTCTAGCCCGAGAGAAGGACCTGGTGAGGGAGACGGCGGGAACGCTGGTCGCCATCTTGAGACTGCGGGCGGGAGAGGACTGAGGACCCGAAGGCCCCTGCGGAGGTTTAGCCAGCTTAGTCCCCTGCTCTGCCCCTGTTCCCACTCGCTGTCGTCGGGGTCCGTCCGTCCGTCCGGTGCTACCTTCGTGACTGGGAGGTGCCACGGGACGTCTGGGGCGCTGACCGGCGCAGCCATCTTGGCAAAGACGACAAGTAGGGTTGCTGGACCGCGATGCTACACCTGAAGAGGAAGTGCCCACACAGCCTGATAACCCGACGAGTGCTGAGACCGGCTACGAAATAACACCCGCCCTGCTGCTGCGCTGCCCGCTGCCTGGATTTCTCTGCCGCAGCAGCTGACTGGCGACGAGACTTACATCGCTGGGGTAAGCGAACTGGCAGAGCTCCACTGAGAAACCTCCCCCCCTGCCGCCCGCGCCGCTTACCTGCTGGCTGGAGGCCCCGAGGCGACCCCTTCACCGCGTAGTCTGAGGTCCTGCTGCGCCTTCTGGTGCCCGCCGCGGTACCATGGTCACCGCTAGGGGGCAGACGGCGGTGGGAGGCGGACGACTGCCTGAAGTTCTAAGGTGGGCTGCCATACATTAGGAATCTAGGTGCTGGCCTCTGACTGGTGGTTGTGGACATCACCCGGACCTGGGTATTGAGAGAAGCCAGTTGCAAAACTCTGTGGCCGCTGTTGTTCGGCGCCCGAGGACATCCATACGTGACCCACGTGGAGATATTCCTGCTGCGGGGAGTCGTGCCCTGGGGCGGTAGTGAGGCCCGCTTGCTCTAAATTCTCTGCTTCCCTTGCCCAGCTATCAGGGTTCCCCCAGGCTGGTCCCCATCTTTGAGGTCACTGGGGCGCCCTATATCGTACCATAAGCACCATCTGCTGATGCTGGAACTGGCCTTACCTCTCATCTGAGTTCGTGCTACCTGGTCTACTAAGATCCCTACTGCAGCACACTCCTCTACTACTTACTTAAAGGACCCCTCCCCACATCGGAACACTACTATATTACTCTCTCTCTCTTACTCCTACTCGTATAACGTAAGATGTAACTACCATCAAGAGGAGCCGGAGGGGATTTGGGAGTTTCCTATTACCTTTGACTTGCAGCAACTAACTTACAATGGTCAAATCCGCACAAAAATCAACAAGATCGAACTCTAGATCCATCAGTTCTACTCCTCAAGCTGACATAGAAAAATTCCTAAAAAAAGCAAAACAATTCAACCACTACCACCAAACCCCCCCAATCGCAAGATAGGGACATGGAGACCCACACACAATCAGAATGTGAAAGTGATAGAGACACAGATGATCAGGACAGAGGTGATCAGGTAACCAGATCATTTATCAAGAGAATCCTAAGCAAAGCATTAGACCCTATAGGTAAAGATCTCTCAACTATCAAACAAGACCTTAACCAATTGGGTCATAGAATAGAAGCGATAGAAGCCTCCCAATCAGAATTAGCTCAATGCACTAACTCTTCCCTGAACTGCCATGTACAACAGGAAGAGCACATAAATCAAATCTATAACATACTAGAAGGCCACGAAAATAGGGAGCGAAGGAACAATCTCAGATTAAAAGGTGTCCCAGAATCGACCCTCCCAGAAACATTGATCCCTACCGCCATTGAAATTTTTTGCTCAATCCTCAACCCATCAGACCCTCTCGAGATTGATTTAGTGAGAGTTCATAGAGCTCTGAGACCAAAACCGAAACCTGATAAGACCCCACGAGACGTCCTATGCCGTTTTCTCGACTATAGAACCAAAGACTTATTACTAAAGAGAGCCAGAGAGGCGGAGTCTATCACCCATGGAGGGACTCCAATCCAAATCTTTCAAGACCTCTCTGCCTCTACCCTTTATAAGAGACATCTCTTGAGACCCCTCACCTCTGTCCTCCAACAGAGACACTACCCCTGTCGCTGGCTATTCCCCTTTGGTATCTCTATATCAGCTAAAGACCGGAAATTCCTGATCAGATCCACGGCTGATATCAAAAACGTCTGCACGGAACTAGAGATCCAACTCGATCAATCACCCGTCTTGGAGACTGTTTATGAAGCCCACAGGTTGAGGCCTCTTCCTGTGCCCCTTCCTTGGCAAGATTCCTCAGCCTCAAAATCCGCCCGATCAAAGCGTCGTTCCTCCAAAACTACATCACCAAGAGATAGAGACCACGACCCGATTGATTAAGTCCAAGGGGAAAGAAAAGAAAGATGGAAAGAAGATGGAAATTTCTATTTTCTCTTTGCTTTTTCACATATGTCTTTTGAATTCATACGATTTTTGCTTCCGAGTTTATTGGGTTTTTTTGTTGTTGTTCCCCTCGGTCTATAAAGATCTGTAGCCATGTGGCACTCTTGCTGCAACCATTGGAGTATTAAACTCCAATATTTTGTTGTTATATTTGACTCCCTCCTCTGCCCTCCCTCTCCCCTTCTCCAAACCCAAATTCCAAAGTTATGAAAAGTTTCATATCACTTAGCGTTGCCCCCTCTTATTCACTATATCCTATATACTTTGTTTTCTCATGTTTCCATGTTTTTAATTATTTCTCTTTTCCATCCATCCTCACTCCTAGACTCCCCTTTTCTCCTCATGATCCGCGGGATGAGCCATCCCACTGCTTGGTCTGTTCTATACTGCACACATTATGGCGGTGAACCGTAATTTTTTTCAGGTTATTTCACACAACGTACACGGTCTAAACTCCCCAATCCCCAGGTCGCAAACCTTAAACTCCTTCAAAAAATCTAAATTCTACTTTTACAAGAGACCCATTTTACTAAAGATAAAACCCCTACATTTGAAAAATGTTTCTTTGACAGATGGTACCATGTTATTTCTCCCCAAAAGGGATCAAGAGGCGTCTCAATAGCATTTGCTAGAGATATCCCTTTCCTTGTCGTAGAATGTCTATCCGACCCTGAAGGCCGTTATATTTTTATCAAAGGTCTCATAGCTGGCAATATGATCACTATAAGCAATATATATGCCCCCAATAAACATAATCTGAAATGGCTACGCAAAGCCCTAATCAAACTACGATCATTCCAGGAGGGCGCAGTAATTCTAGGAGGTGACCTTAATGTAGCTTTAGATCCCACTCTAGACACCTCAACCAAAAAAAGCTCTATCTCCCTAAAAGATCTGGCCCGCCTCAAATCACTTATCCATTCCCTCGAATTAATTGATGCCTGGCGCTACTTACACCCAACCGATATTGATTACACTTATTATTCTTATCCTCACAACTCCTACCATCGCCTAGATTACATTTTAATTTCTAGACCCCTCCTCCATTCTACCGTTAACACAAATATAATCCCTGCTATCCACTCTGATCACTCTATAGTTCTAATTACCCAAAATTCCACAAACTGTACTCTAACTCTAAGACATGGAGGCTTAACAAATCACTATTACAACGTGAAGACGTCAAAAGCCGTATTCGTGATTCGCTCCAAGAATTTTTCAAACTTAATATTACCCCTGATATTGACCCTCCACTATTGTGGGAGGCCCATAAAGCCACGATTCACGGAGTATTCATTTCAATTGCCTCGTACTTAAATAAACAGAAAAAAGCAGAAATCCTAGCTCTGTATAATGATATTGCGGCCTTGGATGCTTGCCATAAGAAGGAATTATCATGTGACGTACTTTCCCAACTCACGAAAAAACCCCAATCTTTAAAAGATCTATTAAATATTGGTACTTCTAAATATTATTTATCCTGGAAAACAAAATCCTTGATCAAAAAACGCCAAGCTCGAACATTTATCCATAAAATCAAATCTACAGACGGTCATACTACGCAACAATACAATCAGATCACTGATGCCCTCTTGACCTTCTTCAAAGATTTATATCAACTTCGTCAAAATGATTCAACAGAAGACAAAAACCTAAGGCAATCCAAAACCCAAGCTTTCTTATCCTTCTTACACCTCTCCCAACTTTCTGCTCTTCAACAAGAATGCCTACTCAGACCTTTTGACCTCTCTGAACTACAGTCCACCCTGTCTGGAAGGGCTAAAGGGAAATCTCCAGGCCCGGATGGTCTTCCCAAAATATACTATAAATCTTTCTTTGACATTTTGGGTTCTCACCTAGTAAATGTTTGTAATGCAGTTAGAAGAAGAGGGGATGGGAAGAAAAACATTAGACTCGAACAAAGAAGACCCAGGAAAACATACTCAGAAGGGAGGTAAGGACATTTCTAAAACAATCCACAGCGAGGAGATTGGAACAAAACAAAATCCTCTAAACTGCATGCTCGCAAATGCCAGAAGCCTGACAAACAAGATGGAAGAACTAGAAGCAGAAATATCTACAGGTAACTTTGACATAGTGGGAATAACCGAGACATGGTTAGATGAAAGTTATGACTGGGCAGTTAACTTACAGGGTTACAGTCTGTTTAGAAAGGATCGTAAAAATTGGAGAGGAGGAGGGGTTTGTATCTATGTAAAGTCTTGTCTAAAGTCCACTTTATGGGAGGATATTAGCGAAGGGAATGAGGATGTCGAGTCCATATGGGTCGAAATTCATGGAGGGAAAAATGGTAACAAAATTCTCATTGGGGTCTGTTACAAACCCCCAAATATAACAGAAATCATGGAAAGTCTAATTCTAAAGCAGATAGATGAAGCTGCAACCCATAATGAGGTCCTGGTTATGGGGGACTTTAACTATCCGGATATTGACTGGGAAACAGAAACCTGTGAAACCCATAAAGGCAACAGGTTTCTGCTAATAACCAAGAAAAAATATCTTTCACAATTGGTGCAGAATCCAACCAGAGGAGCAGCACTTTTAGACCTAATACTATCTAATAGATCTGACAGAATAACAAATCTGCAGGTGGTCGGGCATCTAGGAAATAGCGACCACAATATTGTACAGTTTCACCTGTCTTTCACTAGGGGGACTTGTCAGGGAGTCACAAAAACACTGAACTTTAGGAAGGCAAAGTTTGACCAGCTTAGAGATGTCCTTAATCTGGTAGACTGGGACAATATCCTCAGAAATAAGAATACAGATAATAAATGGAAAATGTTTAAGAACATCCTTAATAAGCACTGTAAGCGGTTTATACCTTGTGGGAATAAAATGACTAGAAATAGGAAAAACCCAATGTGGCTAAACAAAGAAGTAAGACAGGCAATTAACAGTAAAAAGAAAGCATTTGCACTACTAAAGCAGGATGGCACCATTGAAGCTCTAAAAAACTATAGGGAGAAAAATACTTTATCTAAAAAACTAATTAAAGCTGCCAAAATGGAAACAGAGAAGCACATTGCTAAGGAGAGTAAAACTAATCCCAAACTGTTCTTCAACTATATCAATAGTAAAAGAATAAAAACTGAAAATGTAGGCCCCTTAAAAAATAGTGAGGAAAGAATGGTTGTAGATGACGAGGAAAAAGCTAACATATTAAACACCTTCTTCTCCACGGTATTCACGGTGGAAAATGAAATGCTAGGTGAAATCCCAAGAAACAATGGAAACCCTATATTAAGGGTCACCAATCTAACCCAAGAAGAGGTGCGAAACCGGCTAAATAAGATTAAAATAGATAAATCTCCGGGTCCGGATGGCATACACCCACGAGTACTAAGAGAACTAAGTAATGTAATAGATAAGCCATTATTTCTTTTTTTAGGGACTCTATAGCGACGGGGTCTGTTCCGCAGGACTGGCGCATAGCAAATGTGGTGCCAATATTCAAAAAGGGCTCTAAAAGTGAACCTGGAAATTATAGGCCAGTAAGTCTAACCTCTACTGTTGGTAAAATATTTGAAGGGTTTCTGAAGGATGTTATTCTGGATTATCTCAATGAGAATAACTGTTTAACTCCATATCAGCATGGGTTTATGAGAAATCGCTCCTGTCAAACCAATCTAATTAGTTTTTATGAAGAGGCAAGCTATAGGCTGTACCACGGTGAGTCATTGGACGTGGTATATCTCGATTTTTCCAAAGCGTTTGATACCGTGCCGCACAAGAGGTTGGTACACAAAATGAGAATGCTTGGTCTGGGAGAAAATGTGTGTAAATGGGTTAGTAACTGGCTTAGTGATAGAAAGCAGAGGGTGGTTATAAATGGTATAGTCTCTAACTGGGTCGCTGTGACCAGTGGGGTACCGCAGGGGTCGGTATTGGGACCTGTTCTCTTCAACATATTCATTAATGATCTGGTAGAAGGTTTACACAGTAAAATATTGATATTTGCAGATGATACAAAACTATGTAAAGCAGTTAATACAAGAGAAGATAGTATTTTGCTACAGATGGATCTGGATAAGTTGGAAACTTGGGCTGAAAGGTGGCAGATGACGTTTAACAATGATAAATGTAAGGTTATACACATGGGAAGAAGGAATCAATATCACCATTACACACTGAACGGAAAACCACTGGGTAAATCTGACAGGGAGAAGGACTTGGGGATCCTAGTTAATGATAAACTTACCTGGAGCAGCCAGTGCCAGGCAGCAGCTGCCAAGGCAAACAGGATCATGGGGTGCATTAAAAGAGGTCTGGATACACATGATGAGAACATTATACTGCCTCTGTACAAATCCCTAGTTAGACCGCACATGGAGTACTGTGTCCAGTATTGGGCACCGGTGCTCAGGAAGGATATAATGAAACTAGAGAGAGTACAAAGGAGGGCAACAAAATTAATAAAGGGGATGGGAGAACTACAATACCCAGATAGATTAGCGAAATTAGGATTATTTAGTCTAGAAAAAAGACGACTGAGGGGCGATCTAATAACCATGTATAAGTATATAAGGGGACAATACAAATATCTCGCTGAGGATCTGTTTATACCAAGGAAGGTGACAGGCACAAGGGGGCATAGAAGAGGATTCTTTACTGTTAGGGCAGTGAGAATCTGGAATTGCTTGCCTGAGGAGGTGGTGATGGCGAACTCAGTCGAGGGGTTCAAGAGAGGCCTGGATGTCTTCCTGGAGCAGAACAATATTGTATCATACAATTATTAGGTTCTGTAGAAGGATGTAGATCTGGGGATTTATTATGATGGAATATAGGCTGAACTGGATGGACAAATGTCTTTTTTCGGCCTTACTTACTAACTAACTAACTATGTAAGTTCTGGATGGAAAACCTTTCCCCTCCCAATCACTAGAAGCCCACATTTCCCTCCTTCATAAAAAAGGGAAAGACCCAGAAAGTTGTGGAAGCTACAGACCTATTTCCCTGCTTAATGTGGACCTAAAAATGTATGCAAGTCTTATTGCAAGGAGACTAGCGGAGCTATTACCACAACTCATTTCACCTAACCAGACGGGCTTTGTGGTAGGTCGTGAGGGGAGAGACAATACCTCCAGAATTCTCCACCTGATTCAATATGCAAAAATCCACTGGACCCCTCTTGTTTTATTGGGGACAGATGCCGAAAAGGCTTTTGACAGGGTGGACTGGACATTCTTGCGCGAAACCCTCCTTGCATTTCATATCCCCTCCCAGTTGGTTGACGCAATTTATCAGATGTATACCACCCCTTCAGCCCGATTAAGAATTAACAACTTATTATCAGACCCTTTCTATATCCAAAATGGTACGAGGCAGGGATGTCCCCTCTCTCCGATTTTATATGTGCTGGCTATGGAGCCTCTTATCCAATGCATCCAACAAGATACTGATATCAAAGGGATCCAGGTTAGCGGCTTTCACCACAAGTCTGCAGCGTTTGCAGATGACCTCCTGGTAGTGATGTCTGACCCTGGGAGGGGTATCCCTGCCTTCGTCCGCACTTTAGAACTTTATTGAGAACTATCCAACTATAAAATCAACATCACAAAGTCAGAAGCATTGAGCCTCAACATTCCCAAACCCAAAATTGATAGACTGAAAAAACTCTACCCTTTCAAGTGGCCACCCAAATTCATAACAAATCTGGGTATCAAAATTGGAAGGTCGATGGGAGAACTCTTAGAACTCAATATCATGCCCTTACTAAAGCAGGCTATTTCCACAGTCAACTCCTGGAAAGCCTCCTTCCTGTCCTGGATGGGTAAAAAAAACCTACTGAAAAGTATTATATTACCTAAATTCTTATACCTCTTCCAGATGCTCCCCATCTACATTCCAAAACACTATCTGGCCAAAATTAATTCTTTCTTTATAAACTTCATTTGGAACAATAAACGCCCTCAAATCAATGCTACCACATTGGCTCTACCAAAATCGGAAGGGGGCATGGGTTTCCCTGATATCTTCCAATATTATAAAGCCGCTATGCTCACCAGAGTAGTTGACTGGATCAGAAGACCCACTGAAAAGCTATGGCTGCCCATTTTAGAACATCTCGCTCCTATCCCCCTAAGAACCATAGCATTATTATATGACTACTCTAATTTAAACCAACTTCTTTCTAATGAATTAACAATAGCTATACTCAAAATTTGGAGAACCGAATTTCTTAAACTGCCACCACCCATCTCCCCGATTCTGACAATACAGGACGTCATAGGCCCTATCCCCCTTAATCTACCCCATGGGGACGTGTCCAGATCATCGCTACCAATTGATGTCTCTTATATTGAAGGCTCAATGATGAGCTTCCCAGAATTCCAGGCAACTAACCCCCACTTAAACTTCACTTTCCTCCACTATAAAATATTTAGGGATTATTGCTATAAAAAAAAAAGATCAGCTTAATCTATTCCGCCCAATCACTCCCTTCGAACAACTCTGCGCTCAACATAATCCACCAAAAAAAGCCCTATCAAAACTCTATAAGACTCTGATTACCGAAAAAGCCGTTGCCAAGAGAGCATTTATAGGACTCTGGGAACGAGAACTTAATATTTTGTTCACGCAAGACCAGATCGCTTCCATCTATAATAAGTCACACGGACCTTCCCAATGAGTGAAGTTACAAGAAAATTCGTATAAAGTGATATCAAGATGGTATCGTTCCACTTCCCAGATACACCTATGGCACCCACCCACCCCCGAGACTTGCTGGAGATGCTGCACTGATGTGGGCTCCTACCTACATATCTGGTGGTCTTGTCCAAAAATCATGCGCTATTGTCAACTAATAGCAGATATTATATTCTCAGTATTAGGCCGAGTTCCATCCCTAGAACCTCAGTCTGTGCTACTTAACCTCCCCCTTTGGCCCAAAGAACCATCGTTGTCCAAATTAGCTGGTAACATTATAGCGGCTGGAAAATATCTAATCCCCACCTTATGGAAGTCTACTCTTATTCCCACTAAAAAACAGGTTCTAGACAAGATAGATCTACTATACTATACAGCCGAATTAGTAGCTAACACTAAAGAGTCTCTCGCTTCTTTCCGGAACATATGGGAGCCGTGGTCCATGTACCGTTCCAGCCCTGACTTTCTATCAATCACCTCAATAGCTGTAGAAAACTAATAGATTAACACTCTTTTCCAAGTAATATCACACATGGGATGGCTCGCCCTGGAAAATCATCTCGCCCTGGATCATCACTTCCTTCCAGACCCTTTCTCCTTCCCCCCTTAACTTCCCCCCCTTCCCTTACTTTCTCTTCTCACTTTTCTCTTTTACATTACCCCAAGTTACTGACACACATAATTCTTAGTTTAATCTAGAATCACTATGCTCCTTTTTTTTGGATTTATCAAGTTGGCCCATTAAGCAAAGGTTAAGGCCATGTTCACACTTTGCGGTGTGCTCTGCGGGTTTATCCCGCAGCGGAATTGATAAATCTGCAGGGCAAAATCGCTGTGGTTATCCCTGCAGATTTATCGCGGTTTGTTCCGCGGTTTCCGCTGCAGGATTACTCCTGTACTATTGATGCTGCATATGCAGCAATATGCAGCATCAATAGTAATGATAAAAATAATAAAAATTGGTTATACTCACCCTCTGACGTCGCGATCTCCTCGGCGCTGCACGCGGCGGTCCGGTTCCAAAGCTGCTGTGCCGAGAAGGACCTTCGTGACGTCACGGTCATGTGACCGCGGCGTCATCACGGTCATGTGACCGCGACGACACCACAGGTCCTGCTCGCACAGCAACTCTGACCGGACGGCTGCGGGCAGCGCTGAGAGGTGAGTATAGCATCATTTTTTATTTTAATTCTTTTTTTTACACTATTTATGGGTCCCAGGGCCTGGAGGAGAGTCTCCTCTCCTCCACCCCGGGTAGCAACCGCGCATTATCCGCTTACTTCCCGCAACGTGGGCACAGACAGCCCCATGCGGGAAGTAAGCGGTTCAATGCATTTCTATGGGTGCAGAATCGCAGCGATTCTGCACAAAGAAGTGACATGCTGCGGGTTTTAAACCGCTGCGTTTCTGCGCGTTTTTTCCCGCAGCATGTGCACAGCGGTTTGCAGTTTCCATAGGGTTTACATGTTAATGGAAACGCTATGGAAACTGCTGCGGACCCGCAGCATCAAAATCGCCGCGGATCCGCGGTAAAAACCGCGAAGTGTGAACATGGCCTAAAGCTGGGCCCTATGGTTCCGTCTAATTGAATCTTCTCATGTGATTCTGCATGTTTTCTGCTTGTGTCATATTATCTTACACCGTGTTTTGTGTAATATGTAATATTTTCTTTTTTTTTCCTTTCCTGTAATACACATCTTCATTAATAAAAAGAAAATTGAAAGAAAGAAAGCCTTGTGCAAGCATGTACTACGGAGGACAGAGAATGAACAATCCAATATTGCAGCCAGCATGCAGCCAGCGGGTAAGGAAAGGGTGAATCAAACACCCAAAAACCCCGCCCATATGACTGAAAATTGTTCCCTCCAAATTCAGGTGACAGAGTCCCTTTAAACAATACACCCTAAACCAACTTATTGCATGTGTGGCCATTTGTACATACACCAGGTTAAAATTTACCTTTGTGAAATGATACTACGGACATTTTTAAGAAAATTTTTATTAATTCTTTTTTAATTTTCTCTTTTTTTTAATTCACAGAACGACACCCCAACAACTTACAAAAATACCATAAAATTAACCTTTATTATAAATGTTAAAACCAAAAATGTGCACTTGACAAAAACCATCACCAATTAAATACAAGCGTACTACAGGACAGGCCGGAGTTGTGCCAAGCCCTACACTTTCTCAATGCACCCTACCTGCCTGCGGAGGTTGGCACCCTATTTTCCTACGCCGTGGCGCCCCCGCTCCTCGCTGGCTCTCCCTACTATCCCTGTAATACCCTGACAGGACCGGGAAGGAAATTCTCACATATACAATGTGTGGATATGGATAGCTTGAAAGGACATGGATATCTAATATATAATTGCCTAGAATACTACTTCCTGCAATTTGTGCCAACTTCCGTGGCTTTGTCCAGAGCTAATGTCCGGAGATAATGTTCGGAGCTAATGTCCGGAGCTAATGTCCGGAGCTAATGTCCGGAGCTAATGTCCGGAGATTAATTGCCTAGAATACTACTTCCTGCAATTTGTGCCAACTTCCGTGGCTTTGTCCGGAGCTAATGTCCGGAGATAATGTCCGGATCTAATGTCCGGAGCTAATGTCCGGAGCTAATGTCCGGAGCTAAGTGACGTCACCAGTGTCCTGCACCCAGGCTGAGCACAGGGGCCCCAGGCAGCATATGGGGCCCCAGGCAGAGCACAGTGGCCCCAGGCAGAGCACAGGGGCCCCAGGCAGCATATGGGGCCCCAGGCAGAGCACAGGGGCCCCAGGCAGCATATGGGGCCCCAGGCAGAGCATAGGGGCGCCAGGCAGAACATGGGGCCCCAGGCAGAGCACAGGGGCCCCAGGCAGAGCACAGGGGCCCCAGGCAGCATATGAGGCCCCAGGCAGAGCACAGTGGTCCCAGGCAGAGCACAGGGGCCCCAGGCAGCCTATGGGGCCCCAGGCAGAGCACAGTGGCCCCAGGCAGAACATGGGGCCCCAGGCAGAGCACAGGGGCCCCAGGCAGAGCACAGGGGCCCCAGGCAGCATATGGGGCCCCAGGCAGAGCACAGGGGCCCCAGGCAGCATATGGGGCCCCAGGCAGAGCACAGTGGCCCCAGGCAGAGCACAGGGGCCCCAGGCAGAACATGGGGCCCCAGGCAGAGCACAGGGGCCCCAGGCAGAGCACAGGGGCCCCAGGCAGCATATGGGGCCCCAGGCAGAGCACAGGGGCCCCAGGCAGCATATGGGGCCCCAGGCAGAGCACAGTGGCCCCAGGCAGAGCACAGGAGCCCCAGGCAGCATATGGGGCCCCAGGCAGAGCACAGTGGTCCCAGGCAGAGCACAGGGGCCCCAGGCAGCATATGGGGCCCCAGGCAGAGCAAAGGGGCCCCAGGCAGCATATGGGGCCCCAGGCAGAGCACAGTGGCCCCAGGAAGAGCACAGGGGCCCCAGGCAGCATATGGGGCCCCAGGCAGAGCACAGTGGTCCCAGGCAGAGCACAGGGGCCCCAGGCAGCCTATGGGGCCCCAGGCAGAGCACAGTGGCCCCAGGCAGAACATGGGGCCCCAGGCAGAGCACAGGGGCCCCAGGCAGAGCACAGGGGCCCCAGGCAACATATGGGGCCCCAGGTAGAGCACAGGGGCCTCAGGCAGCATATGGGGCCCCAGGCAGAGCACAGTGGCCCCAGGCAGAGCACAGGGGACCCAGGCAGAACATGGGGCCCCAGGCAGAGCACAGGGGCCCCAGGCAGAGCACAGGGGCCCCAGGCAGCATATGGGGCCCCAGGCAGAGCACAGGGGCCCCAGGCAGCATATGGGGCCCCAGGCAGAGCACAGTGGCCCCAGGCAGAGCACAGGGGCCCCAGGCAGCTTATGGGGCCCCAGGCAGAGCACAGTGGCCCCAGGCAGAACATGGGGCCCCAGGCAGAGCACAGGGGGCCCAGGCAGAGCACAGGGGCCCCTGGCAGCATATGGGGCCCCAGGCAGAGCACAGTGGCCCCAGGCAGCATATGGGGCCCCAGGCAGAGCACAGTGGCCCCAGGCAGAGCACAGGGGCGCCAGGCAGAACATGGGGCCCCAGGCAGAGCACAGGGGCCCCAGGCAGCATATTGGGCCCCAGGCAGAGCACAGGGGCCCCAGGCAGCATATGGGGCCCCAGGCAGAGCACAGTGGCCCCAGGCAGAGCACAGGGGCCCCAGGCAGCATATGGGGCCCCAGGCAGAGCACAGTGGTCCCAGGCAGAGCACAGGGGCCCCAGGCAGCCTATGGGGCCCCAGGCAGAGCACAGTGGCCCCAGGCAGAACATGGGGCCCCAGGCAGAGCACAGGGGCCCCAGGCAGCATATGGGGCCCCAGGCAGAGCACAGTGGTCCCAGGTAGAGCACAGGGGCCCCAGGCAGCCTATGGGGCCCCAGGCAGAGCACAGGGGCCCCAGGCAGCATATGGGGCCCCAGGCAGAGCACAGGGGCCCCAGGCAGCATATGGGGCCCCAGGCAGAGCACAGTGGCCCCAGGCAGAGCACAGGGGCCCCAGGCAGAACATGGGGCCCCAGGCAAAGCACAGGGGCCCCAGGCAGAGCACAGGGGCCCCAGGCAGCATATGGGGACCCAGGCAGAGCACAGGGGCCCCAGGCAGCATATGGGGCCCCAGGCAGAGCACAGCGATATTTTGGACCACTGTGCGGTGTTTCAGACCCCCTGTGTGATGTCTGGGGCCCTGTTCTTAAGTATATTAAAGATTAAAGTAACGTATATTAAAGTATATTATAGATCAAATTTGACACGTTTATGAGCACCATTGAGTGATATACTCAAGAATGACATAATTTTTCAACATTTTATGGTTTCAAACTGTAAACACTCAGAGTTTTTTTTACTTCAACCAGAAAACCTTAACGGTTCATAAAAAACTTGACTGTTCAGGATATGATAAAAGTCATAGTATTCTGAATCTTTAACTTATAAAGATACCTTTACATGGGGTGATTATTGGTTCCAGAGAGGCTTTCGGCCGATAATCGTACACATGGCTGGTGACAGGACAATACAATATAAACATTCTAAGGTAAACACTGATAACATTAAAATCTAATATATAATTGCCTAGAATACTACTTCCGGCAATTTGTGCCAACTTCCGTGGCTTTGTCCGGAGATAATGTCCAGAGATAAGTGACGTCACCAGCGTCCTACACCCGCTCAGGGTGGACAAAGATATATGCCTTCGTGGTGCGCGGCACTTTTCTGATTGGTTGCCGCCTGCCGCGAGCGACCAATCAGAAATGTGCCGTACTGTGACACACTCCGCCCGCCATTTTGGTGTGATTTTTGAATTTTTACCTCACAGCAAGTTTCTACTGCGTGGAGGCGGTCCCAGTGACATCGCTCTTCAAGCTCCTGCCGAATTTCGTCAAAAAAATGATAATACCATTTACCAAAACTATATATATTTAGTTGTGAAGTGGTTCAGTGACATTTTCACACCAATTTTGAACTTTTGTTTGGTGTTTTCTCCATATACTGCCTATTATTCACTGACTGTTATCCTGAGAGACTGCCGTTTATTAACCTCTTCTTTGCCACACTGGGTATATTGCTCTATTATTTGCCACATAAGGACATTGTCCATTATTGCCCAGCAATTTCTCTGCAATATAAACTGCCTATTTATTAATATCTGTATTCCTGCAAAGAACTATTGCCTATTATTAACTGGCTATTTTCCTACCTGACACTGCCTCTTATTAACCTGTTGTTTGCCACCACCACGCTTAAAGCTGTTTAGCTTAGCCAACATGAGCTCTAATAGTAAGGATACTAATGACACAGAGCCCAAAGCTGCTGATGGCGCACGTAAGATTAGGTCTGATATAAAGTATACTAATAATGCAGAGCAAAAAGACGCCGATGCCGCACGTAAGCGTAAACAGCGTGCTAACAAGAGTACAGAGGATAGATGCAAGCGCCTGGACACTGTTAAGTATAGTAATGACACAGAGTCCAAAGCTGCTGATGGCACACGTAAGATCAGGTCTGATATAAAGTATGGTAATGATGCAGAGCGAAAAGCCGCCGATGCCGCACGTAAGCGTAAACAGCGTGTTAACAAGAGTACAGAGGATAGATGCAAGCGCCTGGATACTGTTAAGTATACTAATGACACAGAGTGTAAAGCTGCTGATGGCGCACGTAAGATCAGGTCTGATATAAAGTATGGTAATGATGCAGAGCGAAAAGCCGCCGATGCCACACGTAAGCGCAAACAGCATGTTAACAAGAGTACAGAGGATAGATGCAAGCGCCTGGATACTGTTAAGTATACTAATGACACAGAGTCCAAAGCTGCTGATGGCGCACGTAAGATCAGGTCTGATATAAAGTATGGTAATGATGCAGAGCGAAAAGCCGCCGATGCTGCATGTAAGCGCAAACAGCGTGCTAACAAGAGTACAGAGGAGAGATGCAAGCTCCTGGACACTGTTAAGTATACTAATGACACAGAGCCCAAAGCTGCTGATGGCGCACGTAACATCAGGTCTGATAATAAGTATACCAATGACGCAGAGCGAAAAGCCGCCGATGCTGCACGTAAGCGTAAACAGCGTGCTAACAAGAGTACAGAGGATAGATGCAAGCGCCTGGACACTGTTAAGTATACTAATGACACAGAGCCCAAAGCTGCTGATGGCGCACGTAACATCAGGTCTGATAATAAGTATACCAATGACGCACAGCGAAAAGACACCGATGCTGCACGTAAGCGTAAACAGCGTGCTAACAAGAGTACAGAGGATAGATGCAAGCGCCTGGACACTGTTAAGTATACTAATGACACAGAGCCCAAAGCTGCTGATGGCGCACGTAACATCAGGTCTGATAATAAGTATACCAATGACGCAGAGCGAAAAGCCGCCGATGCCGCATGTAAGCGCAAACAGCGTGCTAACGAGACTACAGAGGACAGACAGAAGCGCCTGGACACTGTTAATGCTGCTTGCAATAAACGCATTACTAATGAGTCTTTTGAGGACAAAACTAATCGATTAAGTAATAAAGCTGCTGCTGCACGCTCTCAACGTTGCAAACATAATATTTCCACGTCCTCAGTCATAGATTCTGCCCACAATACAGCTTCTTTGTCTCCATTCATAGAATGTGTGCAGCCTCAAGCTCCTTTAACCGTTGGTAAATCTGCACGTAAGCGCAAACACTGTCCTACTTACACTCCAAATGATAAACGCCGTCGCCTGTACACCGTTAAGTCTGCTTATAAGACATGCTTCACACCTGACTCTTCTAAGGCAACAAACAAACCATTACCAAATGCAGCTGGTGCACGCCGTGAACGGCGCAAAAAAACCGCTTGCACCTCCATATTAATAAACCCTGACCACGATACACCTTCCAACTCCTCAGTGATTGAATCTGTGGACAGTGAAGATCCTCTACCAGGTCTACGCTTTATATATGTTGGCTTAAAGAAACATTCCAATGCTCCGTTACCACAACCTGTACCTCAACATCCTACAGGTTTTACTAATGATGACAGTACCATAGTAGAACACTCCTGTGGTCCTATGAACTATTTATGTGAACATTGTCAAGCATTACATTTTAATGCTGAGATACCAGCAGATAAAAATTTTACTCTGTGTTGTCACAAGAGTAAAGTGCATATACCTATACCCCAATATCCCGTGGTCTTTAAACGATTGTTGACAGGGGAGAGTGAGTTCAGTAAGAATCTCATGGAAAATATTCGTAGTATTAACAGCTCATTTGCTTTCGCCTCCATGGGTGCCAATATATCCCCTCCACCTGGACATGGCCCTTACTGTTTCCGTATACATGGACAAATATATCATCGTACTGGAACCCTACATCCCAGTGATGATCAAGTTCCAGCTTTTGCCCAACTGTATATTTTGGATACCGCTACCGCGAATGAACAACGTTTAAACTGTGAACAAAATCAAAAATGTCATCCCACTTTGATGAGTATAATTGCTCTTCAGTTAGACAATGTGAATCCCTTTGTTGCTGCCTACAAAATGTTACGAGATGTGGAACATGAAGAACATCTTAAAGGGAACCTGTCACCACGTTTTTGGAAGATGGGATAAAAATAGCGTTAAATAGGGGCAGAGGTGGGCGTTACATTAGTGTGTGTGTTATGCGTTTATTACCCACCTAAGTTGCCGAAATAACTTTGCAAAGTCTCCGTTTTCGCCTGTCAATCAGGCTGGTCAGGTCGCATGGGCGTTGTCTTCCCCCAGATTTGGCGTAGTTTTCCGTTGGTGGCGTAGTGGTGTGCGCATGCCCAAAGTCCGGAATCCTCTTCCAGGGGATTTAAAATAGCGCGGTGTTCGTTATTGCATTGGTGATCGGTGGGCGCGGCCATCTTCCTTTGGCCGCGCGTGCGCAGAAGCGGCGCTCTGCTGGCCGCGGCTTCAGGAAAATGGCCGCCGCGATATCCATCTGCGCACGCGCGGCATCCCGCGGCCATTTTCCTGAAGCCGCGGCCAGCAGAGCGCCGCTTCTGCGCACGCGCGGCCAAAGGAAGATGGCCGCGCCCACCGATCACCAATGCAATAACGAACACCGCGCTATTTTAAATCCCCTGGAAGAGGATTCCGGACTTTGGGCATGCGCACACCACTACGCCACCAACGGAAAACTACGCCAAATCTGGGTGAAGACACCACGCCCATGTGACCTGACCAGCCTGATTGACAGGCGAAAACGGAGACTTTGCAAAGTTATTTCGGCAACTTAGGTGGGTAATAAACGCATAACACACACACTAATGTAACGCCCACCTCTGCCCCTATTTAACGCTATTTTTATCCCATCTTCCAAAAACGTGGTGACAGGTTCCCTTTAAAGCTGAAGCTAATGGCACTCTCATGCCAAATATCATCATGGCCCTTAAACAAGATCGGAATCAAGACCCTCGCTGATATAATAATCCAACTGTCAATGAAGTTGCTGTCGTATTTGAAAATGACAATGGAGAGCCACCATTTAATCGTGATATTTTAATACATTTACAACCGGACCCCAAAAATCCTTTGGCGCCAAGAACACAACAGGTCAGCATTCTACACAGTAATTTAGATGCTTTACTCTATCCTTTATTTTTCCCTTACGGAGACCAGGGCTGGCATGATGGCCTCAAGCAACAAGGGCAAAGTCCACGCAGAGTTACACAACTGCAATATTACTGCTATGTGCTGTCTGTCCGTAATCAGTTTAATCCACTCCTGAATGGTGGCAAACTCACTCAGCAGTACTTATTGGATGCTTATGTGAAAATCGAGGCAAATTGTCTAAATTATATCCGTCAACACAAAAAGGATTTGAAAGTAAAGGATTATTGTGTACTCCAGGAACATCTCCAGAAAAAATCCATTGAGAAGGGCATCCCCATTGGAAAAACGGTCATTTTACCATCTTTGTTTGAAGGCAGGCCCAGGAGTATGCAGCAGCGGTACCAGGATGCCATGGCTATTGTGACTAAATATGGTCGTCCTGATCTATTCATCACCATGACCTGTAATCCGAAATGGAATGAGATTACTGAGAATTTGGAACCTTGGCAGCGTGTGAAACATAGACCTGATTTGGTGGCACGTGTTTTCAAAATAAAACTGGAAGCACTCTTAAAAGACATTAACAACGGATTATTTGGGAAAGTTTGCGCTATGGTTCATGTAATTGAATTTCAAAAACGTGGCCTTCCACACGCTCACATTTTGATTATTCTGGACAGCAACTCCAAATTAAGGACTGAGGAGGACATAGACAATACAGTGTGGGCTGAAATTCCCAATCCTACCCACTACCCTCAGCTCCATAAAATTGTTCTCCAACATATGATTCATGGTCCGTGTAGAGAACACAACCCAAATTCTCCCTGTATGGATCTGGGGAAGTGTACAAAAGGTTTCCAGAAAGATTTGCAACCAAGAACCATCATAGCTAAGGACGCCTATCCTACTTATCGCAGACACTTTGGCCCATCTTTTCAACACCATTCTAATATGATTGACAATTCGTGGGTGGTTCCATATAATCCGTTCCTGCTATTAAAATACAAGTGCCATATAAATGTCGAAGTTTGTGGTTCCATTCAGGCTGTGAAATATTTATTTAAATACGTCTACAAAGGACATGATAAAGCCAATCTTGAAATCTGCCAGACTAACATCCAACATGATGAAACACACCAATTCATGGATTCAAGATATGTCAGTGCACCAGAGGCAGCTTGGCGAATATTCTCATATCCAATGCATAAACAATCTCATAGCATCATTCGCCTTGCTGTACATCTACCGCATTCTCAGCCACTCTATTTTCATGAGGATGACTCTATTGGAAACATCAAACAAAAGCTCCATCAAAATTCTACACTTATGGCCTACTTCAAGCTTAATCAGAACGACCATCATGCTCATATTTATTTATACTGTGAAATTCCCGAAAACTATGTTTGGAAAGAAGGTTCTTGGGAAGTTAGAAAGCGAGGAGGTGGTTCTGTGATTGGACGAATGTATACTGTCAGTGTGAAAGACCAAGAACGCTACTATTTAAGATTGTTATTGTTACATGTCAAAGGTGCAACCAGTTTTGACAGCATAAAAACTGTACACGGAGTCACACATGAAACCTTCAAAGATGCGGCATTAGCTCTTGGCTTACTATTTGATGATAGTCTGTGGAGAAATACATTACTTGATGCCAGTATTCTCAACATGCCAGCACAGCTACCTGACATGTTTGCCTACATTTGTATTTTTGGTCCTCCAGCTAAACCTCGGGACTTATGGGATGAATTTAAGGAACACTTTGTAGAAGACTACTGCTATGCATACCACTCCGACACTCTGGAGTGTGTCAATTGCGAAGGCTATGCTATGACAGATGTCCAACATGTTCTTAAAGCTCATGGCAAAACTTATACTGATTTTAATTTGCCACGTCCAGTCAAGAAACAACACCTCCTCCCACAGTATGATAAAGATTATGAGTTATCAGCAGCTGCTGAAATGAAAGCTACTCTAAATGAGGACCAACTTTTTGCTTTTGATGCTATCACTCAAGCTTTAGAAGACACTAATTCTACAGCAAAGTGTTTTTTCCTTGATGGTCCTGGTGGCAGCGGAAAAACGTACCTATATCATCTACTCCTACATCAGCTAAGAGGACAAGGAGACATTGTGTCACCTGCTGCCACTACTGGAATTGCCGCCAACTTGCTACAAGGTGGACGAACCATTCATTCTCTTTATGGGATTCCAATTCCTGTGAATGAAACATCTGTTTCCAGGATTAAGAATGATACCGATGCAGCAAAAGATTTGCACAGCACTAAACTTTTTATTATTGATGAGTGCACAATGCTATCCAAATATGCATTGCATGTCATTGATAGAGTTTTACGTGATGTCATGACAACAAATGTAGCTCACAAAGAAAAAACACCGTTTGGAGGTAAAGTGATTGTTTTTGGAGGCGACTTTAGACAATGTCTTCCTGTCATCCCTCATGGGACAAGAACTGATGATGTAGAGAGCTGTATAAAATATTCACAACACTGGCAACATTTTACTCGCCTGCCACTTATTAACAACATGCGCTCCATTGATCCTCACTACAGCAGTTGGTTGCTTCAACTGGGAAATGGTGAACTATCTAATGAACATAACCTTGGAGATGATGTAATTGAAATTCCTCCAGACATGGTATGCACTGGCTCTTTAATAATTGAAATTTTTGGAGATAATCTTTGTATTGATGTGAATGACACCGAAAGCATAAATACAGCTGCATCTCATGCAATTTTATGTCCAAAAAATGAGGACGTTGAGAAAGTCAATTCCCAAGTCATGGATTTATTGATAGGTGACTATACTGAATATATCAGTGATGATTCCATCGATCCTGATGAAGCTGATGACCTCGATCAATACCCACTTGAGTTTTTGAATTCACTAACACCAACTGGAATGCCTTCACATCGGCTGAAACTTAAAATTGGCACCATTGTCATGTTATTACGTAATCTGATCACGAACAAAGGTCTCTGCAATGGTACGCGGCTCATTGTCACTGCCTTACATGCCAATATCATACTGGCTAAAGTAATTAGTGGGTCAGCAGCAGGAAATGTGGTATTCATTCCACGAATTGATTTGTGTCCATCAGAGACTGGATTACCTTTTAAATTAAGACGGAGACAATTTCCCATCAAGCCCGCATTTGCAATGACCATAAATAAATCTCAAGGCCAGACCCTCCATCGAGTTGGCATTTATCTACCAGAACCTGCTTTTGCCCATGGTCAATTGTATGTTGCTTTTTCCAGGGTGAAGCAATGTTGCAATGTGAGGGTTAAAGTGGTTAATACACCACTTCAAGGACAATTATTGGCTGATAGTACTAAAGTCTTCACACGTAATATTATCTACAAAAATATTTTAGTTTAAAGTTACTTTTCTTTTTTTTCATTACTCAGTTTTTCTAATAACATAGACAGCAATAGGCAAATTCTATGTATAGAGATAAGGAAAAAAAACAAAAACAAAAAAAAATTAGTGTAGCCATAGACATATAGATTTTAAGTACTTATGTAGGAAATACGTATATAACATATGTACTCATTAGCATATAGGGTTAATAACTCTATATCATATACATATACATAAATTTAGAAATATGATATATCAATGCATATTTTTATAGGTAAGTAGAACACACATTAAGTACAAGATGTAAGATGTGTATCATCCAAATGCCTGTATTTGGTGATAGGAACCTGTATTTGAAGCTCCAGCAGTATAGCTGCTGAGAGATTTCATTTTGTTTTTAAAAAGGGTGAGGTTTTTGTGAACAGGTAAGAGACGGGTGGGATGGCTGTTCACACACATCTCTATCTCCAGGTGTGTTCTGTACATAGAAATAGATATATAGATAGGTACATATTTAGATAGATAGGGAAAGAATAGAGATTTTGCTTTCACATCAACATTTTTCTGCTATTTGGAGAATTTATGGTGGAAAAAAGGCTATTTCTGCACTTCCTGCCTAAGGGCTGACCCACGCCACTCTTGCTGTAAGTTGCATGCAATGTATACGGAATTTGTACTTCACTTGCGGCAGGTGCGGCACATGTGGTTTCTGCAGTTTTCGCCACAAAATCTCCACTTAGCAGTGTTTTTGTTGTGGCTGCATTTAATGCAATTGTCGAAGCCGCGTTTGCCGCATTTACTGCAAGTTAACTCCAAGCTTCATCTACATTGCATGGCACTTGCTGAAAGTGTGTTGTAGGTCAGTTCTTTGGTGCCAAGTGTGGAAGTTGTATTGTTTTTAACATTACTTCTGCAAATATCAGAAACATGCAGATGTGAAAGAGGTTTGAGTATTAAGAAATAGGAATCAGTTAGTTAGGACCCATCAGTTCAAAGGTTACCGTGACGTGGTTGATGGGCATGCTTATATTAGCCCATCGGTGTACTATGAACGTTGATTTCTTAAATTTTACACTTCTGTAAAAATAAACACAAAAAATTTGGATACACAAAAAGGCTTTTATTTCTGTTGTACTTATTAGAATTATTTAAAATGAAGGCTTAGCTAAGCCCAAGAGATGATTAAAAACGTTTCATACCAACCCATCAGATGTAAAATTACTGTGAAAATACCTGATGGGCACACAAGTATGCGCCAGTATGGGTACTAAGAGCTTTTCCACATAATAATGAAATATTTTAAAATGTCATAGAACATACCAATATACATAGTTATTGATACATATTATTTATTATTTACATTATTGTTCTTAAGCAAAGAACCGTTGTTGTGGCATTTGCCACAACACGCAAAGTTGTTGTCTGATGTCTTTCATTCCTCCCCTCATAAGCATGTTCATGGATCCTGTGTAACTGTACCTTAAATAACAAGAATTGTCAAGAGCTGGTGAGTGCAGCCATTTTTTGTTCTTTCTTACTATTATTTATTAATTGTATTATTCTTACATTTGAATAAATAAAGTATATATGGATTCTAGACTCCCGATTCTTTAGAATCGGGCTGCCATCTAGTGTCAGTATAAATATCTAGCTAGAACTAGGGCTGTTACTGACTCCCTAACTCCTCCTCCAGACCCGAATGTATATCTATCTAGGGAACTTCCCCTGAAACCGGGTTCAGAGCTCCCCTTTCTGGTCTGGAGTAAGAAAGTGTTGCATGTACAAATTACCTGCCAAAGGGATCCTCCTCGTTTCCAGGCATGGCATCACCCTCCCCGAGAGGAAGGCAGTACCACTGTGGTACCTGAACTCCTTGGGTGCCACAAATACATCACACTTAGTGTCGAGCAATTTGGAATGCTCGGGTTCTCGACCCAAGCAACGAGCCCAATGTAAGTCTATGGAAACTCGAGCATTTTTGCAGCATAACCCACGGCGGTCTGCAGAGGAATTAGAAATTACGGAAATCGATGGGAAAAGTGCCCAAATAACATGGGAATAGCATGGGGAAGGCCCCTGGAAGCATTTCTGACTCCCGGGTCACTTCAGTGAACAATGTTGCATTTTGAAATTAAGCGGAGAATGTGTGTGTCTGTCTGCGTGTGTATGTGGCTGTCTGTGTGTGTATGCAGCTGTCTGTGTGTGTTTGTGCGGGTGTCTGTGTATGTGTGCCTGTCTTTGTGTGCGGTAAAGCTACCGCTGGTACTGTTGGTCACAGCGCTATTGGATCATGCTAGCAGATGTCAGCATGATTCTGCAGCTGACTGGGACACGCAGCGGTGAAGCAGGCTTGGCCCGATGAGACTACTGCTCCCATCGGGCTATCTCTGATGTCATTGATAACAGTGACAACAGGTGCTGCTGATGGGAGAGTAGTATAATCTGCCAGCACCTGTGCTCACTGTTAAAAAAAAGTAAAATTACATACATATTCATTATTCACATAATCTATATATATAATTGTCTAAGGGTTTTTCCGTCTGTCTGTCTGTCTGTCTGTCTTTCTGTCTGTCTGTCTGTCTGTCCTGGAAATCCCGCGTCTCTGATTGGTCGAGGCCGCCAGGCCTCGACCAATCAGAGACGGGCACAGCATGGCGACGATGATGTCATAAAGGTTGCCTCGACCAATCAGTGACGGGCACAGTCTGCCGTGAATTCGCCTCGACCAATCAGCGACGGGCACAGTATCGACGTAGATGTCATAATGGTTGCCATGGCGACGATGATGTCATAAAGGTTGCCTCGACCAATCAGCGACGGGCACAGTCTGCCGTGAATTCTGGAATCATCATTGTCCATATACTACGGGGACATGCATATTCTAGAATACCCGATGCATTAGAATCGGGCCACAGTCTAGTCTATATATATAATTGTCTAAGGGTTTTTCCGTCTGTCTGTCTGTCTGTCTGTCTGTCTGTCTGTCCTGGAAATCCCACGTCTCTGATTGGTCGAGGCCGCCAGGCCTCGACCAATCAGAGACGGGCACAGCATGGCGACGATGATGTCATAATGGAAATCCCACGTCTCTGATTGGTCGAGGCCGCCAGGCCTCGACCAATCAGGGACGGGCACAGTATCGACATAGATGTCATAATGGTTGCCATGGCAACGATGATGTCATAAAGGTTGCCTCGACCAATCAGCGACGGGCACAGTCTGCCGCGAATTCTGGAATCATCATTGTCCATATACTACGGGGACATGCATATTCTAGAATACCCGATGCGTTAGAATCGGGCCACAGTCTAGTACATACATATTCACATAGAAATTAAAACACAGTATACTCACTGCACACCAAATCCCCAATGCCTTCGTCTCCTAGAAATAATGTAAAATAATAAACCAACATGTTCTCCCTGTCTGCCATAGTCAAAGGTAATCCAGATTGTCCCACAGTGATCTCACGTGTAGAACAGTCACATTAGGAGATGTGACTGCTCTACCCAACAGGCGATACACTTATAGGAGCTAATCGCCCATGCAGTGTATCAGCTGATCGGCACCGGTGCTGTCACTTAGGGCACCGCTCTGCCGTAAAGTGAGAGCATCAGATTGATGAACTCCGGTTAACTCAAGCTGCAGCTCTGTGATACACTGTGGGAGATTCATTTATGAAGGAGGGACTCTGAAAGTTACAAAGCCTATTTTTATAGGGCCATCCGATGGCCTTTACTATTCTTAAAGGGCCAACAGTCAGCCTTCGCTATTCTTAGAAATGCATCAGCTGGCTATGCTTTGTTGTTCCCATTTTTAAACAGTGGGTCTCCTATACTGTTATTGCGTATGCAGTGAGTGGCAGGTCTGCCAAAAATTAGGACGCACCCCAGTATCCCTTTGACGAGATGTACAGGAGGGCATCCTGAAAACAATGTTCCCCTTATTAGGAAGTGGGTCTCCCATACTGTTTGCCTATGCAGTGAATGCAACAGCTGCCAAGAACTTGGACGCACCCCAACACACCTTGTAAGAGATGTGGAGGAGGGCCTCATAAAACAATGTTCTGTAGTATGGCTAAGGGTCACATAGTCGATGGGAGGTATGTGTCACAGAAATGGCTTGTCTCTGTGATGTAGCCTGGAGTGTTTCTCTAGTGCATGAAAGCACTAAGAGGTTATTTGTTGCACCTGGGTCTGGGATGTGGGTAGCTATGAGAGATGAGCAGGTCTGGCTACCCACATACCTCACCTGTGGTACAGCCTGTATAATGGAGACTGTTGTTTGGCACATCATCTGTGTGTTGGTAGGGAGAAGGCCTCCTATGTGTGTGAGGCTCCAGACCGAGCCTGAAGTACTGGACATTATCCCAGCCTGTGTGCCCACAGGCCTGGAGGGGCAGAGCCCTGCTATGGACATTTATACTTTGTTTTGCCTGAGCTAAAGGTTATTTATTTTCTGTTTATGCTTCTGTGGATTATGAAGAAATAAACCCACATGAACTTTTAAAGGAACGTGCCTCCTGTTGTCCTCCCATCACACGTGAGCGAGCACAACCCTTACAATTGGTGGAGAATGCGGCAGTGTTCCCAGCAGAGACGAGAGAATGCTACAGGAAGGACTGCATGTCCTGGGTCAAGTCTGTTGCAAGGCATCAAGCATCGCCAGACAAAATGGAGGACTTGCTGAAACACCGGGTACAATCGCAGCAGCAGCAAGAAACCAATGTAACACCTCAGGTAACCGGTTGTAACAGTGATGTTGCCTTCCTTTCGGGGAGGGCGATATCATGCTTGGAAGCAAGGGGGATTTCCTTTACAAGGTAAGGCACCCACATACAACACATTCTGAATCTAAGCCAGAAGGGGGAGCTCAGGACCCAAATTCAGTGGAGCCTCCCTCAGCTTTAAGTATTCTGGTCTGGAGGAGGAGTCAGTTCAGTTAGGGAGAGACACTGAAGAGTGAAAAGCATACAGCGGAGCCATGCAGCCAGGATTTGTGCTGCAGCTCCAGGAAAGAAAGAGAACCCGAGGGGTCTGGAATGTGGTGGAGCTACTGAGGAAAGGAGCACAGTGGAAAAGCAAGGGGTCTCACAGGGGAACTGTGACCGGAGACCCTCAGAGCCAGAGCACAGGAAGCGGGCACTGGGAGCCCGAGGTCGTGTTGTGCTCCAGGACATGTGACAGAACCGGAGGGCATTGAACTGTATGGAATTTGCCCACATCACACCTGAAGACAAAGCAGCACCTGAAGAGCCCGGGTCGTGATAGAGACCCTGTAAAATGGCTCAAGCTGCCCGCCATACAGGTACCTGTCCCAGGTCAGGGGAAGGAAGGGGTACTTTGCCAGCAAGCTTCAGGCAGCAGGCACCTCGCACATCAGTGCAAGTAGGAAAGGCTTACGGACCTCACCTGGGAGAGGGATCTACCATTGCCTCTAGGCAGGCCGGACTACATCACCACCCATGCCTGGTACCCTGAACTGTGGACTGCTACCACCTGTAAACCAGGTAAAGACTTTACAACTCTGTGTCCTCCACTTATTTGCCCGCATACACCATCCTTGCCCGTACACCTTGGGATCCCTGGGGACCCCACTTCACCTGTGGGAAGCGTCACTATCTTGCTGCAACAACATCAACACAGAGGACCCCTTAAAGCAGCGTCGGTCCCTACTGACCAAACACCACAGGTGGCATCACAAATAAACTTTATTACCAAATTCCCTTTAAAGACCTTTCCCCTTTTAAGTGAGCGCCCAGGGCCACGGACTTGGTCGCAGCCACTGTGACATCCCCTTTAAGAGCTACTGGACCCGGTACCGAATATCACCATTGCCCTGGTGGGTGACTCAACTTTGGCGTCACGAACAGGATGGACTGACCCATGGAAATGGGTCCTGTGCGCCATGGATTATAATGGATAGTGTAAAATTGTGTAATGGCAGCTATTGCTGTACCACAAGGCCTATAAAGGAAGAAGAAGATGTGGAGCTCAAGAATCAGTACGAAAGCTGGATCCACCTCCTACAGAGACTGTAATGCCACCAGAATATGTCCGTCACCAGGACGGATCCGCACCTTGGGGATGGCCGGCGGGAAAGTGGAAAAGATACAGCCCAGAAAGTCGAGAGATGGAGCAGGAGAAAGACAAGGGAAAGCGTGGCCGCAGCATGGCTGCACGCTACCCGGTAAAAACATTGGCGGACAGCAGTGGAGAGCCGCCGGGACCTGCCGACACCAGAGGAGATGTCCCCAGTCTGCAGCAACAAGAAGACCTGGAACAGAAGTCTACCCTAGACCCTGAGCTCCTCGGTGCGAAGATGGAAGAGCTGGCCTGATGACTCCTGCGGACCCAGATGACAGCGGTGGCCACCTGGAAGGAGTCCCTGATCCAGTGGATGATGACCGTGCAGCCTCGGACCATGCCGTCAGCGCTCACAGCCCCAGCGGAGCCAGAGGGAGCAATGCTGCAGCAGGAGATGGTGCCGACAGGAGATCCGGAGCCTGTGCCTTTGACCCCGGTGGAACCAGAAAGTAAGGCGCTGCCGAGAAAGATGACGACACCGACAGAGAACCTGGAGCCCGCACCTGTGACCCCAGCGGAGCCAGAAAGCGAGATACTGCAGGAAATAACAACGCTGCAGCACCAGGCCCTGCAACCAGCGATCCTGACCACAGCGGAGGTGGAGAAGGACCCCGGCACCGGTAAGACAGATATGCAAACATCCCCGGTAGCAGAAGAAACCCTAGTGGGACCCTTAGCAACCCCGCTGACTTTACCACCTGGCCACTCAGTTACAGTTACTGTAACCTGGGATAACATGACAGACTTAAGACACAATTTAACTGACCCAATCATACCAGAAAGGAAACTATACATTGGAGGCACCCTAAGACAGACTTAATGGGATTCCCAATAGAGGCCCAATCCACAACCAACAGCGTGAAAATAGCAGAGAAAGAAAAATATTGCAGACAACAGATTTTAAAACTGTCCACAGAGGAGAAACAGCTAGATGGGAGGCTATGGAGGAATGTAAAATGCTAGCTAAAGCCAGATCTCGTGACTGTAACCCATCTGACAGCGGACCAATAATAACAGGAACTGTTGTTACTTTCAACCTAGACAGAGGATGGGGATTTATTAAAGAGCAAGGAGGACATAAGGAACTATTTGTCAACTGCAGAGATGTTGAGTCACATCTGCAGTGCCCCAGAGTCCTGGTCGTTGCAGTACTGATGCTCCGCCGCTAAGGGGGGTGTTGGTACGTCTGATGGCACTGAAGGGGTTCACCTGACCAGGTATCACAGACACCAATACACTTCACAGTCTGGCCTCCAGGGGGAGCTAAGGGTGCTATGTATTAGGCCACTCCTCACAATCTGGTAAAACTGGGAGTTAGATAGGAAGTTAGACAGAAAGCTGACTGGGTTGGAACCAGGCAACATTCTGTGGCAGAGGGTGTTGCAGGGGAAGATTCGGGGGGGCCCTGTCAGGGGTGTGATCCTGACAGAGGCCTAGCGAACAGAAAGAACGTTACGGGACCGAGCCTGCACTTCATTGCGGCGGTACCCCAAGAAAGGACAAGAAGCGAGGTTTATTGTGAAGAGTGAGAAACGAGATCAACGCAACAAGGAGATAACACCAGTAGGAGTCGTGCTGTAAGACCGAGGCAACATCCTACTGAGGCGCGTAGCCGGTGGCCGGAAACGCCGAGGAAGTATTGAGCTCCAGGCCTTACTTCAAACCTACGCCAGGACAGTCAGTTATAGGCTGGCTGTCTCACCCAAATCACCTAAGCAGACATAGGGGGCAACAGTTGGAGAGGGGCGACTCTAGGGTCCCGGAAGAACTCCAGGCCTACCCGTGATACGGGTGCATCCTAGCCATATCATCTGGGGGACGGAGAAGAACTTCAGAATCAGTTGTGAGGGAACTTCAGAAACAGACACAACAGTTGTGAGGACTATCCCGTGGTGCTAAGCAGGGAAGGACTACAACACACAAGCGCTAGAAGGTAGGCACAGATTTCCACCTGCAAAGGGAACTCTGGAGGTGCCATCGGACTGGCCGGTCTCAGACAGCCCTGTTAACCGTACTCCGGATGGAGGATCCTGAAGCCTTCAGTAAAGAGGTAAAGAGACTGCACTCTGGTGTCCTTGTTATTCATCGCGACCTGCACCACACATCATCACTCTACACTTTCACTGGACGCCCGTCAGCAGGGTCACCGACTGGGTCTAGCCACCGTGACAATCCCAGAACCGAGACAGAGAGGCCCGGTACCGGGTACCCCTTGGCCCTGCGACAGTGGGGGTTCTCCAACTTGGCGTCAAGAACAGGATTCTACTCAAGCCTGAAGAATCAGGTCATGTGTGCCTTGGAACTGTGATTTATTGTGCTTGGACTGTGACTTATTGCAAAGACTGTGCATTGCCATTTGCCGCCAAAAGTTCCCACCAAAACCGCCGCCATTGCGACACCATGTGGTGCGCAGGAAGAGTGGGGCGTGTCATCGTGGGAGTATATTGTAGAATGGCGTGAAGGTTGAGCCAGCCCCTCACAGGTACTACTATGTTCAGGAGATATGCCCATCAACGAGGGAGGTCCGCCTCCTAGTCTGGGACGGTGGCGGGAAAAGAAACCGCCCTCCGGACGGGGAAAAGCCAGAAGCCTTGGACAACGCGAGATGGAGTCGGATTGGCAACATGGCGAGCGGAGGTCGCCCGGAAGAGGGGGAGAAGGCCCGCACCAGTCCCAGCCAATGGAAGCCGAGCAAGCTCTCACTAGGTTGCGAGGACCAAGAAATCCTCGGGGCGGAAGTGGAAGAGCTATGCCGTCAACTCCGGGGTCTGTGTCGGCGTTAAGTCGCTGCCAGTAAGGAGGCACGGCATCCCCAAGCGCTGATACTGCAATCTGTGGAGAAGGAGGCTGACGCCGGAGACACCGTGGAGGCGGATGGCGCCATGGACCCGGCCCGGGTGGCCAAGGAACTCCTGCTTGTTGACATAGACTCCCCTCCACCACGACCACCCGGACGGGTGTGTAGCCGCCTTGAGTGTGAGAGGCCATGGGAGACCCCTTGCGGCCCATTGCACAGCCCGTGAACCTCCAGGGTGAATGGATGACCTTTAAGTGGACCCGCGCTACCACCAACTTGATCGGGTTCCCCGGAGAGGCTCAGGCGGAGGGGGAAAGCATTGAGGTCAACCGCCAGCGGGAGTATTGCCAACAGCTACCCCGACAAGATGAGGAGTGGGCTCGTAAGAAGGAACTCCGCCGACGGGCCGAACGGGAAAAAGAACTCCAGGCCAAGGTGCGGGTTAGACAGGTGGCTGAGGAGGACTGGGGCCCGCAGCACCATGGAGTCATCAGCACCTTCCGGATGCAGGGAGGTTGGGGCTTCATTAAAGAGCCTGGTCTCGCCTTGGAGGTATTCGTGAACCAGCGGGATGTGGAGGCGCACCTCATCGAAGGACACCCAGGCCGGGATCTTTACCCGGGGGACCGCGTTCGGTACACCCGCCACTGGGGAGACAAAGGATGGTATGCTTTGCACGTGCGCAAATACAAGCCAGATGTGACTGTGCCACCATCCGGCAATTCTCCGGAACCGGCGGTCATTGCTCCGATCTCCCTGTGTTCCAAATGCCTGCGGACCATCACCCCGAGGAGAACTGTGAGTACACAGACCCCTATCCAGGGTGCGGACACACTCTATGTTTACAGCCACCTTGTACAGCGGTAATGCTGCATGTGTGCAAGGTGGCTCATAAACGTATTCTCCTCGCACATGTGGAACTGAAAACACGTCTAAAATGTGTCCTCTGTGTGACCATTTAACCGTCCCGGAGGTGTGACTTTCCTTTGTAATGACACGCTGCAACCCCCTTGGTAGCGCTGCCCGTCTTCTGGCATCATTGTTTGGCTGCCTGCGCCTCTGCGGCCGCCCTGACCCACACAACGCCCCTCGGTGTCTTATTTATTGGGACTGCGAGGGTGTGATTGATGGGCATGAGCAGTGCATCAGTTCGCCTGTCCCTCATCTCCTTCCGCCTTCTTCAGACTGTGCGGCTTCATGGCCGTGGCATGCGATAAGGGATCAGCTGACGCCGCACAGTCTGAAGCGGGTGTAAGGACCCGAGTGTGAGAGGCGAACATATGTGCTGCGCCAGGCCATGAATCCCAGCCCCGCAGTGTTTTAACAATGTTGACACTGCGGGGCTGGGATTCATGGTCATCGCGAACCGCACCGGCCGACATTAAATGATGTCAGAAGATGGGCAGCGCTAACAGCGCTAGGCCAGGGGATAACACGACAGCGCAGACTCCTGTACAGCAAATAACAACGCTCAGGAGGCTGCACCCAGCACCAAGGTGGGATTCTTGACATCTGTGCTGCGTCTCATTACAAAGGGAAATCGCGCCTCCAACACAGTTTGACTGTATAAAGGGCTAAATGTTATACGTGTTTCATTCAGCGTGTGCAAGGAGCAAAATTAAAAGAGCAACCTTTGACTTGTGCAGCACTACTGCTGCATAAGCTGTGGCTCTTCTACTTTGTAACACCTGAGGGGGGGTTAAAGGTTACCTTTGAAATTGGTTCAATTAGGCTTCGGCCTACACTCTGCTCCCCCTGCAGAGCCCAGGCTCCAACACCGCCAGTTGGGGCCCGGTACTGCTAGCTGCACAGAGAAAAACACCAGCCAGTGTGTCAGTGGGGTTCAGCACCGCCAGCTGTTCCCCTGCTGTGCAGCCGGCATCGTGTCCTGCAAAAGCCACGCAGACACAAGAACTGAAATTGAAGGGAACCTGTCCCCCCTCCCCCAGGCGTTTGTACGTTTTACAGCCACCTTGTACAGCGGTAATGCTGCATGTGTGCAAGGTGGCTCATAAACGTATTCTCCTCGCACATGTGGAACTGAAAACACGTCTAAAAATTGTCCTCTGTGTGACCATTTAACCGTCCCGGAGGTGTGACTTTCCTTTGTAATGACACGCTGCAACCCCCTTGGTAGCGCTGCCCGTCTTCTGGCATCATTGTTTGGCTGCCTGCGCCTCTGCGGCCGCCCTGACCCACACAACGCCCCTCGGTGTCTTATTTATTGGGACTGCGAGGGTGTGATTGATGGGCATGAGCAGTGCATCAGTTCGTCTGTCCCTCATCTCCTTCCGCCTTCTTCAGACTGTGCGGCTTCATGGCCGTGGCATGCGATAAGGGATCAGCTGACGCCGCACAGTCTGAAGTGGGTGTAAGGACCCGAGTGTGAGAGGCGAACATATGTGCTGCGCCAGGCCATGAATCCCAGCCCCGCAGTGATTTAACAATGTTAAGACACTGCGGGGCTGGGATTCATGGTCATCGCGAACAGCACCGGCCGACATTAAATGATGTCAGAAGATGGGCAGCGCTAACAGCGCTAGGCCAGGGGATAACACGACAGCGCAGACTCCTGTACAGCAAATAACAACGCTCAGGAGGCTGCACCCAGCACCAAGGTGGGATTCTTGACATCTGTGCTGCGTCTCATTACAAAGGGAACTCGCGCCTCCAACACAGTTTGACTGTATAAAGGGCTAAATGTTATACGTGTTTCATTCAGCATGTGCAAGGAGCAAAATTAAAAGAGCAACCTTTGACTTGTGCAGCACTACTGCTGCATAAGCTGTGGCTCTTCTACTTTGTAACACCTGAGGGGGGGTTAAAGGTTACCTTTGAAATTGGTTCAATTAGGCTTCGGCCTACACTCTGCTCCCCCTGCAGAGCCCGGGCTCCAACACCGCCAGTTGGGGCCCGGTACTGCTAGCTGCACAGAGAAAAACACCAGCCAATGTGTCAGTGGGGTTCAGCACCGCCAGCTGTTCCCCTGCTGTGCAGCCGGCATCGTGTCCTGCAAAAGCCACGCAGACAGAAGAACTGAAATTGAAGGGAACCTGTCCCCCCTCCCCCAGGCGTTTGTACGTTTTACAGCCACCTTGTACAGCGGTAATGCTGCATGTGTGCAAGGTGGCTCATAAACGTATTCTCCTCACACATGTGGAACTGAAAACACGTCTAAAATGTGTCCTCTGTGTGACCATTTAACCGTCCCGGAGGTGTGACTTTCCTTTGTAATGACACGCTGCAACCCCCTTGGTAGCGCTGCCCGTCTTCTGGCATCATTGTTTGGCTGCCTGCGCCTCTGCGGCCGCCCTGACCCACACAACGCCCCTCGGTGTCTTATTTATTGGGACTGCGAGGGTGTGATTGATGGGCATGAGCAGTGCATCAGTTCGCCTGTCCCTCATCTCCTTCCGCCTTCTTCAGACTGTGCGGCTTCATGGCCGTGGCATGCGATAAGGGATCAGCTGACGCCGCACAGTCTGAAGCGGGTGTAAGGACCCGAGTGTGAGAGGCGAACATATGTGCTGCGCCAGGCCATGAATCCCAGCCCCGCAGTGATTTAACAATGTTAAGACACTGCGGGGCTGGGATTCATGGTCATCGCGAACCGCACCGGCCGACATTAAATGATGTCAGAAGATGGGCAGCGCTAACAGCGCTAGGCCAGGGGATAACACGACAGCGCAGACTCCTGTACAGCAAATAACAACGCTCAGGAGGCTGCACCCAGCACCAAGGTGGGATTCTTGACATCTGTGCTGCGTCTCATTACAAAGGGAACTCGCGCCTCCAACACAGTTTGACTGTATAAAGGGCTAAATGTTATACGTGTTTCATTCAGCATGTGCAAGGAGCAAAATTAAAAGAGCAACCTTTGACTTGTGCAGCACTACTGCTGCATAAGCTGTGGCTCTTCTACTTTGTAACACCTGAGGGGGGGTTAAAGGTTACCTTTGAAATTGGTTCAATTAGGCTTCGGCCTACACTCTGCTCCCCCTGCAGAGCCCGGGCTCCAACACCGCCAGTTGGGGCCCGGTACTGCTAGCTGCACAGAGAAAAACACCAGCCAATGTGTCAGTGGGGTTCAGCACCGCCAGCTGTTCCCCTGCTGTGCAGCCGGCATCGTGTCCTGCAAAAGCCATGCAGACACAAGAACTGAAATTGAAGGGAACCTGTCCCCCCTCCCCCAGGCGTTTGTACGTTTTACAGCCACCTTGTACAGCGGTAATGCTGCATGTGTGCAAGGTGGCTCATAAACGTATTCTCCTCGCACATGTGGAACTGAAAACACGTCTAAAATGTGTCCTCTGTGTGACCATTTAACCGTCCCGGAGGTGTGACTTTCCTTTGTAATGACACGCTGCAACCCCCTTGGTAGCGCTGCCCGTCTTCTGGCATCATTGTTTGGCTGCCTGCGCCTCTGAGGCCGCCCTGACCCACACAACGCCCCTCGGTGTCTTATTTATTGGGACTGCGAGGGTGTGATTGATGGGCATGAGCAGTGCATCAGTTCGCCTGTCCCTCATCTCCTTCTGCCTTCTTCAGACTGTGCGGCTTCATGGCCGTGGCATGCGATAAGGGATCAGCTGACGCCGCACAGTCTGAAGCGGGTGTAAGGACCCGAGTGTGAGAGGCGAACATATGTGCTGCGCCAGGCCATGAATCCCAGCCCCGCAGTGTTTTAACAATGTTAAGACACTGCGGGGCTGGGATTCATGGTCATCGCGAACCGCACCGGCCGACATTAAATGATGTCAGAAGATGGGCAGCGCTAACAGCGCTAGGCCAGGGGATAACACGACAAGCAGACTCCTGTACAGCAAATAACAACGCTCAGGAGGCTGCACCCAGCACCAAGGTGGGATTCTTGACATCTGTGCTGCGTCTCATTACAAAGGGAACTCGCGCCTCCAACACAGTTTGACTGTATAAAGGGCTAAATGTTATACGTGTTTCATTCAGCGTGTGCAAGGAGCAAAATTAAAAGAGCAACCTTTGACTTGTGCAGCACTACTGCTGCATAAGCTGTGGCTCTTCTACTTTGTAACACCTGAGGGGGGGTTAAAGGTTACCTTTGAAATTGGTTCAATTAGGCTTCGGCCTACACTCTGCTCCCCCTGCAGAGCCCGGGCTCCAACACCGCCAGTTGGGGCCCGGTACTGCTAGCTGCACAGAGAAAAACACCAGCCAATGTGTCAGTGGGGTTCAGCACCGCCAGCTGTTCCCCTGCTGTGCAGCCGGCAACGTGTCCTGCAACTGCCACGCAGACACAACAGACCCAAAGCTGCCGCCAGTGCAGGCTTCGGCCTACACTCTGCTCCCTCTCCTCCTCCTGCTGACCCCGGGCTCTAACACCGCCAGTTGGGGCCCGGTACTGCTAGCTGCACAGAGAAAAACACCAGCCAATGTGTCAGTGGGGTTCAGCACCGCCAGCTGTTCCCCTGCTGTGCAGCCGGCATCGTGTCCTGCAAAAGCCACGCAGATACAAGAATTGAAATTGAAGGGAACCTGTCCCCCCTCCCCCAGGCGTTTGTACGTTTTACAGCCACCTTGTACAGCGGTAATGCTGCATGTGTGCAAGGTGGCTCATAAACGTATTCTCCTCGCACATGTGGAACTGAAAACACGTCTAAAATGTGTCCTCTGTGTGACCATTTAACCGTCCCGGAGGTGTGACTTTCCTTTGTAATGACACGCTGCAACCCCCTTGGTAGCGCTGCCCGTCTTCTGGCATCATTGTTTGGCTGCCTGCGCCTCTGCGGCCGCCCTGACCCACACAACGCCCCTCGGTGTCTTATTTATTGGGACTGCGAGGGTGTGATTGATGGGCATGAGCAGTGCATCAGTTCGCCTGTCCCTCATCTCCTTCCGCCTTCTTCAGACTGTGCGGCTTCATGGCCGTGGCATGCGATAAGGGATCAGCTGACGCCGCACAGTCTGAAGTGGGTGTAAGGACCCGAGTGTGAGAGGCGAACATATGTGCTGCGCCAGGCCATGAATCCCAGCCCCGCAGTGTTTTAACAATGTTAAGACACTGCGGGGCTGGGATTCATGGTCATCGCGAACCGCACCGGCCGACATTAAATGATGTCAGAAGATGGGCAGCGCTAACAGCGCTAGGCCAGGGGATAACACGACAGCGCAGACTCCTGTACAGCAAATAACAACGCTCAGGAGGCTGCACCCAGCACCAAGGTGGGATTCTTGACATCTGTGCTGCGTCTCATTACAAAGGGAACTCGCGCCTCCAACACAGTTTGACTGTATAAAGGGCTAAATGTTATACGTGTTTCATTCAGCGTGTGCAAGGAGCAAAATTAAAAGAGCAACCTTTGACTTGTGCAGCACTACTGCTGCATAAGCTGTGGCTCTTCTACTTTGTAACACCTGAGGGGGGGTTAAAGGTTACCTTTGAAATTGGTTCAATTAGGCTTCGGCCTACACTCTGCTCCCCCTGCAGAGCCCGGGCTCCAACACCGCCAGTTGGGGCCCGGTACTGCTAGCTGCACAGAGAAAAACACCAGCCAATGTGTCAGTGGGGTTCAGCACCGCCAGCTGTTCCCCTGCTGTGCAGCAGGCAACGTGTCCTGCAACTGCCACGCAGACACAACAGACCCAAAGCTGCCGCCAGTGCAGGCTTCGGCCTACACTCTGCTCCCTCTCCTCCTCCTGCTGACCCCGGGCTCTAACACCGCCAGTTGGGGCCCGGTACTGCTAGCTGCACAGAGAAAAACACCAGCCAATGTGTCAGTGGGGTTCAGCACCGCCAGCTGTTCCCCTGCTGTGCAGCCGGCATCGTGTCCTGCAAAAGCCACGCAGACACAAGAACTGAAATTGAAGGGAACCTGTCCCCCCTCCCCCAGGCGTTTGTACGTTTTACAGCCACCTTGTACAGCGGTAATGCTGCATGTGTGCAAGGTGGCTCATAAACGTATTCTCCTTGCACATGTGGAACTGAAAACACGTCTAAAATGTGTCCTCTGTGTGACCATTTAACCGTCCCGGAGGTGTGACTTTCCTTTGTAATGACACGCTGCAACCCCCTTGGTAGCGCTGCCCGTCTTCTGGCATCATTGTTTGGCTGCCTGCACCTCTGCGGCCGCCCTGACCCACACAACGCCCCTCGGTGTCTTATTTATTGGGACTGCGAGGGTGTGATTGATGGGCATGAGCAGTGCATCAGTTCGCCTGTCCCTCATCTCCTTCCGCCTTCTTCAGACTGTGCGGCTTCATGGCCGTGGCATGCGATAAGGGATCAGCTGACGCCGCACAGTCTGAAGCGGGTGTAAGGACCCGAGTGTGAGAGGCGAACATATGTGCTGCGCCAGGCCATGAATCCCAGCCCCGCAGTGTTTTAACAATGTTAAGACACTGCGGGGCTGGGATTCATGGTCATCGCGAACCGCACCGGCCGACATTAAATGATGTCAGAAGATGGGCAGCGCTAACAGCGCTAGACCAGGGGATAACACGACAGCGCAGACTCCTGTACAGCAAATAACAACGCTCAGGAGGCTGCACCCAGCACCAAGGTGGGATTCTTGACATCTGTGCTGCGTCTCATTACAAAGGGAACTCGCGCCTCCAACACAGTTTGACTGTATAAAGGGCTAAATGTTATACGTGTTTCATTCAGCGTGTGCAAGGAGCAAAATTAAAAGAGCAACCTTTGACTTGTGCAGCACTACTGCTGCATAAGCTGTGGCTCTTCTACTTTGTAACACCTGAGGGGGGGTTAAAGGTTACCTTTGAAATTGGTTCAATTAGGCTTCGGCCTACACTCTGCTCCCCCTGCAGAGCCCGGGCTCCAACACCGCCAGTTGGGGCCCGGTACTGCTAGCTGCACAGAGAAAAACACCAGCCAATGTGTCAGTGGGGTTCAGCACCGCCAGCTGTTCCCCTGCTGTGCAGCCGGCAACGTGTCCTGCAACTGCCACGCAGACACAACAAACCCAAAGCTCCCGCCAGTGCAGGCTTCGGCCTACACTCTGCTCCCTCTCCTCCTCCTGCTGACCCCGGGCTCTAACACCGCCAGTTGGGGCCCGGTACTGCTAGCTGCACAGAGAAAAACACCAGCCAATGTGTCAGTGGGGTTCAGCACCGCCAGCTGTTCCCCTGCTGTGCAGCCGGCATCGTGTCCTGCAAAAGCCACGCAGACACAAGAACTGAAATTGAAGGGAACCTGTCCCCCCTCCCCCAGGCGTTTGTACGTTTTACAGCCACCTTGTACAGCGGTAATGCTGCATGTGTGCAAGGTGGCTCATAAACGTATTCTCCTCGCACATGTGGAACTGAAAACACGTCTAAAATGTGTCCTTTGTGTGACCATTTAACCGTCCCGGAGGTGTGACTTTCCTTTGTAATGACACGCTGCAACCCCCTTGGTAGCGCTGCCCGTCTTCTGGCATCATTGTTTGGCTGCCTGCACCTCTGCGGCCGCCCTGACCCACACAACGCCCCTCGGTGTCTTATTTATTGGGACTGCGAGGGTGTGATTGATGGGCATGAGCAGTGCATCAGTTCGCCTGTCCCTCATCTCCTTCCGCCTTCTTCAGACTGTGCGGCTTCATGGCCGTGGCATGCGATAAGGGATCAGCTGACGCCGCACAGTCTGAAGCGGGTGTAAGGACCCGAGTGTGAGAGGCGAACATATGTGCTGCGCCAGGCCATGAATCCCAGCCCCGCAGTGTTTTAACAATGTTAAGACACTGCGGGGCTGGGATTCATGGTCATCGCGAACCGCACCGGCCGACATTAAATGATGTCAGAAGATGGGCAGCGCTAACAGCGCTAGACCAGGGGATAACACGACAGCGCAGACTCCTGTACAGCAAATAACAACGCTCAGGAGGCTGCACCCAGCACCAAGGTGGGATTCTTGACATCTGTGCTGCGTCTCATTACAAAGGGAACTCGCGCCTCCAACACAGTTTGACTGTATAAAGGGCTAAATGTTATACGTGTTTCATTCAGCGTGTGCAAGGAGCAAAATTAAAAGAGCAACCTTTGACTTGTGCAGCACTACTGCTGCATAAGCTGTGGCTCTTCTACTTTGTAACACCTGAGGGGGGGTTAAAGGTTACCTTTGAAATTGGTTCAATTAGGCTTCGGCCTACACTCTGCTCCCCCTGCAGAGCCCGGGCTCCAACACCGCCAGTTGGGGCCCGGTACTGCTAGCTGCACAGAGAAAAACACCAGCCAATGTGTCAGTGGGGTTCAGCACCGCCAGCTGTTCCCCTGCTGTGCAGCCGGCAACGTATCCTGCAACTGCCACGCAGACACAACAGACCCAAAGCTGCCGCCAGTGCAGGCTTCGGCCTACACTCTGCTCCCTCTCCTCCTCCTGCTGACCCCGGGCTCTAACACCGCCAGTTGGGGCCCGGTACTGCTAGCTGCACAGAGAAAAACACCAGCCAATGTGTCAGTGGGGTTCAGCACCGCCAGCTGTTCCCCTGCTGTGCAGCCGGCATCGTGTCCTGCAAAAGCCACGCAGACACAAGAACTGAAATTGAAGGGAACCTGTCCCCCCTCCCCCAGGCGTTTGTACGTTTTACAGCCACCTTGTACAGCGGTAATGCTGCATGTGTGCAAGGTGGCTCATAAACGTATTCTCCTCGCACATGTGGAACTGAAAACACGTCTAAAATGTGTCCTCTGTGTGACCATTTAACCGTCCCGGAGGTGTGACTTTCCTTTGTAATGACACGCTGCAACCCCCTTGGTAGCGCTGCCCGTCTTCTGGCATCATTGTTTGGCTGCCTGCGCCTCTGCGGCCGCCCTGACCCACACAACGCCCCTCGGTGTCTTATTTATTGGGACTGCGAGGGTGTGATTGATGGGCATGAGCAGTGCATCAGTTCGCCTGTCCCTCATCTCCTTCCGCCTTCTTCAGACTGTGCGGCTTCATGGCCGTGGCATGCGATAAGGGATCAGCTGACGCCGCACAGTCTGAAGCGGGTGTAAGGACCCGAGTGTGAGAGGCGAACATATGTGCTGCGCCAGGCCATGAATCCCAGCCCCGCAGTGTTTTAACAATGTTAAGACACTGCGGGGCTGGGATTCATGGTCATCGCGAACCGCACCGGCCGACATTAAATGATGTCAGAAGATGGGCAGCGCTAACAGCGCTAGGCCAGGGGATAACACGACAGCGCAGACTCCTGTACAGCAAATAACAACGCTCAGGAGGCTGCACCCAGCACCAAGGTGGGATTCTTGACATCTGTGCTGCGTCTCATTACAAAGGGAACTCGCGCCTCCAACACAGTTTGACTGTATAAAGGGCTAAATGTTATACGTGTTTCATTCAGCGTGTGCAAGGAGCAAAATTAAAAGAGCAACCTTTGACTTGTGCAGCACTACTGCTGCATAAGCTGTGGCTCTTCTACTTTGTAACACCTGAGGGGGGGTTAAAGGTTACCTTTGAAATTGGTTCAATTAGGCTTCAGCCTACACTCTGCTCCCCCTGCAGAGCCCGGGCTCCAACACCGCCAGCTGGGGCCCGGTACTGCTAGCTGCACAGAGAAAAACACCAGCCAATGTGTCAGTGGGGTTCAGCACCGCCAGCTGTTCCCCTGCTGTGCAGCCGGCAACGTGTCCTGCAACTGCCACGCAGACACAACAGACCCAAAGCTGCCGCCAGTGCAGGCTTCGGCCTACACTCTGCTCCCTCTCCTCCTCCTGCTGACCCCGGGCTCTAACACCGCCAGTTGGGGCCCAGTTCTGCTAGCTGCACAGAGAAAAACACCAGCTAATGTGTCAGTGGGGTTCAGCACCGCCAGCTGTTCCCCTGCTGTGCAGCTGGCATCGTGTCCTGCAAAAGCCACGCAGACACAAGAACTGAAATTGAAGGGAACCTGTCCCCCCTCCCCCAGGCGTTTGTACGTTTTACAGCCACCTTGTACAGCGGTAATGCTGCATGTGTGCAAGGTGGCTCATAAACTTATTCTCCTCGCACATGTGGAACTGAAAACACATCTAAAATGTGTCCTCTGTGTGACCATTTAACCGTCCCGGAGGTGTGACTTTCCTTTGTAATGACACGCTGCAACCCCCTTGGTAGCGCTGCCCGTCTTCTGGCATCATTGTTTGGCTGCCTGCGCCTCTGCGGCCGCCCTGACCCACACAACGCCCCTCGGTGTCTTATTTATTGGGACTGCGAGGGTGTGATTGATGGGCATGAGCAGTGCATCAGTTCGCCTGTCCCTCATCTCCTTCCGCCTTCTTCAGACTGTGCGGCTTCATGGCCGTGGCATGCGATAAGGGATCAGCTGGCGCCGCACAGTCTGAAGCGGGTGTAAGGACCCGAGTGTGAGAGGCGAACATATGTGCTGCGCCAGGCCATGAATCCCAGCCCCGCAGTGTTTTAACAATGTTAAGACACTGCGGGGCTGGGATTCATGGTCATCGCGAACCGCACCGGCCGACATTAAATGATGTCAGAAGATGGGCAGCGCTAACAGCGCTAGGCCAGGGGATAACACGACAGCGCAGACTCCTGTACAGCAAATAACAACGCTCAGGAGGCTGCACCCAGCACCAAGGTGGGATTCTTGACATCTGTGCTGCGTCTCATTGCAAAGGGAACTCGCGCCTCCAACACAGTTTGACTGTATAAAGGGCTAAATGTTATACGTGTTTCATTCAGCGTGTGCAAGGAGCAAAATTAAAAGAGCAACCTTTGACTTGTGCAGCACTACTGCTGCATAAGCTGTGGCTCTTCTACTTTGTAACACCTGAGGGGGGGTTAAAGGTTACCTTTGAAATTGGTTCAATTAGGCTTCGGCCTACACTCTGCTCCCCCTGCAGAGCCCGGGCTCCAACACCGCCAGTTGGGGCCCGGTACTGCTAGCTGCACAGAGAAAAACACCAGCCAATGTGTCAGTGGGGTTCAGCACCGCCAGCTGTTCCCCTGCTGTGCAGCCGGCAACGTGTCCTGCAACTGCCACGCAGACACAACAGACCCAAAGCTGCCGCCAGTGCAGGCTTCGGCCTACACTCTGCTCGCTCTCCTCCTCCTGCTGACCCCGGGCTCTAACACCGCCAGTTGGGGCCCGGTACTGCTAGCTGCACAGAGAAAAACACCAGCCAATGTGTCAGTGGGGTTCAGCACCGCCAGCTGTTCCCCTGCTGTGCAGCCGGCATCGTGTCCTGCAAAAGCCACGCAGACACAAGAACTGAAATTGAAGGGAACCTGTCCCCCCTCCCCCAGGCGTTTGTACGTTTTACAGCCACCTTGTACAGCGGTAATGCTGCATGTGTGCAAGGTGGCTCATAAACGTATTCTCCTCGCACATGTGGAACTGAAAACACGTCTAAAATGTGTCCTCTGTGTGACCATTTAACCGTCCCGGAGGTGTGACTTTCCTTTGTAATGACACGCTGCAACCCCCTTGGTAGCGCTGCCCATCTTCTGGCATCATTGTTTGGCTGCCTGCGCCTCTGCGGCCGCCCTGACCCACACAACGCCCCTCGGTGTCTTATTTATTGGGACTGCGAGGGTGTGATTGATGGGCATGAGCAGTGCATCAGTTCGCCTGTCCCTCATCTCCTTCCGCCTTCTTCAGACTGTGCGGCTTCATGGCCGTGGCATGCGATAAGGGATCAGCTGACGCCGCACAGTCTGAAGCGGGTGTAAGGACCCGAGTGTGAGAGGCGAACATATGTGCTGCGCCAGGCCATGAATCCCAGCCCCGCAGTGTTTTAACAATGTTAAGACACTGCGGGGCTGGGATTCATGGTCATCGCGAACCGCACCGGCCGACATTAAATGATGTCAGAAGATGGGCAGCGCTAACAGCGCTAGGCCAGGGGATAACACGACAGCGCAGACTCCTGTACAGCAAATAACAACGCTCAGGAGGCTGCACCCAGCACCAAGGTGGGATTCTTGACATCTGTGCTGCGTCTCATTACAAAGGGAACTCGCGCCTCCAACACAGTTTGACTGTATAAAGGGCTAAATGTTATACGTGTTTCATTCAGCGTGTGCAAGGAGCAAAATTAAAAGAGCAACCTTTGACTTGTGCAGCACTACTGCTGCATAAGCTGTGGCTCTTCTACTTTGTAACACCTGAGGGGGGGTTAAAGGTTACCTTTGAAATTGGTTCAATTAGGCTTCGGCCTACACTCTGCTCCCCCTGCAGAGCCCGGGCTCCAACACCGCCAGTTGGGGCCCGGTACTGCTAGCTGCACAGAGAAAAACACCAGCCAATGTGTCAGTGGGGTTCAGCACCGCCAGCTGTTCCCCTGCTGTGCAGCCGGCAACGTGTCCTGCAACTGCCACGCAGACACAACAGACCCAAAGCTGCCGCCAGTGCAGGCTTCGGCCTACACTCTGCTCCCTCTCCTCCTCCTGCTGACCCCGGGCTCTAACACCGCCAGTTGGGGCCCGGTACTGCTAGCTGCAGAGAAAAACACCAGCCAATGTGTCAGTGGGGTTCAGCACCGCCAGCTGTTCCCCTGCTGTGCAGCCGGCATCGTGTCCTGCAAAAGCCACGCAGACACAAGAACTGAAATTGAAGGGAACCTGTCCCCCCTCCCCCAGGCGTTTGTACGTTTTACAGCCACCTTGTACAGCGGTAATGCTGCATGTGTGCAAGGTGGCTCATAAACGTATTCTCCTCGCACATGTGGAACTGAAAACACGTCTAAAATGTGTCCTCTGTGTGACCATTTAACCGTCCCGGAGGTGTGACTTTCCTTTGTAATGACACGCTGCAACCCCCTTGGTAGCGCTGCCCGTCTTCTGGCATCATTGTTTGGCTGCCTGCGCCTCTGCGGCCGCCCTGACCCACACAACGCCCCTCGGTGTCTTATTTATTGGGACTGCGAGGGTGTGATTGATGGGCATGAGCAGTGCATCAGTTCGCCTGTCCCTCATCTCCTTCCGCCTTCTTCAGACTGTGCGGCTTCATGGCCGTGGCATGCGATAAGGGATCAGCTGACGCCGCACAGTCTGAAGCGGGTGTAAGGACCCGAGTGTGAGAGGCGAACATATGTGCTGCGCCAGGCCATGAATCCCAGCCCCGCAGTGTTTTAACAATGTTAAGACACTGCGGGGCTGGGATTCATGGTCATCGCGACCCGCACCGGCCGACATTAAATGATGTCAGAAGATGGGCAGCGCTAACAGCGCTAGGCCAGGGGATAACACGACAGCGCAGACTCCTGTACAGCAAATAACAACGCTCAGGAGGCTGCACCCAGCACCAAGGTGGGATTCTTGACATCTGTGCTGCGTCTCATTACAAAGGGAACTCGCGCCTCCAACACAGTTTGACTGTATAAAGGGCTAAATGTTATACGTGTTTCATTCAGCGTGTGCAAGGAGCAAAATTAAAAGAGCAACCTTTGACTTGTGCAGCACTACTGCTGCATAAGCTGTGGCTCTTCTACTTTGTAACACCTGAGGGGGGGGTTAAAGGTTACCTTTGAAATTGGTTCAATTAGGCTTCGGCCTACACTCTGCTCCCCCTGCAGAGCCCAGGCTCCAACACCGCCAGTTGGGGCCCGGTACTGCTAGCTGCACAGAGAAAAACATTAGCTAATGTGTCAGTGGGGTTCAGCACCGCCAGCTGTTCCCCTGCTGTGCAGCCGGCAATGTGTCCTGCAACTGCCACGCAGACACAACAGACCCAAAGCTGCCGCCAGTGCAGGCTTCGGCCTACACTCTGCTCGCTCTCCTCCTCCTGCTGACCCCGGGCTCTAACACCGCCAGTTGGGGCCCGGTACTGCTAGCTGCACAGAGAAAAACACCAGCCAATGTGTCAGTGGGGTTCAGCACCGCCAGCTGTTCCCCTGCTGTGCAGCCGGCATCGTGTCCTGCAAAAGCCACGCAGACACAAGAACTGAAATTGAAGGGAACCTGTCCCCCCTCCCCCAGGCGTTTGTACGTTTTACAGCCACCTTGTACAGCGGTAATGCTGCATGTGTGCAAGGTGGCTCATAAACGTATTCTCCTCGCACATGTGGAACTGAAAACACGTCTAAAATGTGTCCTCTGTGTGACCATTTAACCGTCCCGGAGGTGTGACTTTCCTTTGTAATGACACGCTGCAACCCCCTTGGTAGCGCTGCCCGTCTTCTGGCATCATTGTTTGGCTGCCTGCGCCTCTGCGGCCGCCCTGACCCGCACAACGCCCCTCGGTGTCTTATTTATTGGGACTGCGAGGGTGTGATTGATGGGCATGAGCAGTGCATCAGTTCGTCTGTCCCTCATCTCCTTCCGCCTTCTTCAGACTGTGCGGCTTCATGGCCGTGGCATGCGATAAGGGATCAGCTGACGCCGCACAGTCTGAAGCGGGTGTAAGGACCCGAGTGTGAGAGGCGAACATATGTGCTGCGCCAGGCCATGAATCCCAGCCCCGCAGTGTTTTAACAATGTTAAGACACTGCGGGGCTGGGATTCATGGTCATCGCGAACCGCACCGGCCGACATTAAATGATGTCAGAAGATGGGCAGCGCTAACAGTGCTAGGCCAGGGGATAACACGACAGCGCAGACTCCTGTACAGCAAATAACAACGCTCAGGAGGCTGCACCCAGCACCAAGGTGGGATTCTTGACATCTGTGCTGCGTCTCATTACAAAGGGAACTCGCGCCTCCAACACAGTTTGACTGTATAAAGGGCTAAATGTTATACGTGTTTCATTCAGCGTGTGCAAGGAGCAAAATTAAAAGAGCAACCTTTGACTTGTGCAGCACTACTGCTGCATAAGCTGTGGCTCTTCTACTTTGTAACACCTGAGGGGGGGTTAAAGGTTACCTTTGAAATTGGTTCAATTAGGCTTCGGCCTACACTCTGCTCCCCCTGCAGAGCCCGGGCTCCAACACCGCCAGTTGGGGCCCGGTACTGCTAGCTGCACAGAGAAAAACACCAGCCAATGTGTCAGTGGGGTTCAGCACTGCCAGCTGTTCCCCTGCTGTGCAGCCGGCAACGTGTCCTGCAACTGCCACGCAGACACAACAGACCCAAAGCTGCCGCCAGTGCAGGCTTCGGCCTACACTCTGCTCCCTCTCCTCCTCCTGCTGACCCCGGGCTCTAACACCGCCAGTTGGGGCCCGGTACTGCTAGCTGCACAGAGAAAAACACCAGCCAATGTGTCAGTGGGGTTCAGCACCGCCAGCTGTTCCCCTGCTGTGCAGCCGGCATCGTGTCCTGCAAAAGCCACGCAGACACAAGAACTGAAATTGAAGGGAACCTGTCCCCCCTCCCCCAGGCGTTTGTACGTTTTACAGCCACCTTGTACAGCGGTAATGCTGCATGTGTGCAAGGTGGCTCATAAACGTATTCTCCTCGCCCCTCGGTGTCTTATTTATTGGGACTGCGAGGGTGTGATTGATGGGCATGAGCAGTGCATCAGTTCGCCTGTCCCTCATCTCCTTCCGCCTTCTTCAGACTGTGCGGCTTCATGGCCGTGGCATGCGATAAGGGATCAGCTGACGCCGCACAGTCTGAAGCGGGTGTAAGGACCCGAGTGTGAGAGGCGAACATATGTGCTGCGCCAGGCCATGAATCCCAGCCCCGCAGTGTTTTAACAATGTTAAGACACTGCGGGGCTGGGATTCATGGTCATCGCGAACCGCACCGGCCGACATTAAATGATGTCAGAAGATGGGCAGCGCTAACAGCGCTAGGCCAGGGGATAACACGACAGCGCAGACTCCTGTACAGCAAATAACAACGCTCAGGAGGCTGCACCCAGCACCAAGGTGGGATTCTTGACATCTGTGCTGCGTCTCATTACAAAGGGAACTCGCGCCTCCAACACAGTTTGACTGTATAAAGGGCTAAATGTTATACGTGTTTCATTCAGCGTGTGCAAGGAGCAAAATTAAAAGAGCAACCTTTGACTTGTGCAGCACTACTGCTGCATAAGCTGTGGCTCTTCTACTTTGTAACACCTGAGGGGGGGTTAAAGGTTACCTTTGAAATTGGTTCAATTAGGCTTCGGCCTACACTCTGCTCCCCCTGCAGAGCCCGGGCTCCAACACCGCCAGTTGGGGCCCGGTACTGCTAGCTGCACAGAGAAAAACACCAGCCAATGTGTCAGTGGGGTTCAGCACCGCCAGCTGTTCCCCTGCTGTGCAGCCGGCATCGTGTCCTGCAAAAGCCACGCAGACACAAGAACTGAAATTGAAGGGAACCTGTCCCCCCTCCCCCAGGCGTTTGTACGTTTTACAGCCACCTTGTACAGCGGTAATGCTGCATGTGTGCAAGGTGGCTCATAAACGTATTCTCCTCGCACATGTGGAACTGAAAACACGTCTAAAATGTGTCCTCTGTGTGACCATTTAACCGTCCCGGAGGTGTGACTTTCCTTTGTAATGACACGCTGCAACCCCCTTGGTAGCGCTGCCCGTCTTCTGGCATCATTGTTTGGCTGCCTGCGCCTCTGCGGCCGCCCTGACCCACACAACGCCCCTCGGTGTCTTATTTATTGGGACTGCGAGGGTGTGATTGATGGGCATGAGCAGTGCATCAGTTCGCCTGTCCCTCATCTCCTTCCGCCTTCTTCAGACTGTGCGGCTTCATGGCCGTGGCACGCGATAAGGGATCAGCTGACGCCGCACAGTCTGAAGCGGGTGTAAGGACCCGAGTGTGAGAGGCGAACATATGTGCTGCGCCAGGCCATGAATCCCAGCCCCGCAGTGTTTTAACAATGTTAAGACACTGCGGGGCTGGGATTCATGGTCATCGCGAACCGCACCGGCCGACATTAAATGATGTCAGAAGATGGGCAGCGCTAACAGCGCTAGGCCAGGGGATAACACGACAGCGCAGACTCCTGTACAGCAAATAACAACGCTCAGGAGGCTGCACCCAGCACCAAGGTGGGATTCTTGACATCTGTGCTGCGTCTCATTACAAAGGGAACTCGCGCCTCCAACACAGTTTGACTGTATAAAGGGCTAAATGTTATACGTGTTTCATTCAGCGTGTGCAAGGAGCAAAATTAAAAGAGCAACCTTTGACTTGTGCAGCACTACTGCTGCATAAGCTGTGGCTCTTCTACTTTGTAACACCTGAGGGGGGGTTAAAGGTTACCTTTGAAATTGGTTCAATTAGGCTTCGGCCTACACTCTGCTCCCCCTGCAGAGCCCGGGCTCCAACACCGCCAGTTGGGGCCCGGTACTGCTAGCTGCACAGAGAAAAACACCAGCCAATGTGTCAGTGGGGTTCAGCACCGCCAGCTGTTCCCCTGCTGTGCAGCCGGCAACGTGTCCTGCAACTGCCACGCAGACACAACAGACCCAAAGCTGCCGCCAGTGCAGGCTTCGGCCTACACTCTGCTCCCTCTCCTCCTCCTGCTGACCCCGGGCTCTAACACCGCCAGTTGGGGCCCGGTACTGCTAGCTGCACAGAGAAAAACACCAGCCAATGTGTCAGTGGGGTTCAGCACCGCCAGCTGTTCCCCTGCTGTGCAGCCGGCAACGTGTCCTGCAACTGCCACGCAGACACAACAGACCCAAAGCTGCCGCCAGTGCAGGCTTCGGCCTACACTCTGCTCCCTCTCCTCCTCCTGCTGACCCCGGGCTCCAACACCGCCAGTTGGGGCCCGGTACTGCTAGCTGCACAGAGAAAAACACCAGCCAATGTGTCAGTGGGGTTCAGCACCGCCAGCTGTTCCCCTGCTGTGCAGCCGGCAACGTGTCCTGCAACTGCCACGCAGACACAACAGACCCAAAGCTGCCGCCAGTGCAGGCTTCGGCCTACACTCTGCTCCCTCTCCTCCTCCTGCTGACCCCGGGCTCTAACACCGCCAGTTGGGGCCCGGTACTGCTAGCTGCACAGAGAAAAACACCAGCCAATGTGTCAGTGGGGTTCAGCACCGCCAGCTGTTCCCCTGCTGTGCAGCCGGCATCGTGTCCTGCAAAAGCCACGCAGACACAAGAACTGAAATTGAAGGGAACCTGTCCCCCCTCCCCCAGGCGTTTGTACGTTTTACAGCCACCTTGTACAGCGGTAATGCTGCATGTGTGCAAGGTGGCTCATAAACGTATTCTCCTCGCACATGTGGAACTGAAAACACGTCTAAAATGTGTCCTCTGTGTGACCATTTAACCGTCCCGGAGGTGTGACTTTCCTTTGTAATGACACGCTGCAACCCCCTTGGTAGCGCTGCCCGTCTTCTGGCATCATTGTTTGGCTGCCTGCGCCTCTGCGGCCGCCCTGACCCACACAACGCCCCTCGGTGTCTTATTTATTGGGACTGCGAGGGTGTGATTGATGGGCATGAGCAGTGCATCAGTTCGCCTGTCCCTCATCTCCTTCCGCCTTCTTCAGACTGTGCGGCTTCATGGCCGTGGCATGCGATAAGGGATCAGCTGACGCCGCACAGTCTGAAGCGGGTGTAAGGACCCGAGTGTGAGAGGCGAACATATGTGCTGCGCCAGGCCATGAATCCCAGCCCCGCAGTGTTTTAACAATGTTAAGACACTGCGGGGCTGGGATTCATGGTCATCGCGAACCGCACCGGCCGACATTAAATGATGTCAGAAGATGGGCAGCGCTAACAGCGCTAGGCCAGGGGATAACACGACAGCGCAGACTCCTGTACAGCAAATAACAACGCTCAGGAGGCTGCACCCAGCACCAAGGTGGGATTCTTGACATCTGTGCTGCGTCTCATTACAAAGGGAACTCGCGCCTCCAACACAGTTTGACTGTATAAAGGGCTAAATGTTATACGTGTTTCATTCAGCGTGTGCAAGGAGCAAAATTAAAAGAGCAACCTTTGACTTGTGCAGCACTACTGCTGCATAAGCTGTGGCTCTTCTACTTTGTAACACCTGAGGGGGGGTTAAAGGTTACCTTTGAAAATGGTTCAATTAGGCTTCGGCCTACACTCTGCTCCCCCTGCAGAGCCCGGGCTCCAACACCGCCAGTTGGGGCCCGGTACTGCTAGCTGCACAGAGAAAAACACCAGCCAATGTGTCAGTGGGGTTCAGCACCGCCAGCTGTTCCCCTGCTGTGCAGCCGGCAACGTGTCCTGCAACTGCCACGCAGACACAACAGACCCAAAGCTGCCGCCAGTGCAGGCTTCGGCCTACACTCTGCTCCCTCTCCTCCTCCTGCTGACCCCGGGCTCTAACACCGCCAGTTGGGGCCCGGTACTGCTAGCTGCACAGAGAAAAACACCAGCCAATGTGTCAGTGGGGTTCAGCACCGCCAGCTGTTCCCCTGCTGTGCAGCCGGCATCGTGTCCTGCAAAAGCCACGCAGACACAAGAACTGAAATTGAAGGGAACCTGTCCCCCCTCCCCCAGGCGTTTGTACGTTTTACAGCCACCTTGTACAGCGGTAATGCTGCATGTGTGCAAGGTGGCTCATAAACGTATTCTCCTCGCACATGTGGAACTGAAAACACGTCTAAAATGTGTCCTCTGTGTGACCATTTAACCGTCCCGGAGGTGTGACTTTCCTTTGTAATGACACGCTGCAACCCCCTTGGTAGCGCTGCCCGTCTTCTGGCATCATTGTTTGGCTGCCTGCGCCTCTGCGGCCGCCCTGACCCACACAACGCCCCTCGGTGTCTTATTTATTGGGACTGCGAGGGTGTGATTGATGGGCATGAGCAGTGCATCAGTTCGCCTGTCCCTCATCTCCTTCCGCCTTCTTCAGACTGTGCGGCTTCATGGCCGTGGCATGCGATAAGGGATCAGCTGACGCCGCACAGTCTGAAGCGGGTGTAAGGACCCGAGTGTGAGAGGCGAACATATGTGCTGCGCCAGGCCATGAATCCCAGCCCCGCAGTGTTTTAACAATGTTAAGACACTGCGGGGCTGGGATTCATGGTCATCGCGAACCGCACCGGCCGACATTAAATGATGTCAGAAGATGGGCAGCGCTAAAAGTGCTAGGCCAGGGGATAACACGACAGCGCAGACTCCTGTACAGCAAATAACAACGCTCAGGAGGCTGCACCCAGCACCAAGGTGGGATTCTTGACATCTGTGCTGCGTCTCATTACAAAGGGAACTCGCGCCTCCAACACAGTTTGACTGTATAAAGGGCTAAATGTTATACGTGTTTCATTCAGCGTGTGCAAGGAGCAAAATTAAAAGAGCAACCTTTGACTTGTGCAGCACTACTGCTGCATAAGCTGTGGCTCTTCTACTTTGTAACACCTGAGGGGGGTTAAAGGTTACCTTTGAAATTGGTTCAATTAGGCTTCGGCCTACACTCTGCTCCCCCTGCAGAGCCCGGGCTCCAACACCGCCAGTTGGGGCCCGGTACTGCTAGCTGCACAGAGAAAAACACCAGCCAATGTGTCAGTGGGGTTCAGCACCGCCAGCTGTTCCCCTGCTGTGCAGCCGGCAACGTGTCCTGCAACTGCCACGCAGACACAACAGACCCAAAGCTGCCGCCAGTGCAGGCTTCGGCCTACACTCTGCTCCCTCTCCTCCTCCTGCTGACCCCGGGCTCTAACACCGCCAGTTGGGGCCCGGTACTGCTAGCTGCACAGAGAAAAACACCAGCCAATGTGTCAGTGGGGTTCAGCACCGCCAGCTGTTCCCCTGCTGTGCAGCCGGCATCGTGTCCTGCAAAAGCCACGCAGACACAAGAACTGAAATTGAAGGGAACCTGTCCCCCCTCCCCCAGGCGTTTGTACGTTTTACAGCCACCTTGTACAGCGGTAATGCTGCATGTGTGCAAGGTGGCTCATAAACGTATTCTCCTCGCACATGTGGAACTGAAAACACGTCTAAAATGTGTCCTCTGTGTGACCATTTAACCGTCCCGGAGGTGTGACTTTCCTTTGTAATGACACGCTGCAACCCCCTTGGTAGCGCTGCCCGTCTTCTGGCATCATTGTTTGGCTGCCTGCGCCTCTGCGGCCGCCCTGACCCACACAACGCCCCTCGGTGTCTTATTTATTGGGACTGTGAGGGTGTGATTGATGGGCATGAGCAGTGCATCAGTTCGCCTGTCCCTCATCTCCTTCCGCCTTCTTCAGACTGTGCGGCTTCATGGCCGTGGCATGCGATAAGGCATCAGCTGACGCCGCACAGTCTGAAGCGGGTGTAAGGACACGAGTGTGAGAGGCGAACATATGTGCTGCGCCAGGCCATGAATCCCAGCCCCGCAGTGTTTTAACAATGTTAAGACACTGCGGGGCTGGGATTCATGGTCATCGCGAACCGCACCGGCCGACATTAAATGATGTCAGAAGATGGGCAGCGCTAACAGCGCTAGGCCAGGGGATAACACGACAGCGCAGACTCCTGTACAGCAAATAACAACGCTCAGGAGGCTGCACCCAGCACCAAGGTGGGATTCTTGACATCTGTGCTGCGTCTCAATACAAAGGGAACTCGCGCCTCCAACACAGTTTGACTGTATAAAGGGCTAAATGTTATACGTGTTTCATTCAGCGTGTGCAAGGAGCAAAATTAAAAGAGCAACCTTTGACTTGTGCAGCACTACTGCTGCATAAGCTGTGGCTCTTCTACTTTGTAACACCTGAGGGGGGGTTAAAGGTTACCTTTGAAATTGGTTCAATTAGGCTTCGGCCTACACTCTGCTCCCCCTGCAGAGCCCGGGCTCCAACACCGCCACTTGGGGCCCGGTACTGCTAGCTGCACAGAGAAAAACACCAGCCAATGTGTCAGTGGGGTTCAGCACCGCCAGCTGTTCCCCTGCTGTGCAGCCGGCATCGTGTCCTGCAAAAGCCACGCAGACACAAGAACTGAAATTGAAGGGAACCTGTCCCCCCTCCCCCAGGCGTTTGTACGTTTTACAGCCACCTTGTACAGCGGTAATGCTGCATGTGTGCAAGGTGGCTCATAAACGTATTCTCCTCGCACATGTGGAACTGAAAACACGTCTAAAATGTGTCCTCTGTGTGACCATTTAACCGTCCCGGAGGTGTGACTTTCCTTTGTAATGACACGCTGCAACCCCCTTGGTAGCGCTGCCCGTCTTCTGGCATCATTGTTTGGCTGCCTGCGCCTCTGCGGCCGCCCTGACCCACACAACGCCCCTCGGTGTCTTATTTATTGGGACTGCGAGGGTGTGATTGATGGGCATGAGCAGTGCATCAGTTTGCCTGTCCCTCATCTCCTTCCGCCTTCTTCAGACTGTGCGGCTTCATGGCCGTGGCATGCGATAAGGGATCAGCTGACGCCGCACAGTCTGAAGCGGGTGTAAGGACCCGAGTGTGAGAGGCGAACATATGTGCTGCGCCAGGCCATGAATCCCAGCCCCGCAGTGTTTTAACAATGTTAAGACACTGCGGGGCTGGGATTCATGGTCATCACGAACCGCACCGGCCGACATTAAATGATGTCAGAAGATGGGCAGCGCTAACAGCGCTAGGCCAGGGGATAACACGACAGCGCAGACTCCTGTACAGCAAATAACAACGCTCAGGAGGCTGCACCCAGCACCAAGGTGGGATTCTTGACATCTGTGCTGCGTCTCATTACAAAGGGAACTCGCGCCTCCAACACAGTTTGACTGTATAAAGGGCTAAATGTTATACGTGTTTCATTCAGCGTGTGCAAGGAGCAAAATTAAAAGAGCAACCTTTGGCTTGTGCAGCACTACTGCTGCATAAGCTGTGGCTCTTCTACTTTGTAACACCTGAGGGGGGGTTAAAGGTTACCTTTGAAATTGGTTCAATTAGGCTTCGGCCTACACTCTGCTCCCCCTGCAGAGCCCGGGCTCCAACACCGCCAGTTGGGGCCCGGTACTGCTAGCTGCACAGAGAAAAACACCAGCCAATGTGTCAGTGGGGTTCAGCACCGCCAGCTGTTCCCCTGCTGTGCAGCCGGCAACGTGTCCTGCAACTGCCACGCAGACACAACAGACCCAAAGCTGCCGCCAGTGCAGGCTTCGGCCTACACTCTGCTCCCTCTCCTCCTCCTGCTGACCCCGGGCTCTAACACCGCCAGTTGGGGCCCGGTACTGCTAGCTGCACAGAGAAAAACACCAGCCAATGTGTCAGTGGGGTTCAGCACCGCCAGCTGTTCCCCTGCTGTGCAGCCGGCATCGTGTCCTGCAAAAGCCACGCAGACACAAGAACTGAAATTGAAGGGAACCTGTCCCCCCTCCCCCAGGCGTTTGTACGTTTTACAGCCACCTTGTACAGCGGTAATGCTGCATGTGTGCAAGGTGGCTCATAAACGTATTCTCCTCGCACATGTGGAACTGAAAACACGTCTAAAATGTGTCCTCTGTGTGACCATTTAACCGTCCCGGAGGTGTGACTTTCCTTTGTAATGACACGCTGCAACCCCCTTGGTAGCGCTGCCCGTCTTCTGGCATCATTGTTTGGCTGCCTGCGCCTCTGCGGCCGCCCTGACCCACACAACGCCCCTCGGTGTCTTATTTATTGGGACTGCGAGGGTGTGATTGATGGGCATGAGCAGTGCATCAGTTCGCCTGTCCCTCATCACCTTCCGCCTTCTTCAGACTGTGCGGCTTCATGGCCGTGGCATGCGATAAGGGATCAGCTGACGCCGCACAGTCTGAAGCGGGTGTAAGGACCCGAGTGTGAGAGGCGAACATATTTGCTGCGCCAGGCCATGAATCCCAGCCCTGCAGTGTTTTAACAATGTTAAGACACTGCGGGGCTGGGATTCATGGTCATCGCGAACCGCACCGGCCGACATTAAATGATGTCAGAAGATGGGCAGCGCTAACAGCGCTAGGCCAGGGGATAACATGACAGCGCAGACTCCTGTACAGCAAATAACAACGCTCAGGAGGCTGCACCCAGCACCAAGGTGGGATTCTTGACATCTGTGCTGCGTCTCATTACAAAGGGAACTCGCGCCTCCAACACAGTTTGACTGTATAAAGGGCTAAATGTTATACGTGTTTCATTCAGCGTGTGCAAGGAGCAAAATTAAAAGAGCAACCTTTGACTTGTGCAGCACTACTGCTGCATAAGCTGTGGCTCTTATACTTTGTAACACCTGAGGGGGGGTTAAAGGTTACCTTTGAAATTGTTTCAATTAGGCTTCGGCCTACACTCTGCTCCCCCTGCAGAGCCCGGGCTCCAACACCGCCAGTTGGGGCCCGGTACTGCTAGCTGCACAGAGAAAAACACCAGCCAATGTGTCAGTGGGGTTCAGCACCGCCAGCTGTTCCCTTGCTGTGCAGCCGGCATCGTGTCCTGCAAAAGCCACGCAGACACAAGAACTGAAATTGAAGGGAACCTGTCCCCCCTCCCCCAGGCGTTTGTACGTTTTACAGCCACCTTGTACAGCGGTAATGCTGCATGTGTGCAAGGTGGCTCATAAACGTATTCTCCTCGCACATGTGGAACTGAAAACACGTCTAAAATGTGTCCTCTGTGTGACCATTTAACCGTCCCAGAGGTGTGACTTTCCTTTGTAATGACACGCTGCAACCCCCTTGGTAGCGCTGCCCGTCTTCTGGCATCATTGTTTGGCTGCCTGCGCCTCTGCGGCCGCCCTGACCCACACAACGCCCCTCGGTGTCTTATTTATTGGGACTGCGAGGGTGTGATTGATGGGCATGAGCAGTGCATCAGTTCGCCTGTCCCTCATCTCCTTCCGCCTTCTTCAGACTGTGCGGCTTCATGGCCGTGGCATGCGATAAGGGATCAGCTGACGCCGCACAGTCTGAAGCGGGTGTAAGGACCCGAGTGTGAGAGGCGAACATATGTGCTGCGCCAGGCCATGAATCCCAGCCCCGCAGTATTTTAACAATGTTAAGACACTGCGGGGCTGGGATTCATGGTCATCACGAACCGCACCGGCCGACATTAAATGATGTCAGAAGATGGGCAGCGCTAACAGCGCTAGGCCAGGGGATAACACGACAGCGCAGACTCCTGTACAGCAAATAACAATGCTCAGGAGGCTGCACCCAGCACCAAGGTGGGATTCTTGACATCTGTGCTGCGTCTCATTACAAAGGGAACTCGCGCCTCCAACACAGTTTGACTGTATAAAGGGCTAAATGTTATACGTGTTTCATTCAGCGTGTGCAAGGAGCAAAATTAAAAGAGCAACCTTTGACTTGTGCAGCACTACTGCTGCATAAGCTGTGGCTCTTCTACTTTGTAACACCTGAGGGGGGGGTTAAAGGTTACCTTTGAAATTGGTTCAATTAGGCTTCGGCCTACACTCTGCTCTCCCTGCAGAGCGCGGGCTCCAACACCGCCAGTTGGGGCCCGGTACTGCTAGCTGCACAGAGAAAAACACCAGCCAATGTGTCAGTGGGGTTCAGCACCGCCAGCTGTTCCCCTGCTGTGCAGCCGGCATCGTGTCCTGCAAAAGCCACGCAGACACTTGCTCTTGTACCTTCTGCTCCCCATCCTGGTTCCAGTACCGTCAGCTGGTTCTGGGCAGAGCCTTTGGCTTAGGTGCCTCCCTCTGGGTATCCGAGTTCCACCAACGTCAGGTGGTCCTTGGTAGTGCTTTCAGGCACGGGTACCTCCTGCTTAGTAACCGGGTTCTAGTAACGTCAGCTGGTCCTCGGTAGTTCCATTGGCTCTTGGACCTTCGGCTACCCATCCGGGTTCCAGCACCGTCAGCTGGTTCTCGGCAGTGTCTTTTGCTCTTGTACCTTCTGCTCCCCATCCTGGTTCCAGTACCATCAGCTGATTCCGGGCAGAGCCTTTGGCTTAGGTGCCTCCCTCTGGGTATCCGAGTTCCACCAACGTCAGGTGGTCCTTGGTAGTGCTTTCAGGCACGGGTACCTCCTGCTTAGTAACCGGGTTCCAGTAACGTCAGCTGGTCCTCGGTAGTTCCATTGGCTCTTGGACCTTCGGGTAGCCATCCGAGTTCCAGTTCCATCAGCTGGTTCTCGGCATTTTCTCAGCCTTCTTGTACCTTCTGCTACATTTCCAAGTTCAAGAGACTAAACACGATGACCCGGAAGACCACCCCTAAGATGACGACGACACCAGAGACGACAACCACCGTGATGACGACGACCCTGGAGACGATGACCCTGAAGACCACCCCGATGACGACGACCCCGGAGACGACGACCCTGAAGACCACCCCGATGACGACGACCCCGGAGACGACGACCCTGGAGACGACGACGACCTGGAAGACCGAGAAGCAGAAGAACAAGAGGCTGCAGAACAAAGAGCAGAAGAACATTAAGCATAACACTAAATATCAGAGCAAAAGATATTATCTAAATTATAAGCAGAAGAAGACTAAGCAGTGTATGGGGGTGAGTCCGTTCCTCCTCGTGGTGCCCCTGGATAAAGCCTGATGCTGCAGGCCAAACTGAACGCGGACAAATGTAACTGTTTTGTGACAGGCAGAACGGAAGGTGTAATCTTCAAACTTTTATAGATAACAACTACGGGAATGCCTGTCACAAATAAGAATATGATGAAGAAGTAGAATATGATGAAGATAATAGTAAAATAAAAAGAATATGAACAATGTAACCAAAAAAATAATAGGTAGAAGATGAAGAAGAAGATGAATAAGGTGAAGAAGTTGATGTCAAAGTAGCTGATGATGAAGATAATGAAGAAGAAAGTGTGGGAGAAGTAAAAAAGAAGGTGAAGGGCGTGGAAGTAGTGAAACATCAATATCTGACAAAATAAAAAAAAAATTAACATAGTCAAAATCTTTCTAACGCCGAACGTCATAAAAAACAAAACAAAATCCTGCTATTCTATTAGATTGGGCTAAACCTCTGTGCCTTTAATGTCTCCGCCACGTCCCCCAATACATCCTAGATTATTCTTAGTTGTTTTCCTTCATGTAGAATGAACCTACAAGTTTATAAAGGGTTTATTTTAATTCCGATATTTTCGTCCCATTGACTTGCATTGGGATCGGGTATCGGTATCGGATTAGATCCGATACTTTGACGGTATCGGCCGATACTTTCCGATACCGATACTTTCCGATATCGGAAGGTATCGCTCAACACTACTAGTAAGCTTAACCTCTACTGTGAGTAAAATCCTGGAGGGCATTCTAAGGGATGCTATACTGGCGTATCTGAAGAGGAATAACCTCATGACCCAGTATCAGCACGGGTTTACTAGGGACTGTTCATGTCAGACTAATTTGATCAGCTTCTATGAAGAGGTAAGTTCTGGACTGGACCAAGGGAGCCCTAGTGGATGTAGTGTATATGGACTTTTCAAAAGCTTTTGATACGGTGCCACACAAAAGGTTGTTACATAAAATAAGAATAATGGGGATAGGGGAAAATATGTGTAAGTGGATTGAGAGCTGGCTCAGGGATAGGAAACAAAGGGTGGTTATTAATGGAGCACACTCGGACTGGGTCGCGGTTAGCAGTGGGGTACCACAGGGGTCAGTATTGGGCCCTCTTCTTTTTAACATATTTATTAATGACCTTGTAGGGGGCATTCAGAGTAGAATTTCAATATTTGCAGATGACACTAAACTCTGCAGGGTAATCAATACAGGGGAGGATAATTTTATATTACAGGATGATTTATGTAAACTAGAAGCTTGGGCTGATAAATGGCAAATGAGTTTTAATGGGGATAAGTGAAAGGTCATGCACTTGGGTAGAAGTAATAAGATGTATAACTATGTGCTTAATTCTAAAACTCTGGGCAAAACCGTCAATGAAAAAGACCTGGGTGTATGGGTGGATGACAAACTCAAATTCAGTGGCCAGTGTCAGGCAGCTGCTACAAAGGCAAATAAAATAATGAGATGCATTAAAAGAGGCATAGATGCTCATGAGGAGAACATAATTTTACCTCTATACAAGTCACTAGTTCGACCACACTTAGAATACTGTGCACAGTTCTGGTCTCTGGTGTATAAGAAAGACATAGCTGAACTAGAGCGGGTGCAGAGAAGAGCGACCAAGGTTATTAGGGGACTGGGGGGTCTGCAATACCAAGATAGGTTATTACACTTGGGGCTATTTAGTTTGGAGAAATGAAGGCTAAGGGGTGATCTTATGTTAATGTATAAATATATGAGGGGACAGTACAAAGACCTATCTGATGATCATTTTAATCATAGACCGGTGACAGGGACAAGGGGGCATCCTCTACATCTGGAGGAAAGAAGGTTTAAGCATAATAACAGATGCGGATTCTTTACTGTGTGAGCAGTGAGACTATGGAACTCTCTGCCGTATGATGTTGTAATGAGTGATTCATTACTTAAATTTAAGAGGGGACTGGATACCTTTCTGGAAAAGTATAATGTTACAGGGTATATACACATTGATAGGGCGTTGATCCAGGGAACTAGTCTGATTGCCGTATGTGGAGTCGGGAAGGAATTTTTTTTCCCAAGGTGGAGCTTACTCTTGGCCACATGGGTTTTTTTTGCCTTCCTCTGGATCAACATGTTAGCGCATGTTAGGTTAGGCTATGGGTTGAACTAGATGGACTTAAAGTCTTCCTTCAACCTTAATAACTATGTAACTATATGTAACTATGCATAAGACCAATATTGCTTGGGGAGAGAGGATAGATTTGCGGGTATCTCTGTAGTAGCAACCTCAACGCACTCCCTCTGACACCTACCCCCACAAGATTCACCCCAACCCAAAATTCTGCCTCAGGACCACTCGATATGAGGAGAGTGGTACCGTAGCCATGGTATCCCCAACAGGACCTCATCAATTCCTTCAGGAATGACGAGCCGAGATATAATCTCCTGATGGGATGGCGACATGGACAGAGTAAGAGGGATGGTCTGGTGTGTTATCTGTGAGGGCAGTGTCGACCCATTCACCACCCGTACCGTTACTGGTTGAGCTAGCATAACCAGGGGTATTGCGTGACGTTGGGCGAAGGCTGAAGACATAAAATTGCCCTCCGCCCCAGAATCCACGGAGAGCTCTACCAAGTGGGTGGATGAGCCAATAATTATTGTCCCCTTAAAGGACAATTTGGAGGCAAACGTCGCTGTGTCTAGTGTACCTCCACCTACTACCACTAGACGCTGACGTTTCCTTGGCCGCTGGGGACATCTGGTGGCAAGATGTCCTGACTGCTGGCAAACATGACAGACCTTGTGTGCACAAGCAGTCCGGGACTTAGATCGCTCATGTGACACTTCCATGGCCACATGTGACTCAGGAACCAGGACCAGAGATTCCAGAGGTTTGGCAAAGGTGGGAGCCAGCCGAAACCTCTGCCTACACTGAGCTCGCTCTAACCTCCGCTCATTAAAACGGAGGTCAATACGAGTGGAGACAGATATTAACTCCTCCAGTGTGGCAGGAATCTCCCTAGTGGCCAGAGCATCCTTAACGTGACCAGCCAACCCCCTCCAAAATATGGGGATAAGGGCTTTATCCGACCACTCCAACTCAGAAGCTAAAGTATGGAAGTGGACGGCAAATTGGCTGACCAAGGCCTCACCCTGAGTTAATGCCAGCAGTTGGAGCGCCGTGTCATGGGTGACTCGAGGTCCTAAAAAGACCTGTTTCAAAGTGCTCAGGAACAGTGGAGCACTCTGCACCACATGATCACCATGCTCCCACAGCGGTGTAGCCCACTCCAACGCCCTGTCCGACAAGAGGGAAACAATAAATCCCACTTTAGCTCGCTCTGTGGGAAAACGTGCAGCCAGGAGCTCGAGGTGAATAGAGCACTGACTCACGAATCCCCTACAGGACTTGCAGTCTCCAGAAAATTTCTCTGGCAGCGGAAGGCGAGATAATGTCGGAACAGGGGTGGCAGTGGACAGGGTTGCTGCAGACACGCTAGCAGCCTGTAAAGCAACTGCAGTAACATCTACAGCTGAGGTTGAGCTCTCGAGAGCCGACAACCTACCCTCCAGCTGCTGGATATACCGCAAAGATTGCTGAATGTCCGCCATTTACTAGCCAGATCATGGCGCTAGTATTATGTTAGGGCTAGCGGAACGCACCAAATGAATAGAGAGACTTTATTATAATATATGCATTCGCAGCCCAGGGTCCACCGTGCAGGAGGACCTGCTGCTAGCAAATGGCGGAACTAAATAGCGGTATGAGCTACCTCTGTTACTTCACAGAGTAGCCGTGAACTCAAAGCACTGCGCCCTGTTAACCTTCACAGTGGCACAGGCTAACTACCCAAACGAGAGCAGTCAGTGGTCATGCATGCACACAAAACTCCTTGCCGGAGGTGCCAGCAATCTAGGGGCTTACTTCAGCCAGGTCCCTGAATACTCAAACTCCTCGCCGGAGGTGCCAGCATTCTATGGGCTTATTTCAGCCGGGTCCCTGAACACTATCATACTTGACCACACTGGTGCAAAGTACAACATAGAACAATACTAGCGCATGGCCGTGCGGCGAGCCTTAAATAGTTGCAGCACATACAGGACCTTCCTAGAAGGACCAACGAAAGGCTGCCACAGAGCGTGAGCACCTACAGGACCTTCCTGAAGGGCCAGTGGCCTTAGCTGCAGTGTCTGATCATGTGACCCTCTGTCATGCTCGCGCCCAGACTGGTTGGTGCGGGCGTGTGGAGGTGTGTGGCCCCACTGGACCACAGACCAAACCTCCCTGGAAGGGGCGTAACTAAGTAGCTTCCTAGGTGTTCGCTGGAGCCTCTGATGGTGAGGTCAGACTTGTGCAATAGGAAGCTACCAGGTACCACTCCAGGGTGGAGTCTGGTTGTGGCTGCTGATCCCACCGGGAAACGGAACATAGACAAGCAAGCGGGCACGGCTGGCACATAGGCAGGCAGACGGGTACAACAGGAACACTGTCAGGCAGGCGGGCACGGCTGGCTCTCGTAGGCAGGCGGGCACGGCTGGCTCTCTGGAAAGGTAGGCGGGCACGGCTGGCTCTCTGGCAGGACTGGTGGGAAAGACTGGTACACTGGAAGAACCGGTAGGGACCGGTCTGCAGGCAGGTATGTAGAACGGGTAAGAACCTGTTCAGACACGAGGACCTAGGAATAAGTAGATAAAGACCGCAAGAGCGGATGCAGAGCGAAAGCACAGGAGCTAGAGCCAAGAACAGAAATGCAGGAGGTGGAGCCAAGAGCAGGAGGTGGAGCCAAGTGCAAAACCGCAGGAGGCGGAGCCAAGAGCTGGAGGCGGAGCCAAGTGCAAAACCGCAGGAGGTGGAGCCAAGAGCTGGAGGCAGAGCCAAGTGCAGACAGGCAGGAGGCGGAGCCAAGAGCTGGCGGCGGAGCCAAGTGCAGGAGAAGTAGAACTGCAAAGAACGGAGCCAGGTAGAACCGCAAAGAGCAGAGCCAGGTAGAACCGCAAAAAGCGGAGCCAGGTAGAACCGCAAAGAGCGGAGCCAGGTAGAACCGCAAAGAGCGGAGCCAGGTAGAACCGCAAAGAGGGGAGCCAGGTAGAACCGCAAAGAGCGGAGCCAGGTAGAACCGCAAAGAGCGGAGCCAGGTAGAACCGCAAAGAGCGGAGCCAGGTAGAACCGCAAAGAGCGGAGCCAGGTAGAACCGCAAAGAGCGGAGCCAGGTAGAACCGCAAAGAGCGGAGCCAGGTAGAACCTCAAAGAGCGGAGCCAGGTAGAACCGCAAAGAGCGGAGCCAGGTAGAACCGCAAAGAGCGGAGCCAGGTAGAACCGCAAAGAGCGGAGCCAGGTAGAACCGCAAGGAGCGGAGCCAGGTAGAACCGCAAGGAGCGGAGCCAGGTAGAACCGCAAGGAGCGGAGAGGATCTGCGGGAGGGGTCTCTGCAGCAAAGCTGAGCAGAGCCACAAAGAATGTGGAGAGAAGCTGCAGCAAGGGATAACTGCAACAGCAGAAGATAAGCTGAGTAGAAAGGAGCAGAAACGCAGAAGTGAGGAGCAGAGGTAAAGTAACAAAGGTTCAGAGCAGGCAGAGCTGCAAGAGTGCGGAGTGTAAGCAGACTGAGAATACAAGGAAAGACAACAGGGAAGGAAGCCAAAGACTAGGAGACAGAGATAAGACTAAGTACAGACAAGGCAATGGAACAAGACACAAGGACAAAGACACAGGGACCAGGATATTCTGCCTCCTGGTGGGCGGACAACAAGACCAAGGAAATAACACAGAGAATCCTCCAGAGAGGGAGTAACTCAGAGCAAGGCCAGGCAAACTCAGAAGCAAGACACTAACTGAGCTAACACATTGCACAGGCCCAGAACACTGGGTGGAGCTGAACTAAATACTGGAGGTCTCCTGGTAATTGGTCAGGAACAGATTGGACAGATGCACCTGATTCCTATAAGAACCAGAGAGTTCAGGCGCCGCCCCTCTATACACAGAACTATGAAGCATGCAGAGAGCAGAGACACAGAACATGGAGCTGGCAAGAAACAGAAACCACATCATGGCCTGGAGCAGTGGGTAAGATAGTGTGAGAAATGCGAGGCCATGCCGTGATGCCAGCAGAGTTGTTACACCCTCGATCTCCACTGAGAGATCTTACTCTGGGCATGCTCAGAACGAGAAAAGCAGGATTTAGTCCCAGAAGCGGATGACTGGGTGTGGTTATCCAAAAAAAACATAAGACTCAAGATACCATCCCTTAAATTGGGTCCAAGGTTTATTGGTCCATTTAGGGTCACCGCCGTCATTACCCCTGTAGCGTACCGATTGGAGCTTCCTACGGTGTATAAGATACACAACGTGTTCCACAGATCGTTGCTTAAAAAGACGGTGGGTCTTGTGGACGCGACACCTATGCCTTCTCCAGTCTTGGTGGATGGTAATTTGGAATTCGAAGTCTCCAAGGTGGTTGACTCTCGTGTAGTGCGCCGCACTTTACAGTATTTGGTACACTGGCGTGATTATGGGCCTGAGGAAAGGTCCTGGGTACCAGCCTCGGACGTTCATGCGGACCGGCTGGTCAGTATGTTTCACCGCCGTCATCCGGACAAGCCTGGTCCTATAAGCCGTGAGGGCCCTGGGGTCCCTCGTATAAGGCGGGGTACTGTCATGTCGGACGCTGTTCATACCGGGGCGTTCGACAGACAGCGGTAATTCCGCTTTTGTCCACTGTGTGCTCAGTGGCGTCGGCTAGATTTTATCTAGCTGGTCCGGGGTTAATTTAGCTGGTGCTCGGATTGGAGGCTGGGCCACGCCCACTGCCTTTAAATAGTTCTTCTGAAAATTGGGCGTCGCCGATTATAGCTTCTGTCTAGTGCTTGGTTATCTCAGTCTGGAGTGGTGGTCTAGGAGTTGGAGTATCGTATCTGGTGGTGTATTTCCCTTTGTCTTGTTTACTCCTTCCTATATTTGTATTTATTTTGCCCTGTGCATTTATAGTGTATTCCTGAGTGACTGCGGCGTGGTGTATATTTTCCGTTTTCCTTGTCTGTGCTAACTGTGGGTATTGGTGTATGATCTTTTCACTGGGTGGTGGGCGGTGGTTTCAGCCTAGGGTTGAAACAGGAGACAGGGTGAGGGTCGAGGCCTAGACATGCACACCATCAGTGTAAACTCTAGGTAGAGGGTCAGTCAGGATTTCCCTAGTCTGAGGGAAATTGCAGGGGCCCGGGTTATTAGCTCTTGCCCACCTAGTCTCCTCGTGACAGTGGTTGACCCCGATTACTGTGAGTCGAACCTCATGAGTAGGGTTGAGCGAAACGGATCGGTCATTTTCATAAATCGGCGTCTTTTAGGCAAAGTCGGGTTTCATGAAACCTGACCCGATCCTAGTGTGGGATCGGCCATGCGGTACACGATCAGAGCGCCAAAGTCGCGTTTCATATGACGCTGTCACCGCCGTTTTTCATCCAATGAAGGAGGACGCAGAGTGTGGGCAGCGTGATGACATAGGTCTCGGTCCCCACCATCTTAGAGAAGGGCATGGCAGTGATTGGTTTGCTGTCTGCGGCGTCACAGGGGGTATAAAGGGGCGTGCACGCCGACCGCCATCTTACTTCTGCCGATCTGAGCATAGGGAGAGGTGTTGCTGCAGTTAATCAGAAGCAGGGACAGAGTTAGGGAGGAAATATAAACCCCCAAACCGCTTGTGCTGGAGCGATTTTCATTGTCCCACACCACCTTTTTGTGCAGGGACAGTGGAGGTCGTATTTTAGTGCAGCAGCTGCATAGCTGTGTGCACGGTGCTGTGCAAACCAACTGCTTTTTTAAAAGCAAAATTCCTGTTGCTCCTTTCTGCACAGTTACCTATCTTGTTTATTTGTTCACATTTTTGTGTTCAGCAGTCCTTTTTATTGCTGCCATACTTGTCCTGAGCTCATTGTAGGGAGCTTGTTATTTTTATTTATTTTTTTTAAATAATAATTCCAACCACTTTCTGGCACGTTTATAGTGTTGTGTTATACCACTGGGCCAGAATTGTGGTTCTGTGTCTCCCCCCCAAAAAAAAGGGAGAATAATATTCGCACACAGTGTATATTCTGCTGTAACAAAAGTGAAAAAAAAAATGTAACAAAACCAGCTCACCTACTAGGCATTTGTTGTGGGGAAGCCCGGATAACGTGCAGTCTTCACGTGAGGCAATGGAACAAATAGAGGAGAAAATCCAGCTTCCAAAAATATCAAAATTTATTGAAGATAAAATCCAAGATCCAAAAACATGGTTCACAGGAGAAGAAATGGCAGCATGCTACATGTTTCGAACACTAAGTTCTTTTTCAAAGCTGCTCACCATGCACCAGAATGAGGTTTAAATAACAGCTGTGACTCATCACAGTGAATCAATCCACCACCTGATGCAACAGTGAATATATACAATAAAAACGCAATAGTATCACAAAAAACAAAACACAGAAAAAATATATAATGTGCACATATAAAAAACATATAATATAATTAAGCAATAAATAATAATAATAATAATAATAATAATTTTATTTATATAGCGCCAACATATTCCGCAGCGCTTTACAACTTATAGAGGGGACTATATAGAGCAATGTAAATCTCTCAATAATGAAACATAATTTCCTTGCGAGCATTTAAACCCATGGGATAGCAAGTGTTAAGGCAAAACATCCAATAAGCTTCACGCGTCATTAGCCGTCTTTTCAGATCTCCTCCTCTGGGTGTCATTCCAAGCTTCTCAATACCAACAACCCGAAGGAATGCAGTGTTTCTTTGATGACTGGTGATAAAATGCTTAGAGGCATAAGACACAGAGCGATTATTATTAGTGAGAACAATAATATCAGTAATATGTTCAGAGATACGTGTCTTTAACATGCGAGCAGTGCAGCCTATATAGCTTAATTTACATTTAATGCATGTTATCATATAAACTACATTCTTACTATTGCGGTTTAAATGCTCGCAAGGAAATTATGTTTCATTATTGAGAGATTTACATTGCTTAATTATATTATATGTTTTTTATATGTGCACATTGTATATTTTTTCTGTGTTTTGTTTTTTGTGATACTATTGCGTTTTTATTGTATACTAGATGGCAGCCCGATTCTAAAGAATCGAGAGTCTAGAATCCATATATACATTATTTATTCAAATGTAAGAATAATACAATTAATAAATAATAGTAAGAAAGAACAAAAAATGGCTGCACTCACCAGCTCTTGACAATTCTTGACAGTACGGCACATTTCTGATTGGTCGCTCGCGGCAGGCGGCAACCAATCAGAAAAGTGCCGCGCACCACGAAGGCATATATCTTTGTCCACCCAGAGCGGGTGTAGGACGCTGGTGACGTCACTTATCTCCGGACATTATCTCCGGACAAAGCCACGGAAGTTGGCACAAATTGCCGGAAGTAGTATTCTAGGCAATTATATATTAGATTTTAATGTTATCAGTGTTTACCTTTGAACGTTTATATTGTATTGTCCTGTCACCAGCCATGTGTACGATTATCGTCCGAAAGCCTCTCTGGAACCAATAATCACCCCATGTAAAGGTATCTTTATAAGTTAAAGATTCAGAATACTATGACTTTTATCATATCCTGAACAGTCAAGTTTTTTATGAACCGTTAAGGTTTTCTGGTTGAAGTAAAAAAAACTCTGAGTGTTTACAGTTTGAAACCATAAAATGTTGAAAAATGTCATTCTTGAGTATATCACTCAATGGTGCTCATAAACGTGTCAAATTTGATCTATAATATACTTTAATATACGTTACTTTAATCTTTAATATACTTAAGAACAGGGCCCCAGACATCACACAGGGGGTCTGAAACACCGCACAGTGGTCAAAAATATCGCTGTGCTCTGCCTGGGGCCCCATATGCTGCCTGGGGCCCCTGTGCTCTGCCTGGGGCCCCATATGCTGCCTGGGGCCCCTGTGCTCTGCCTGGGGCCCCTGTGCTCTGCCTGGGGCCCCTGTGCTCTGCCTGGGGCCACTGTGCTCTGCCTGGGGCCCCATATGCTGCCTAGGGCCCCTGTGCTCTGCCTGGGGCCCCATAGGCTGCCTGGGGCCCCTGTGCTCTACCTGGGACCACTGTGCTCTGCCTGGGGCCCCATATGCTGCCTGGGGCCCCTGTGCTCTGCCTGGGGCCCCATGTTCTGCCTGGGGCCACTGTGCTCTGCCTGGGGCCCCATAGGCTGCCTGGGGCCCCTGTGCTCTGCCTGGGGCTACTGTGCTCTGCCTGGGGCCCCATATGCTGCCTGGGGCCCCTGTGCTCTGCCTGGGGCCTCATATGCTGCCTGGGGCCCCTGTGCTCTGCCTGGGGCCCCTGTGCTCTGCCTGGGGCCCCATGTTCTGCCTGGGGCCTCATGTTCTGCCTGGGGCCCCATGTTCTGCCTGGGGCCCCATGTTCTGCCTGGGGCCCCATGTTCTGCCTGGGGCCCCATGTTCTGCCTGGGGCCCCTGTGCTCTGCCTGGGGCCACTGTGCTCTGCCTGGGGCCCCATGTTCTGCCTGGGGCCACTGTGCTCTGCCTGGGGCCCCATAAGCTGCCTGGGGCCCCTGTGCTCTGCCTGGGACCACTGTGCTCTGCCTGGGGCCCCATATGCTGCCTGGGGCCCCTGTGCTCTGCCTGGGGCCACTGTGCTCTGCCTGGGGCCCCATATGCTGCCTGGGGCCACTCTGCTCTGCCTGGGGCCCCATATGCTGCCTGGGGCCCCATATGCTGCCTAGGGCCCCTGTGCTCTGCCTGGGGCCCCTGTGCTCTGCCTGGGGCCCCATGTTCTGCCTGGGGCCCCTGTGCTCTGCCTGGGGCCACTGTGCTCTGCCTGGGGCCCCATATGCTACCTGGGGCCCCTGTGCTCTGCCTGGGGCCCCATATGCTGCCTGGGGCCCCTGTGCTCTGCCTGGGGCCACTGTGCTCTGCCTGGGGCCCCATAGGCTGCCTGGGGCCCCTGTGCTCTGCCTGGGACCACTGTGCTCTGCCTGGGGCCCCATATGCTGCCTGGGGCCCCTGTGCTCTGCCTGGGGCCACTGTGCTCTGCCTGGGGCCCCATATGCTGCCTGGGGCCCCTGTGCTCTGCCTGGGTGTAGGACACTGGTGACGTCACTTATCTCCGGACATTAGCTCCGGACATTAGCTCCGGACATTATCTCCGGACACGGAAGTTGGCACAAATTGCAGGAAGTAGTATTCTAGGCAATTATATATTAGATGGGCATTTCCTGAAGGAAATACATGGTGCTTGAACAGCGCTACCAGCTTTACAGCAGCACTTTTCACACACGGGACTGGGGGGCGCGCTTACTTTTGCACCCGGGGCCGGGGGCGCGCTTACTTTTGCACCCGGGGGCGCACTTACTTTTGCACCCGGGGGCGCACTTACTTTTGCACCCGGAGGCGCACTTACTTTTGCACCCGGGGGCGCACTTAATTTTGCACCCGGGGGCGCACTTACTTTTGCACCCGGGGGCGCACTTACTTTTGCACCCGGGGGCGCACTTACTTTTGCACCCGGGGGCGCACTTACTTTTGCACCCGGGGGCGCACTTACTTTTGCACCCGGGGGCGCACTTACTTTTGGGGCCGCACTTACTTTTGGTGGGCGGGGCCCCTCGGCCTCCGATTTGGTGGGCGGGGCCCCTCGGCCTCCGATTTGGTGGGCGGGGACCCTCGGCCTCCGATTTGGTGGGCGGGGACCCTCGGCCTCCGATTTGGTGGGCGGGGGACCCTCGGCCTCCGATTTGGTGGGCGGGGACCCTCGGCCTCCGATGTGGTGGTCGGGGCCCCTCGGCCTCCGCTTTGGTGGGCGGGGCCGGGCGCCTCGGCCTCCGCTTTGGTGGGCGGGGCCGCTCGGCCTTCGATTTGGTGGGCGGGGCTCCTCGGCCTCCGATTTGGTTGGCGGGGCCCCTCGGCCTCCGATTTGGTGTGTGCTCTGCCTGGGGCCACTGTGCTCTGCCTGGGGCCCCATATGCTGCCTGGGGCCCCTGTGCTCTGCCTGGGGCCCCTGTGCTCAGCCTGGGGCCCCTGTGCTCTGCCTGGGGCCCCATGTTCTGCCTGGGGCCCCTGTGCTCTGCCTGGGTGTAGGACACTGGTGACATCACTTATCTCCGGACATTAGCTCCGGACATTAGCTCCGGACATTAGCTCCGGACATTAGCTCCGGACAAAGCCACGGAAGTTGGCACAAATTGCAGGAAGTAGTATTCTAGGCAATTATATATTGGATATTCACTGTTGCATCAGGTGGTGGATTGATTCACTGTGATGAGTCACAGCTGTTATTTAAACCTCATTCTGGTGCATGGTGAGCAGCTTTGAAAAAGAACTTAGTGTTCAAAACATGTAGCATGCTGCCATTTCTTCTCCTGTGAACCATGTTTTTGGATCTTGGATTTTATCTTCAATAAATTTTGATATTTTTGGAAGCTGGATTTTCTCCTCTATTTGTTCCATTGCCTCACGTGAAGACTGCACGTTATCCGGGCTTCCCCACAACAAATGCCTAGTAGGTGAGCTGGTTTTGTTACATTTTTTTTTTCACTTTTGTTATAGTCCAGTTTTTGAAACCGTGCACACCTTGAGCCTGTAAAAATAAGTGTCTGCTTTGTTTTACATTTTTTTGTGCTCTAAGGCATATATTTTTTTCGTTTCCTTTTTTTGTTTGTGGGTATTTTGAAATATCTTTACAAAATGAATGAAAGTCCAGAAAGAGCTCACAAAGCAGCTCAGTTGTTCTCAATGGATCTATCTTCCACAATTGATGGGTCTGAGTCAGACCTTTTCAGCACAGACGTTAGTAAGCTTGAAAAACTGATGATAAATGAAATGAAAGTGTGGTGGGATTTTACTACACTGGACAATTATGTGCAAAAATAAATGATCCCTAGAGGATTGCGCATTAAAAAAATTCCCACCACCACATATTCACAGCAGTTTGTGCAAGAATGGAACATGATCCTAAGCAATTGCTCTATCCAGCTAATGCAATTAATTATGAAATATGAGGACACTAAGCTGAAAAATATTCAGTCAGAAATTAATGACATTAAAACCAGTTTGGTAAATAAAGATACTATCAAATATAATGAGGAATTAAAAAACATCAAAATTTCTCTATCGAAATCAGAAGATTTAATCATGAGTCGCAAGAAAAATAAATTTCAACGTGACTTAAGAGACTATCAAACAAATCAGGTATATGAATGGGGCAGATGGCAAAAAGCACATAAAAGCCCTCGCCCAATCCTGAAACGTACTAATTCTTCTGATATATCTGAGCGCCGAGTTTCTTTCAGCTCCTCAGACATGGATTCTATGGATAATGGGTCTATTGAAACTGGTGGTAATGAAAATATCAATCAAAGTATGGACAATACCAATACCTACTACCGTAGACCAAGAAGATTCAATTCAAAAAACGCAAGAGGCGTGGGGGCCGCAAACACCGCAGGAAACTCTCGCATGGCTACCCGCAACAGAAAGTAACATCTTTTTCAGGTGATTTTTCTAACATTTTAAATATTTCTAGCTGTGATCTCTCAGTTGAACAATTGCAAGTGTTGTCCTTGGGACATAAATATGCACCGGACCAACGTTTTGATTTATTTCATACATTGATGGATATCAATAGATTTATTCGTAATTTGACAGTCAAAAGACATTTTTTTAAACAGGAATCAACTACCGTTGTGGATACCTCTGTTGTCAGTAATGAATTTTGTGACCTTATGTTTAATGAACAATGCCTCTTGAGAAATCTGAATGACCTGAGTGGTTCTAGTGCATCCTTAATTCGAGATGTACATCAAGCTGACCAATTTATTACAAAAAATCCATCATTTTATCCCATTCAATCAAGAGTGGACTGTATGGACAGATTTCAAGCTGTCATTGAACGAGATTTGAGATCTCTAGACACATATGTGCAGCGCCCCAGAGTCCTGGTCGTTGCAGTACTGTGGCTCCGCCACTATGGGGAGCTACGGTGCGTCCGATGGCACTGAAGGAGTTCATCTGATCAGGTATCACAGACACCAATACATTTCACAGCTGGGCCTCCGGGGGGAGCTAAGGGTGCTATTCATTAGGCCACTCCCCACCATAGTGGGTAAACTGGGGGTCAGGCAGGAAGTTAGATCAGAAAGCTGACTGGATTGGACGAAGCAACACCTGGTGGCAGAGGGTGTTGTGGAGGAAGAGACAGTAGGGTCTCTGTCAGGGGTGGGATCCTGACAGAGGCTTGGCATTTGAAAGAACGTAATGGGTCCGCGCCAGCTCCGGGAAGCGGCGGGGCCCAAGAAAGGACTAGAAGCGAGATAGATTGTGCTGAGTGAGAAACGAGATCAAGCAATAGGAGAATTCCAGTAGAGGTCGTGCTGTAAGACCGGAGCAACACCCTACTGAGGCGCACTACCGGTGGCCGGAACGCCGAGGGAGTATCATAACATTCAGCTTCAAGCAATACTCTAAACAGCGGCAGGACAGTCAGTCTAAGGCGGGCTGTCTCACACAAATCACCTATGAAGTCTTGGGGGGCACCTTGTGGAGAGGGGCGACTCTAGGGTCCCGGAAGAGCTCCGAGCCTACCCGTCAAACGGGTGCCGTCCCAACCAGAACAACAGGGAGGGACGGAGGATTAGAAGAACATCATTTAATCGAGTTGTGAGGGAACTTAAGAAACAGACACAACGGTTGTGGGGACTTTCCGTAAGCACAGCAGGGGAGGACCGCAACACATAGCGCTAGTACGAAGGCACCGATTTCCACTTGTGAAGAGAGCTCTGGAGGTGCCATTGGACCGGCCGGACTTGCGCAGCCTGGCGAACCGTATTCTGGACTGTGGACTCAGAGATCTTCAGTAAAGAGGTAAAGAGACTGCAACCTGGTGTCCTCGTTATTTACTGCACCGCACCACCACTACCATCATCCACACCTATCATTCACTGTGCGCCCCACGGCAGGGTCACGGACCGGGGCCTAGCCGCCGTGACAACCCCAGAGCAGAGACTCAGAGGCCCGGTACCGGGTACCCCTCGGCCCTGCGGCGGTGGGGGCGCTACAATTTGGCGTCACGAACAGGATCTACTTAAGCCTGAAGAATCAGGTCATGTGTGCCTTGGAACTGTGATTTACTGTGCTTGGACTGTACTTTATTGCAAAGACTGTGTGCTACCACTTGCCGCCAAAAGTTCCCGCCAAAAACCGCCGCCATTGCTACACCAGAGAAGAAGGAGGGCGTGCCATGGGAGGAGACTACCAAAGTGGCGCCAGAAGCGGTGATCGCCCCCTGCGCCTCTTGTTGCAAAGCGATGACCTGCCTCAAGGCAGAGGACCACCTCCTGACCTGCAACGGCGGGAAACGGGAGACGGAGAGGAAGCCCGACCCTGGAGAAATGGCGGAGTCAGATGCATGCACTGTCACCGAATGTCGGACAGTGAAGACGAACAGCGAGTGCCCGAACGGAGAAGGAGCAACCCCGGCCTGCCCTCACCCATTGGAGGCGGACCCGCATCCACCGCCAGTGGAGGAGCCGAACCTACCTACCCCAGTCACGGAATCATGGAAGGCGGAGCTGCAACGAGAGGTGACTCCGGAGGAACCACGGTCCGGGCTGCAGCCGATTCCAGTGTCCTCGTCAACGGACCGGAGCGACACCGGTGGAATCACATCAGGCGCAGGTATGGACGGCATCCCTACTCCCCTGGCCGATTCTGCTCCCCCGACCGATCCGGTTCCCCGGAGGGATCCCGCTCCTGTGACCGCTCCTCACCCCAGCAATGATCGTTCTTTCCTGGTGGAGCGGGTCATCCTCACCTCTAACATGATGGGGAAGCTGGTGCCCCCGCTACCAACCAAGATGAGAGAACCCATAGGTGTGGGCCTAGATGGGGTGATCCTTCGGTGGGACACCCCCTGGACCGGGCCGGATGGGGCCCGGGAGGATGGCCTCACCCTTGCGGTACTTACCTGGGAACAGTATAAGCAATGTCTAATCCAACACTGGAAAGATCGGGACGAGACCGAACCACCTGACACACAACGTAAGAAGTCTGCTCCCGGCAAGAAAGACGTGGTAAAGCGGGGAACCGTGCTGGCCTACCACCCGAAGAGGGGATGGGGCTCCATACAGGAACCGGGGCTACCAACTGATGTCTTTGTTACTAGCTATAACGTGACGACCCCTTGCTGCAGTCGAAATGGTGATCCGTTACAAAGGGGGGATCAGGTGACCTACACCCGCCATCGGAGCGCACAAGGATGGTGTGCCCGGAACGTTCGACGGTGTGAGCCTGAGAGAGCACCCCCTGTTGATGATCCTGATTTGCCAGACCTTGTTCCTATCACCACTGTACGCCTGGTAGCAGCTACTGAACTCGCAAGCAGGATTAGCCTTCAAATCCAGGCACCGGCCGATCTGATGGCATCTGAGAGACCAACTACCAGTACGGGTGCCACGTTAACTGGGGGATGAAGACCACCCCCAGACTTAGAAGAATAAACCTCGAAACCATGAATCTGTAAATAAGTTGCTGTTTTCCTGTTGTTCTGCTGAACCCGTCCAGGGTTAACTCTTAGAGGGATCCTTTTGTTGACCTGGGATCCCTATTGTTTTGTTTTTGTTTGTCTTTCCAAAGTTTTTGCACAAGTTTTAGAACTGCTGAAATCATGAACAGTGCATGATCCGAACTTCTTGTACATAGTTTGCACCTTATTAAAGGCGCTCCCTACTGGTTTTACTTAAAGAAGGACTCTTTGTGAAGATACCGCACTGGAACCTTTGCTGAGTATAGACTGGTAGCTCGAGAAGATACGCTACCTCACAGAGACTTGGTCCCCTCTTAAAGGGGATGTTCATTTGTCACGCTTCGATAGTAATATTGCTTAAGATAAGTAGCAATAATGTCTTGACCAAAGGAAATGATGATAATGTTTATATGAGAAAAGTTATATGTGTTTAATTAGTTAAATGTGAAGAAATACTGATAATGTGCTCTGAGAAGTAAAAGGTGAAAGATAGAAGAAGGATGCAGTGGACCTGTAGAGATAGACGTGGTGTCCAGCATGCATGAAGGGAAGAAAGATAATGAGAAGGTTTAATGTTCGATAGAAAATGTTGTGATAATGCTGATAGAAAGTTAGGATAGAAGGTAAACCCTGAGTCCTCATAGGAGCCAGGTAGAGATGGCTCAGTGCTCTTAAACTGAAAGTAATGTTATGTTCTATACTGTGTATAGTAGTTGAAAAGGCAGTAGGCCCTGGCTGAACGGGGCGGTCCTGTAACAGAAAGGAGAGGCAGTAGGTCTGGTGCCGATAGGACAGGCGGTCCTGCAGATCCAAAGTAGGAGAATGTAAAAGTTAAATTGCCTTATAATGTGATTATAGGAAGGTCTTTAGTGGATACAGAGTGTATGTCCTTAAAGGCAACGTTAAATTATTGTTCAACAATTTTTGCACTTAGTAGAATACCCGGTTGGGTAAGAAAAGTTAATTATAGCATGTTGCTATGACATTTTACCATGTTTGTAACGTTCAAGTGTCCTCACCTCCCATAAAGGGAAGCTCTGTTCAAATATGCTTATTGTTATTGCACTCAACAAAATTGTATGTCTTTTTGCTAACTTGTATTGTTGTTTTCTTCCCAGTCCCGGAGTACTGTGTTTAACCAGGGGGGAGTGCAGCGCCCCAGAGTCCTGGTCGTTGCAGTACTGTGGCTCCGCCACTATGGGGAGCTACGGTGCGTCCGATGGCACTGAAGGAGTTCATCTGATCAGGTATCACAGACACCAATACATTTCACAGCTGGGCCTCCGGGGGGAGCTAAGGGTGCTATTCATTAGGCCACTCCCCACCATAGTGGGTAAACTGGGGGTCAGGCAGGAAGTTAGATCAGAAAGCTGACTGGATTGGACGAAGCAACACCTGGTGGCAGAGGGTGTTGTGGAGGAAGAGACAGTAGGGTCTCTGTCAGGGGTGGGATCCTGACAGAGGCTTGGCATTTGAAAGAACGTAATGGGTCCGCGCCAGCTCCGGGAAGCGGCGGGGCCCAAGAAAGGACTAGAAGCGAGATAGATTGTGCTGAGTGAGAAACGAGATCAAGCAATAGGAGAATTCCAGTAGGGGTCGTGCTGTAAGACCGGAGCAACACCCTACTGAGGCGCACTACCGGTGGCCGGAACGCCAAGGGAGTATCATAACATTCAGCTTCAAGCAATACTCTAAACAGCGGCAGGACAGTCAGTCTAAGGCGGGCTGTCTCACACAAATCACCTATGAAGTCTTGGGGGGCACCTTGTGGAGAGGGGCGACTCTAGGGTCCCGGAAGAGCTCCGAGCCTACCCGTCAAACGGGTGCCGTCCCAACCAGAACAACAGGGAGGGACGGAGGATTAGAAGAACATCATTTAATCGAGTTGTGAGGGAACTTAAGAAACAGACACAACGGTTGTGGGGACTTTCCGTAAGCACAGCAGGGGAGGACCGCAACACATAGCGCTAGTAGGAAGGCACCGATTTCCACTTGTGAAGAGAGCTCTGGAGGTGCCATTGGACCGGCCGGACTTGCGCAGCCTGGCGAACCGTATTCTGGACTGTGGACTCAGAGATCTTCAGTAAAGAGGTAAAGAGACTGCAACCTGGTGTCCTCGTTATTTACTGCACCGCACCACCACTACCATCATCCACACCTATCATTCACTGTGCGCCCCACGGCAGGGTCACGGACCGGGGCCTAGCCGCCGTGACAACCCCAGAGCAGAGACTCAGAGGCCCGGTACCGGGTACCCCTCGGCCCTGCGGCGGTGGGGGCGCTACATATGTCCAACAGAAAACACATAAAGGCAATTTAAACTGGAAACAGCGTAAGGCTCTCCAAGAAATTAAAAAGATGGATGAAATCACTATAAAGAAGGCAGACAAAGGTGGCCTGATTGTTGTCATGGACACATTGACTTATAAAGACCAAATGCATAATCTTTTGAGTGACAGCACAACGTATAGAAAACTGCCTTCAGATCCCACATCGGCTTATAAAAAGGAACTGTTCAGCTTGATTGATGATGGTGCAGCATTGGGTGTTCTAACTAGAGCACATATCGAGTACCTAAAGGTTGATTGCCCCACTATACCTACAATATATGGTTTACCCAAGGTACACAAAGGTACTACACCTCCACCCATGCGCCCTATACTATCAGGGATGGGTTCTCTAACAGAACATCTAAGTCAATGGGTGGACTCCCTTCTACAGCCATTGGTTGTGAGAGTGCCAGGTTTCCTGAGAGACTCAAGAGATGTGTTACATCAGCTCTCCAATACTGTATGGCGTGATGGATTTCAATGGATAAGTTGTGATGTCATCTCATTGTATACCTGTATTCCACAAAATATTGTCATTCAAGCACTTGAATTTCATTTGCATAAGTACAGTAATTACACTAGCGATTTGTGCAATTATATCATACAGGTTATCTTTTTCTTAATGACTCACAATTATTTTTCCTTTGATCAGCAGTTTTTTCTCCAATGCAAAGGAGTTTCTATGGGAGGCAAACATTCACCATCCGTTGCAAATTTGGTTATGTCATACTGGGAGGAATTGTTTTTTTATTCGGATTGTAACCCATTCCTTATGGACATATTCTGGTATGGTAGATACATCGACGATTTACTCATCATTAGTGTTGAGCATTCCGATACCGCAAGTATCGGGTATCGGCCGATATTTGCTGTATCGGAATTCCGATACCGAGATCCGATACTTTTGTGGTATCGGGTATCGGTATCGAAACAACATTAATGTGTAAAATAAAGAATTAAAATAAAAAATATTGCTATACTCACCTCTCCGACGCAGCCTGGACTTCAGCGAGGGAACCGGCAGCGTTGTTTGCTTAAAATTTGCGCTTTAACTTCCTTACTTGAAGTCCCGGCTTGTGATTGGTCGCGCGCCGCCCATGTGACCGCGACGCGACCAATCACAGCAAGCCGTGACGTAATTTTAGGTCCTTCAGGATTTTAAAATTACGTTCCGGCGTTGTGATTGGTTGCGTCGCGGTCACATGGGCGACGCGACCAATCACAAGCCGTGACGTCACGGGAGGCAGGAGACGCGCGCATTTTAAAATGCGCGCGTCTCCTGCCTCCCGTGACTTCACGGCTTGTGATTGGTCGCGTCGCCCATGTGACCGCGACGCAACCAATCACAACGCCGGAACGTAATTTTAAAATCCTGAAGGACCTAAAATTACGTCACGGCTTGCTGTGATTGGTCGCGTCGCGGTCACATGGGCGGCGCACGACCAATCACAAGCCGGGACTTCAAGTAAGGAAGTTAAAGCGCGAATTTTAAGCAAACAACGCTGCCGGTTCCCTCGCTGAAGTCCAGGCTGCGTCGGAGAGGTGAGTATAGCAATATTTTTTATTTTAATTCTTTATTTTACACATTAATATGGTTCCCAGGGCCTGAAGGAGAGTTTCCTCTCCTTCAGACCCTGGGAACCATCAGGAATACCATCCGATACATGAGTCCCATTGACTTGTATTGGTATCGGGTATCGGTATCGGATTAGATCCGATACTTTGCCGGTATCGGCCGATACTTTCCGATACCGATATTTTCAAGTATCGGACGGTATCGCTCAACACTACTCATCATATGGAGTGGCGATGTATCTGCCATACCAGAGCTCCTCATCCATCTTAATTCTAATGATTTCAATCTTCGCTTTACATGCAGTCATAATTCACATGTGACTTCTTTTTTGGACTTGACACTGTGCAGCACTGTGGGCCATGTTATTACCACCTCTACATTTCATAAACCATTATCTGGTAACAGCATCTTACATGCGTCCAGCAGCCATCCTGGACATACAATAAAGTCCATACCAGTGGGCGAGCTTACCAGAATAACTAGGAACTGTAATGATACTAGTATCTTAAAGCATGAGACCGACCTGTGTTGTAAAAAATTAGATAAAAGAGGCTATTCTAAGTGGTCTCTTGATAGAGCCAAAAACATAGTACAACAAAAAAAACGCAGCGATATGCTGTTACCGAAAAATAAGGAGAATAAATTATATCAAAATCAAAACTTTTTGCTCTATCAAATATAGCCCTCAGTACAACGACATAGTCTCTTATTTTGAAAAACATTCCCATTTTATACGAGGATGAGATTCTCTCCGAAATTTTGTCTTCTGGCTGTCAGGTGATTGCAAAAAAAGCCACTACTTTATCTGACATTCTCTCACCCAGTCTATTTAAATCTAGTAAAATCTCCCACACATGGCTACATCATAGAGGTTTTTATCATTGCGGCGCTTCCAAATGTCGCACATGTGCCCACTCTACTGTTACGCATTCCTTTTCTGATAGCAGCGATAAACAAGAACATAAAATCCAGCAATTTATTAACTGCAATAGTAAGAATGTAGTTTATATGATAACATGCATTAAATGTAAATTAAGCTATATAGGCTGCACTACTCGCATGTTAAAGACACGTATCTCTGAACATATTACTGATATTATTGTTCTCACTAATAATAATCACTCTGTGTCTTATGCCTCTAAGCATTTTATCACCAGTCATCAAAGAAACACTGCATTCCTTCGGGTTGTTGGTATTGAGAAGCTTGGAATGACACCCAGAGGAGGAGATCTGAAAAGACGGCTAATGACGCGTGAAGCTTATTGGATGTATTGCCTTTACACTTGCTATCCCATGGGTTTAAATGCTCGCAAGGAAATTATGTTTCATTATTGAGAGATTTACATTGCTTAATTATATTATATGTTTTTTATATGTGCACATTATATATTTTTTCTGTGTTTTGTTTTTTGTGATACTATTGTGTTTTTATTGTATATATTCACTGTTGCATCAGGTGGTGGATTGATTCACTGTGATGAGTCACAGCTGTTATTTAAACCTCATTCTGGTGCATGGTGAGCAGCTTTGAAAAAGAACTTAGTGTTCGAAACATGTAGCATGCTGCCATTTCTTCTCCTGTGAACCATGTTTTTGGATCTTGGATTTTATCTTCAATAAATTTTGATATTTTTGGAAGCTGGATTTTCTCCTCTATTTGTTCTATATTCTGCTGTACTGCTAGTGTGTCATATATATCAGGCAGCCACTTTCTGCCACGTTCATAGTTTACTGTTATACAACTGGGCCAGAGTTGTGGTTCTGTGTCTCCCCCCCCCAAAAAAAGGGAGAATAATATTCGCACACAGTGTATATTCTGCTGTACTGCTAGTGTGTCGTATATATCAGGCAGCCACTTTCTGCCATGTTCATAGTTTATGGTTATACCACTGGGCCAGAGTTGTGGTTCTGTGTCTCCCCCCCCCCCCAAAAAAAAGGGAGAATAAAATTCGCACACAGTGTATATTCTGCTGTACTGCTAGTGTGTCGTATATATCAGGCAGCCACTTTCTGCCACGTTCATAGTTTACTGTTATACCACTGGGCCAGAGTTGTGGTTCTGTGTCTCTCCCCCCAAAAAAGGGAGAATAAAATTCGCACACAGTGTATATTCTGCTGTACTGCTAGTGTGTCGTATATATCAGGCAGCCACTTTCTGCCACGTTCATAGTTTACTGTTATACCACTGGGCCAGAGTTGTGGTTCTGTGCCTCCCCCCCAAAAAAGGGAGATTAAAATTTGCACACAGTGTATATTCTGCTGTACTGCTAGTGTGTCGTATATATCAGGCAGCCACTTTCTGCCACGTTCATAGTTTACTGTTATACCACTGGGCCAGAGTTGTGGTTCTGTCTCCCCCCCCCAAAAAAAAGGGAGAATAAAATTCGCACACAGTGTATATTCTGCTGTACTGCTAGTGTGTCGTATATATCAGGCAGCCACTTTCTGCCACGTTCATAGTTTACTGTTATACCACTGGGCCAGAGTTGTGGTTCTCTGTCTCCCCCCCCCCAAAAAAAAGGGAGAATAAAATTTGCACACAGTGTATATTCTGCTGTACTGCTAGTGTGTCGTATATATCAGGCAGCCACTTTCTGCCACGTTCATAGTTTACTGTTATACCACTGTGCCAGAGTTGTGGTTCTGTGTCTCCCCCCCAAAAAATGAGGAAGTCTGGTGGAAGAGGCCGTGGGCGGGGGTTGTCAGCTGGTACTGATGGTGGTGCTGCATCTGGTGGTAGTGGCAAAAGCACAGTAGCACCTAAGGCTGGAGGTGTTGAGCCTGCGTCATCGTCTGGCTACACAAGGCCTCGAAGGCTCCCTTACCTGGGAGTAGGAAAACAGCTTTTAAAGCCGGAGCAGCAGGAAAAAGTTTTGGCTTTCCTTGCTGACTCAGCCTCTAGCTCTTTGGCCTCCTCTTCCCAAAGTTCAAAATGTCACAGCAGCCAGTCGTCAGTGGATGCTCTCAGTCAGGAACAAGACGTTTCCTTGTGTCCTTCTCCCAAACCAAAAGTGAAGGATGCATCAGGCGACACAACAGGTTACTCCATGGAGCTCTTTACACATACCGTGCCTGGGTTAGAAAGGGAAATTGTACCCTGCCCATTACAAGAAGAATCGGACATGGAGTGCACTGATGCACAGCCACAGCTAGATTATTGAGTCAGATCACTACATTGCCCTCGCAGTTTGCTGAGCCAGAATCTGACCCTGATGAGACTATGGTGCCCTGTCCCGAACGCTATAGCACCTTACACGGTGACACTGAGGAAGGTGCACATGACATTGAGGAGGAGGAGGTGATAGATGACCCAGTTGTTGACCCAGATTGGCAGCCATTGGGGGAAGAGGGTGGCGCTGCCACTAGCTCAGAAGCGGAGGAGGGTTATCCGCAGCAGCACCAATCTACATCGCAACAGCTGTCATCTGGCAGGCCCGTATCAGGCAAAAAACGTTTGACAAAACCAGTTTTAGGACAGCGTAGCAATCCTGTGAAAGTTGCACAGCGTGCAATGCCTGAAAAGGAATTCCATAGTAGGAAGAGTGCAGTCTGGCATTTTTTTGACCAAGATCCCAATGATCAGTCAAAAGTGATCTGTAAAAAATGCTCAAAGACCTTTAGCAGAGGGAAGATTATTAACAATTTAAATACAACGTGTATGCGTAGACATTTAAACAGCATGCACTTGCAAGCCTGGACTAACTACCTAATGTCCCGTACCATTGGTGCACCAGGTCTGAATGAAGGTAGTCAGCACCGCAACATTGCTTCCCTCACTGTAAGCCCACTGGTTAGGACACCAGCAGCAGCAAATGTGGAGGGATCGTCGCTAGGCCAAAGCAGTCAGGGAGTCAGAAGGTTATTGGTAGGAAGCACTGTATGTAGGCCAACATCACCAACTCACTTTCAATCTGCCATGTCCACAACCACCACCACCGCTAGTTCCACCATAGGCAGCTCTCCAGTCCAGCTCACCCTAGAAGAGACTCTTGTTAGGAAACGAAAGTACTCATCCTGTCATCCGCGTACACGGGGTTTGAATACCCACATTGCCAGACTTATCTCATTAGAGATGATGCCCTACTGGTTGGTTGAAAGTGAAGCTTTCAAAGCCCCGATGGCCTACGCAGTACCACGCTATGACCTACCCAGTCGCCACTTCTTTGCGAGAAAAGCCATCCCAGCCCTCCAGCAGCATGTCAAAGACCGCATTGTCCATGCACTGAGGCAGTCTGTCAGTGGGAAGGTGCACCTCACAACAGATGCATGGACCAGTAGGCATGGCCAGGGACGTTACGTGTCCATCACGGCGCACTGGGTTAATGTCGTGGATGCAGGGTCCACAGGGGACAGCAATAGTGGGACAGTTCTGCCTAGCCCACGATCTAGGAAACAGTTGGCTGTAGACGTTCACCACCCCACCTCCTTCTCCTCCACAAGCGAAAGCTCATCCACAGAGCGCTGTTGCACGACCACTCCATCCGCAGCTGCCAGTGTTGCAGACAAGGTGTCCCATTACAAAACAGGCCGTGTTTGAAATGAAGTGTTTGGGCGACAACAGACACACCGCAGAAGTTCTGGCCGAGTTCTTGCAGCAAGAAACTCAGTCATGGCTGGGCAGTGTACATCTTGAGGCAGGCAAGGTAGTCAGTGATAATGGAAGGAATATTATGGCTGCCATAGCCCTTTCACAACTCAAACACATACCTTGCCTGGCTCACACTTTGAACCTGGTGGTGCAGTGCTTTCTTAAAAATTATCCAGAGTTACCAGCCCTGCTCCTGAAGGTGCGAAGACTTTGCTCGCACATCTGCCGGTCGCCCGTACACTCCAGCCATATGCTGAACCATCAGCGATTGCTCAATCTTCCACAGCACCACCTAATTATCGATGTTGCAACAAGGTGGAACTCCACACTGCACATGGTTCAGAGGCTGTGTGAACAGAGGCGTGCTGTCATGTATTTGTGGGAGGATATGCATACACAGGCAGGCAGTTGGATGGCAGACATGGAGTTGTCTGGTGTGCAGTGGTCCAAGCTACAAGACCTTTGTCAAGTCCTTCAGTGTTTCGAGGAATGCACACGGCTGGCAAGTGCAGACGACGCCATCATAAGCATGAGCATCCCACTTATGCGTCTGCTGATGCAAAGCTTGACGCACATCAAGGAGCTGGCGTCTGCAGCCGAGGAGGAGGGAATCCTTGATGACAGTCAGCCATTGTCTGGTCAGGGAACTGTCCAGGACGAGGTGGTGGTCAAAGAGGATGAAGAGGAGGATGATGGGGATGACTATGTATGGGAGGAGGATGCTTCTCAGGGGCCACTTGAAACTGGTGACGTTGCAAGGTCAGGTACAGGTTTCTTGCAGGACATTTATGATGTGGATTTCCAGGAAAGTGCTCCTCAACCCAGCAGGACCAGTGAATTGACACCAGGAACATTGGTTCACATGGCTGAGTATGCCTTGCGTATTCTAAAAAGGGACCCCCGCATTGTCAAAATGATGATCGATGACGATTACTGGTTGGCCTGCCTCCTGGATCCACGCTATAAAGGGAAAATTCAAAACATCGTGCCACATGAGAATCTTGAGCAAATATTGGCTACCAAACAAGCAACTCTTGTAGACCATTTGGTTCAGGCATTCCCAGCACACAGAGGCGGTGATGGACCTCACAATTGCCATAGGGGTCAACATGACAGAGGTGCTAGAAGTGCCGAAATCCGAAGTGGCGTTGGATAGAGGGGTTTTCTGACAAGGTTGTGGAGTGATTTTTCTATGACCGCTGACACAACAGGGACTGCTGCATCTATTCAAAGTGACAGGAGACAGCATTTGTCCAGTATGGTTACAAACTCTTTTTCATCCCTTATCGATGTTCTTCCTCACAGGTCATTCCCCTTTGATTACTGGGCATCTAAACTAGACACCTGGCCTGAATTGGCAGAATATGCATTACAGGTGCTCGCTTGCCCTGCTGCCAGTGTGCTTTCAGAAAGAGTCTTCAGTGCTGCTGGTTCAATACTGACCGAAAAAAGGACACGCCTGGCTACCCAAAATGTAGATGATCTAGCCATCATTAAAATGAACCAATCATGGATTGGCAATTCTTTTGCCCCACCTTCCCCTGCTGACACGTAGCTTGGGTGATAAATGACTCGCTTTTGCCCTCCTCTTAATGATTTTGCCAATTCCTCCATTTGCAGCTGCTGAGTGTCCACCATAGGCCATTTTTATACCTCCCTAAATGGGCTGACACCCCCACAGGACCGTGGTCACCACTTGGCGCAAGCACCCGTGCAAGTGCCGTTTACAAAGCTGAGTTTGAATCTACAGGCTTTCGGCCTCTATCAACAATATGAAACTGCATTTGGCCTGGTTCTTGGTTTGGGCCTAGTGATGTCTGCTGCTGCCTCTTGGGTTCCTCATAGAAACAAAGCTGAGTTTGAATCTACAGGCTTTCGGCCTCTATCAACAATATGAAACTGCATTTGGCCTGGTTCTTGGTTTGGGCCTAGTGACGTCTGCTGCTGCCTCTTGGTTTCCTCAAAGAAACAAAGCTGAGTTTGAATCTACAGGTTTTCGGCCTCTATCAACAATATGAAACTGCATTTGGCCTGGTTCTTGGTTTGGGCCTAGTGACGTCTGCTGCTGCCTTTTGGTTTCCTCAAAGAAACAAAGCTGAGTTTGAATCAACAGGCTTTCGGCCTCTATCAACAATATGAAACTGCATTTGGCCTGGTTCTTGCTTTGGGCCTAGTGACGTCTGCTGCTGCCTCTTGGTTTCCTCAAAGAAACAAAGCTGAGTTTGAATCTACAGGCTTTCGGCCTCTATCAACAATATGAAACTGCATTTGGCCTGGTTCTTGCTTTGGGCCTAGTGACGTCTGCTGATGCCTCTTGGTTTCCTCAAAGAAACAAAGCTGAGTTTGAATCTACAGGCTTTCGGCCTCTATCAACAATATGAAACTGCATTTGGCCTGGTTCTTGCTTTGGGCCTAGTGACGTCTGCTGCTGCCTCTTGGTTTCCTCAAAGAAACAAAGCTGAGTTTGAATCTACAGGCTTTCGGCCTCTATCAATAATATGAAACTGCATTTGGCCTGGTTCTTGCTTTGGGCCTAGTGACGTCTGCTGCTGCCTCTTGGTTTCCTCAAAGAAACAAAGCTGAGTTTTAATCTACAGGCTTTTGGCCTCTATCAACAATATGCAACTGCATTTGGCCTGGTTCTTGGTTTGGGCCTAGTGACGTCTGCTGCTGCCTCTTGGTTTCCTCAAAGAAACAAAGCTGAGTTTGAATCTACAGGCTTTCGGCCTCTATCAACAATATGAAACTGCATTTGGCCTAGTTCTTGCTTTGGGCCTAGTGACGTCTGCTGCTGCCTCTTGGTTTCCTCAAAGAAACAAAGCTGAGTTTGAATCTACAGGCTTTTGGCCTCTATCAACAATATGCAACTGCATTTGGCCTGGTTCTTGGTTTGGGCCTAGTGACGTCTGCTGCTGCCTCTTGGTTTCCTCAAAGAAACAAAGCTGAGTTTGAATCTACAGGCTTTCGGCCTCTATCAACAATATGAAACTGCATTTGGCCTGGTTCTTGGTTTGGGCCTAGTGACGTCTGCTGCTGCCTCTTGGTTTCCTCAAAGAAACAAAGCTGAGTTTGAATCTACAGGCTTTCGGCCTCTATCAACAATATGAAACTGCATTTGGCCTGGTTCTTGCTTTGGGCCTAGTGACGTCTGCTGATGCCTCTTGGTTTCCTCAAAGAAACAAAGCTGAGTTTGAATCTACAGGCTTTCGGCCTCTATCACCAATATGAAACTGCATTTGGCCTGGTTCTTGCTTTGGGCCTAGTGACGTCTGCTGCTGCCTCTTGGTTTCCTCAAAGAAACAAAGCTGAGTTTGAATCTACAGGCTTTCGGCCTCTATCAACAATATGAAACTGCATTTGGCCTGGTTCTTGCTTTGGGCCTAGTGACGTCTGCTGCTGCCTCTTGGTTTCCTCAAAGAAACAAAGCTGAGTTTGAATCTACAGGCTTTCGGCCTCTATCAACAATATGAAACTGCATTTGGCCTGGTTCTTGCTTTGGGCCTAGTGACGTCTGCTGCTGCCTCTTGGTTTCCTCAAAGAAACAAAGCTGAGTTTGAATCTACAGGCTTTCGGCCTCTATCAACAATATGAAACTGCATTTGGCCTGGTTCTTGCTTTGGGCCTAGTGACGTCTGCTGCTGCCTCTTGGTTTCCTCAAAGAAACAAAGCTGAGTTTGAATCTACAGGCTTTCGGCCTCTATCAACAATATGAAACTGCATTTGGCCTGGTTCTTGGTTTGGGCCTAGTGACGTCTGCTGCTGCCTCTTGGTTTCCTCAAAGAAACAAAGCTGAGTTTGAATCTACAGGCTTTCGGCCTCTATCAACAATATGAAACTGCATTTGGCCTGGTTCTTGCTTTGGGCCTAGTGACGTCTGCTGCTGCCTCTTGGTTTCCTCAAAGAAACAAAGCTGAGTTTGAATCTACAGGCTTTTGGCCTCTATCAACAATATGAAACTGCATTTGGCCTGGTTCTTGGTTTGGGCCTAGTGACGTCTGCTGCTGCCTCTTGGTTTCCTCAAAAAAACAAAGCTGAGTTTGAATCTACAGGCTTTCAGCCTCTATCAACAATATGAAACTGCATTTGGCCTGGTTCTTGCTTTGGGCCTAGTGACGTCTGCTGCTGCCTCTTGGTTTCCTCAAAGAAACAAAGCTGAGTTTGAATCTACAGGCTTTCGGCCTCTATCAACAATATGAAACTGCATTTGGCCTGGTTCTTGCTTTGGGCCTAGTGACGTCTGCTGCTGCCTCTTGGTTTCCTCAAAGAAACAAAGTTGAGTTTGAATCTACAGGCTTTCGGGCTCTATCAACAATATGAAACTGCAATTGGCCTGGTTCTTGGTTTGGGCCTAGTGACGTCTGCTGCTGCCTCTTGGTTTCCTCAAAGAAACAAAGCTGAGTTTGAATCTACAGGCTTTCGGCCTCTATCAACAATATGAAACTGCATTTGGCCTGTGTTATGACCCCAATGGCAGAGGGTCTCAAAAGTAAATACCAAGTCTGCAAACACAAAAAAACAGCTCATAGGGCAGTGGTAACTGGGCTGACCGTATATCTAATCCTAGCACCACAAATAGCAGCAGCCGGGGAACGTGCCTACGTTGGTTCTAGACGTCTCGCGCCAGCCGGAGAACTAACTAACCCTAGAAGGGAAAAGATAGACCTTTCTTGCCTCCAGAGAAAAGACCCCAAAAGTTGGATACAAGCCCCCAACAAATAATAACGGTGAGGTAAGAAGAAAAGACAAACGTAAGAATGAACTAGATATTTAGCAAAGAGAGGCCCACTGACTAATAGCAGAATATAGTAAGATGACTTATACGGTCAGCAAAAACCCTATCAAAATTTCCACGCTGGATATTCAAGAACCCCCGAACCGTCTAACGGCCCGGGGGGAGAATACCAGCCCCCTAGAGCTTCCAGCAAAATCAGGAATCACATTTAGTACAAGCTGGACAAAAAATAAGAACAATGCAAATAACCAAAAAACCAAGAAGCAGGACTTAGCTTAATTTTGCAAGATCCAGGACCAGCAGACAGGAGCAAACAGAAAGGAACTGATTACAACGATGCCAGGCACCAGACTGAGAATTCAGGAAGTTTATATAGCAACACCCCTGGACTAACGACCCAGGTGGGTGCCAAACTGAGGAAAGACAATCCCAGAGTCATATCACTAGTGACCACAAGAGTGAGCCAAAAAAGACCACCAGGGCGATCAGGATGAGCAGCGTGAAAGGCACGAACTTAATCGGCCGCATGCACATCAGAGGCAACCACCCAGGAATTATCCTCCTGACCATAGCCCTTCCACTTGACCAGATACTGAAGCCTCCGCCTGGAGAGACGAGAATCCAAGATCTTCTCCACCACATACTCCAACTCGCCCTCAACCAACACCGGAGCAGGAGGCTCAACAGAAGGAACCACAGGCACAACGTACCGCCGCAACAAAGACCTATGGAACAGGTTGTGAATGGCAAACGACACCGGAAGATCCAAGCGAAAGGACACAGGATTAAGGATTTCCAATATCTTGTAAGGACCGATGAAGCGAGGCTTAAATTTAGGAGAGGAGACCTTCATAGGAACAAATCGAGAAGACAGCTATACCAAATCCCCAACACGAAGTCAGGGACCCACACCGCGGCGGCGGTTGGCAAAACGCTGAGCCTTCTCCTGTGACAACTTTAAGTTGTCCACCACATGATTCCAAATCTGCTGCAACCTATCCACCACGGAATCTGCCCCCGGACAGTCAGAAGGCTCCACATGTCCCGAGGAAAAACAAGGATGGAAACCAGAGTTGCAGAAAAATGGCGAAACCAAGGTAGCGGAACTAGCTTGATTATTAAGGGCAAACTCAGCCAATGGCAAGAAGGTCACCCAATCATCCTGATCAGCAGAAACAAAACACCTCAAATAAGCCTCCAGAGTCTGATTAGTTTGCTCCGTTTGTCCATTAGTCTGAGGATGAAAGGCAGACGAAAACGACAAATCAATGCCCATCTTAGCACAAAAGGATCGCCAGAACCTGGAAACAAACTGGGATCCTCTGTCAGACACAATATTCTCAGGAATGCCGTGTAAACGAACCACATTCTGAAAGAACAAAGGAACCAGATCGGAAGAGGAAGGCAGCTTAGGCAAAGATACCAAATGGACCATCTTGGAAAAGCGATCACATACCACCCAGATGACAGACATGCCCTGAGACACCGGAAGATCTGAAATGAAATCCATGGAAATGTGTGTCCAAGGCCTCTTCGGGACAGGCAAGGGCAAGAGCAACCCGCTGGCACGAGAACAGCAAGGCTTAGCTCGAGCACAAGCCCCACAGGACTGCACAAAAGACCGCACATCCCGCAACAAGGAAGGCCACCAAAATGACCTAGCCACCAAATCTCTGGTGCCAAAAATTCCCGGATGCCCTGCCAACACCGAGGAATGAACCTCGGAAATGACTCTGCTGGTCCACTTATCAGGAACAAACAGTCTGTCAGGTGGACAAGAGTCAGGTCTACCAGCCTGAAATCTCTGCAACACACGTCGCAAATCCGGAGAAATGGCTGACAAAATAACTCCCTCTTTAAGAATACCAACTGGTTCTGCGACTCCAGGAGAGTCAGGCACAAAGCTCCTTGAAAGAGCATCAGCCTTCACATTCTTTGAACCTGGTAAATACGAGACAACAAAGTCAAAACGGGAGAAAAACAATGACCAACGGGCCTGTCTAGGATTCAGGCGTTTAGCAGACTCGAGATACATCAGATTTTTGTGATCAGTCAAGACCACCACACGATGCTTAGCACCCTCGAGCCAATGACGCCACTCCTCAAATGCCCACTTCATGGCCAACAACTCCCGATTGCCAACATCATAATTCCGCTCAGCAGGCGAAAACTTCCTAGAGAAAAAAGCACATGGTCTCATTACAGAGCAACCAGGGCCTCTCTGCGACAAAACGGCCCCTGCCCCAATCTCAGAAGCATCCACTTCAACCTGAAAGGGAAGTGAGACATCAGGCTGGCACAAAACAGGCGCCGAAGTAAACCGGCGCTTCAACTCTTGGAAAGCTTCCACAGCTGCAGGAGCCCAGTTAGAAACATCTGAACCTTTCTTGGTCATATCCGTCAAAGGTTTAACAACGCTAGAAAAGTTAGCGATAAAACGACGGTAGAAGTTAGCAAAACCCAAGAACTTCTGAAGACTCTTAACTGACGTGGGTTGAGTCCAATCATGAATAGCTCGGACCTTGACTGGGTCCATCTCCACCGCAGAAGGGGAAAAAATAAAACCCAAAAAGGGAACCTTCTGTACTCCAAAGAGACACTTTGAGCCCTTAACAAACAAAGCATTCTCACGCAAAACCTGAAACACCATCCTGACCTGCTCTACATGCGAGTCCCAATCATCAGAAAAAAACAGAATATCATTCAGATAAACAATCATAAATCTATCCAGATACTTCCGGAAAATATCATGCATAAAGGACTGAAACACTGAAGGAGCATTAGAGAGCCCAAAAGGCATCACCAAGTACTCAAAATGACCTTCGGGCGTATTAAATGCAGTTTTCCATTCATCTCCTTGCTTAATGCGCACAAGGTTGTACGCACCACGAAGATCTATCTTGGTGAACCACTTGGCACCTTTAATCCGGGCAAACAAGTCCGACAACAGAGGCAAAGGATACTGAAATTTAACAGTGATTTTATTCAGAAGCCGATAGTCAATACAAGGTCTCAAAGATCCGTCCTTCTTGGCCACAAAAAAGAATCCCGCACCAAGAGGGGAAGAGGATGGACGGATATGCCCCTTCTCCAGAGATTCCTTGATATACGAACGCATTGGGGTATGCTCAGGTACAGACAGATTAAATAATCTTCCCTTAGGAAATTTACTACCTGGAATCAAATCTATAGCGCAGTCACAGTCCCTATGAGGAGGCAGAGCACTGGACCTGGACTCGCTGAATACATCCTGATAATCAGACAAATACTCAGGAACTTCTGAAGGAGTAGAGGAAGCAATAGACACCGGCGGGGAATCACCATGAATTCCCTGACAGCCCCAACTTGACACAGACATTGCCTTCCAATCCAAGACTGGATTATGGGTCTGTAACCATGACAGACCCAAAACGACCAAATCATGCATTTTATGCAGAACAAGAAAACGAATCACCTCCCGATGTTCAGGAGTCATGCACATGGTTACCTGTGTCCAAAACTGCGGTTTATTTTCCGCCAATGGCGTAGCATCAATACCTCTAAGAGGGATAGGATTTACCAACGGCTCAAGAACAAAACCACAGCGCTTGGCAAATGACAGATCCATAAGACTCAGGGCAGCACCTGAATCCACAAACGCCATAACAGGGTAGGAGGACAATGAGCAAATTAAAGTCACAGACAAAATAAATTTAGGTTGCAAATTACCAATGGCGACAGGACTAACAACCCTTATTAGGCGTTTAGAGCATGCTGATATAACATGTGTAGAATCACCACAGTAAAAACACAACCCATTCTGACGTCTATGATTTTTCCGTTCATTTCTAGTCTGAATTCTACCACATTGCATTAAATCAGGTGTTTGTTCAGACAACACCACCAGAGGATTAGCGGCTTTGCGCTCCCGCAAACGCCGGTCAATTTGAATAGCCAGCGCCATGGAATCATTCAGACTTGTAGGAATGGGGAAACCCACCATCACATTCTTAATGGCTTCAGAAAGGCCATTTCTGAAATTTGCGGCCAGAGCACACTCATTCCACTGAGTAAGCACGGACCATTTCCGAAATTTTTGGCAATACACTTCAGCTTCATCCTGGCCCTGAGAAATAGCCAGCAAGGCTTTTTCTGCCTGAATTTCAAGATTGGGTTCCTCGTAAAGCAATCCGAGCACCAGAAAAAACGCATCAATATTTGCCAATGCCGGATCTCCTGGCGCTAGCGAGAAAGCCCAATCCTGAGGGTCGCCCCGTAAGAAAGAGATAACAATTTTAACTTGCTGAGCTGAGTCTCCAGATGAACGGGGTCTCAGAGATAGAAACAATTTACAATTATTCCTGAAATTCCTAAACTTAAATCGGTCTCCAGAGAACAGTTCAGGAATAGGTATTTTAGGTTCAGACATTGGACTACTGGTAACAAAATCTTGTATGCCCTGCACACGAGCAGCAAGCTGATTTACACTTGTAATCAAGGTCTGGACATTCATGTCTGCAGCAAGCTCAAGCCACTCAGAGGTAAAGGGGAGGAAGAAAGAGAGGAAAAAAAAAAAAACTCAGAATTTCCTTTCTTATTATCCCACTTCTGCAATGCATTAAACATTCAACTTTAGCCTGGCATACTGTTATGACCCCAATGGCAGAGGGTCTCAAAAGTAAATACCAAGTCTGCAAACACAAAAAACCAGCTCATAGGGCAGTGGTAACTGGGCTGACCGTATATCTAATCCTAGCACTACAAATAGCAGCAGCCGGGGAACGTGCCTACGTTGGTTCTAGACGTCTCGCGCCAGCCGGAGAACTAACTAACCCTAGAAGGGAAAAGATAGACCTTTCTTGCCTCCAGAGAAAAGACCCCAAAAGTTGGATACAAGCCCCCAACAAATAATAACGGTAAGGTAAGAAGAAAAGACAAACGTAAGAATGAACTAGATATTTAGCAAAGAGAGGCCCACTGACTAATAGCAGAATATAGTAAGATGACTTATACGGTCAGCAAAAACCCTATCAAAATTTCCACGCTGGATATTCAAGAACCCCCGAACCATCTAACGGCCCACGGGGAGAATACCAGCCCCCTAGAGCTTCCAGCAAAATCAGGTATCACATTTAGTACAAGCTGGACAAAAAATAAGAACAATGCAAATAACCAAAAAACCAAGAAGCAGGACTTAGCTTAATTTTGCAAGATCCAGGACCAGCAGACAGGAGCAAACAGAAAGGAACTGATTACAACGATGCCAGGCACCAGACTGAGAATTCAGGAAGTTTATATAGCAACACCCCTGGACTAACGACCCAGGTGGGTGCCAAACTGAGGAAAGACAATCCCAGAGTCATATCACTAGTGACCACAAGAGGGAGCCAAAAAAGTCTAATTCACAACAGGCCTGGTTCTTGGTTTGGGCCTAGTGACGTCTGCTGCTGCCTCTTGGTTTCCTCAAAGAAACAAAGCTGAGTTTGAATCTACAGGCTTTCGGCCTCTATCAACAATATGAAACTGCATTTGGCCTGGTTCTTGCTTTGGGCCTAGTGACGTCTGCTGCTGCCTCTTGGTTTCCTCAAAGAAACAAAGCTGAGTTTGAATCTACAGGCTTTCGGCCTCTATCAACAATATGAAACTGCATTTGGCATGGTTCTTGCTTTGGGCCTAGTGACGTCTGCTGCTGCCTCTTGGTTTCCTCAAAGAAACAAAGCTAAGTTTGAATCTACAGGCTTTCGGCCTCTATCAACAATATGAAACTGCATTTGGCCTGGTTCTTGCTTTGGGCCTAGTGACGTCTGCTGCTGCCTTTTGGTTTCCTCAAAGAAACAAAGCTGAGTTTGAATCTACAGGCTTTCGGCCTCTATCAACAATATGAAACTTCATTTGGCCTGGTTCTTGCTTTGGGCCTAGTGACGTCTGCTGCTGCCTCTTGGTTTCCTCAAAGAAACAAAGCTGAGTTTGAATCTACAGGCTTTCGGCCTCTATCAACAATATGAAACTGCATTTGGCCTGGTTCTTGGTTTGGGCCTAGTGACGTCTGCTGCTGCCTCTTGGTTTCCTCAAAGAAACAAAACTGAGTTTGAATCTACAGGCTTTCAGCCTCTATCAACAATATGAAACTGCATTTGGCCTGGTTCTTGCTTTGGGCCTAGTGACGTCTGCTGCTGCCTCTTGGTTTCCTCAAAGAAACAAAGCTGAGTTTGAATCTACAGGCTTTCGGCCTCTATCAACAATATGAAACTGCATTTGGCCTGGTTCTTGGTTTGGGCCTAGTGACGTCTGCTGCTGCCTCTTGGTTTCCTCAAAGAAACAAAGCTGAGTTTGAATCTACAGGCTTTCGGCCTCTATCAACAATATGAAACTGCATTTGGCATGGTTCTTGCTTTGGGCCTAGTGACGTCTGCTGCTGCCTCTTGGTTTCCTCAAAGAAACAAAGCTAAGTTTGAATCTACAGGCTTTCGGCCTCTATCAACAATATGAAACTGCATTTGGCCTGGTTCTTGCTTTGGGCCTAGTGACGTCTGCTGCTGCCTTTTGGTTTCCTCAAAGAAACAAAGCTGAGTTTGAATCTACAGGCTTTCGGCCTCTATCAACAATATGAAACTTCATTTGGCCTGGTTCTTGCTTTGGGCCTAGTGACGTCTGCTGCTGCCTCTTGGTTTCCTCAAAGAAACAAAGCTGAGTTTGAATCTACAGGCTTTCGGCCTCTATCAACAATATGAAACTGCATTTGGCCTGGTTCTTGGTTTGGGCCTAGTGACGTCTGCTGCTGCCTCTTGGTTTCCTCAAAGAAACAAAACTGAGTTTGAATCTACAGGCTTTCAGCCTCTATCAACAATATGAAACTGCATTTGGCCTGGTTCTTGCTTTGGGCCTAGTGACGTCTGCTGCTGCCTCTTGGTTTCCTCAAAGAAACAAAGCTGAGTTTGAATCTACAGGCTTTCGGCCTCTATCAACAATATGAAACTGCGTTTGGCATGGTTCTTGGTTTGGGCCTAGTGACGTCTGCTGCTGCCTCTTGGTTTCCTCAAAGAAACAAAGCTGAGTTTCAATCTACAGGCTTTCGGCCTGTATTGAGAATTTGAAACTGTATTTGGCCTACTAGTTTGGTTGGGCCCTTCTAACGGTGTCTGCTGCTGCTTGTTGTTGACCTCCACTGAACAAAGCAAAGCTGCCTGTTTACTCCTGTTACCAATTTTTTTCTGCTTTTAGCCTCCTTTTTTATTTTGGGCCTATATCTGTGTTCCTCCTCATCCTGCCCATTACCCAGCCACTGCTTGATGGGTCTGCTGGTACATTGACCCAGACCACTGCATTCCCCTTGCACTCTACACAGCCAGAATCTGACCCTGCTGAAAGTCAGGTCCCCCTTCCCGCATACTATACCACCTTACACGGGGACAAAGAGGAAGGTGCACATGAAAGTGCAGGTTCCTTCATCAGGTGGGGGGGGCATACTCGTTGGCGACGTCACTGTCACAGGGCCCGTCATAGTACGCAAAAGTGTCACTGCCGGTGGGAGGCGCCCCCGCCATCAAACACAACGCCGTACTTTGAGGGGCCCTGTGCCAGTGGCAATGCGAACGAGTGTGCCCCCCCTGCTTGCTCAGGATCACAGCACTTGATAAGTTGAAATACTTACCTCACCCTGCTCCACCGCCGTGACGTATTCCATATTTCCTGGGCCCAAGAAAAAATTGAGCCAGCCCTCCCCCGCCCCCCCACAACTTTAACCAAATGACCCCCAATTTTCAATACCTAACTATTATTATAAGGTTAATTAAGATTGACAAGCTTAAGTAACAATAATTGATGTTTTTGACATTAAAATGGGCTCTGTAGGTGTTTTCCTGTCCTCCACTCACTGCCGACTTTTATTCCCCATTGACTTGCATTGGGTTTCGTGTTTCAGTCGGCCCCCGACTTTTCGCAATGATCGGGCGATTTCACCCCACCCGACTTTTGACAAAGTCGGGTTTCGCGAAACCCGACTCGATCCTGAAAAAGTAAAAGTCGCTCAACCCTACTCATGAGCATAGATTCGACACCTGTTCGGTCTACAGTTGAATTAATGAGGATTCGTGATCAATTTGCAAATTACTTCATACATGAAGGTCTTGTTCCATGGCAAGACAGACATTTGTGAAAATGTTGAAGCCTGTTTATATTGGTGCAATGTGTGGGGAAATTCCCTTTTTTTATTTTTTTAAATTTGTTTATATTACCTTAATCAATTGTAAAAAGTTCAATCCATACAGCAATATGAAATGTAATAATAAGAGTTAACTTTACTAAAAAATATTCTGAAGACATTGTGCGTCCAATCTGATTGTTGGTAAACATTTTATCATTTGAGATCCCATAGGGATGAACAAAAACATACACCATTAACTTGGGTACAAAAAAATTTTTACACAAACAATTTAAACGCAGGAATTGCCAAAGTTTGGTGATTGTTTAAACAGTAGTTACAGACTGTGATATTGCGCGGGCGTATTGTCTGCCCAACTGTATGCTGGACTGCTACATTGCCTTTGCATTTCCATACTCGGTTCACCCTGGCCTCTATATTGTGGTTTGTATGACGGCATGTCCATGGTTCTTGGTCTCGAGGAAGTGGGTTCCTGGGGGCCCAAAAATTCCTCAACTAGGTCATTAAGTCTTTGCCTAAACATTATATTTCTGTGTGCCGGTATATTTTGAACTGCAGGCACATATGACAAAAGCAGGTGCTTCCACTCATTGGCTGCATATACAGATTCACGGGATTGCAATTCCATTATTTCCCGCCTTAGATCTCTGTGTTCACTGCGACACAGATCCTCTAACTGTTGGAGTCCATCTACAATTATGGCATCAACTTCATCTTTAGCAGATGCTCGCTTGCGTCCGCGGTGTGCTTGCAAACGGGCACTGACAACAGGAGCCACAGTACTACTCTCCATTGATCGTGGCTCGCTCAGGCCAGACACATCTTCAGCGCCCGTCTGCTGGCTTGTTTCCTGTAGAGATGGCTCCCGTTCCTCTCCTTCTCGAGGCGCAGCGGTACTGCATATAGTTCTATAACCAAAAAAAAATTTATTTATAAGAGATTTTAATTAAATACTTGTTTGCCTCTCACACCGAAGCTTTTTACTTATGAGCACTGGGACAACTTTTTCTGTAGAAACAACAATTGTTCATAATGAACATAAGGGGTGACACATTTGCCACCAGATCCACTGGGGGTGTTTTGGCTTGTGCGGAAGTCCCTGCACAAATCGATCTCCACCGGGTATGGACAGCTTCGGCTTAACATAAAAAAAAAAAAAATATTTGACAGCTTGCAATCTTTACATTTTGCACGTTAAAAGTTCAGCAATAATTACCAATTTTTTTCTTAGACGATGCGGACTTATCCAAATATCCTGGGTCCAACTGGCATATTATTTTCTCCCACAACTTCCGGCTTTTAATAATATCATGGTGGGAGCTGTCACTTTGATCCCATATTGACGGATTTGCTTCCACTAGAGTTATAAGTGTCTCGTTCTCTAGGTCCAAGGGCTCTTCCTCTAACCCCAATATTCCTTCTTTTTTTTGCCGGCTGCTTGGACTATGTAAACAAATAACGTTATTTTAAAATGTAGAATTTCATTTTTGGTTGCATAACTTTATCTCATCGACAAAATTACATTTTATTATTAAGGACTTTTTATCCAATTTTTTTTGCTTTTTTAAAACACTTAAATTTTTATAAATTTTTATAAATTGTATTGCAATGTTTAATCATTAATTTTTGTTGGCTGTCCTTGTAGTGTTTGGTTTATGTTATGATACGTATGTTGTTTTTTAACCAGGGTTTTAAACGTAGTTTTCTATATATGTTTCTTGTGTTATGTTTATTTTGTATGTTTGCTTTTTTAATAAAAAAAAAAAGGAAACTAATTTGTATTTTTTTTTGTCAAAAAGGAACATTTTGAGTGATATTTACCACTTCAAGGTGAGGTGAAGACAGACGGTGAGGCTGTTTCTTTTTTTTTTCCCCTTTTCGACAACCTACTGTATGGTGTGGTTAAAAAAATAAATAAATAAAAAAAAAATTCTTGTATAAAGTAATTTATGTGTTAATTAAAGACACAAAATGTGTGGCATGTACCTTCTTTGTCACTTTTGCCAATTTTTTGGGGGGTGGCCAGGCAGGTTCGGGATCAGAAGATTCCTATTTGCAATAAAAACATGATTACACATTACATTACACAGCACGGTGGCGCAGTGGTTAGCACAGCAGCCTTGCAGCGCTGGAGTCCTGGGTTCTAATCCCACCTTGGACAACATCTGCAAAGAGTTTGTATGTTCTCTCCGTGTTTGCGTGGGTTTCCTCCGGGCACTCCGGTTTCCTCCCACATTCTAAAGACATACTGATAGGGAATTTAGATTGTGAGCCCCATCGGGGACAGTGATGATAATGTGTGCAAAACTGTAAAGCGCTGCGGAATATGTTAGCGCTATATAAAAATAAAGATTATTATTATTATTATTATTATTACCTCAATACACTGGAGTGACACACAACATTATTGTGGCTTTTTAAATCGAAAGCATACCAATTGGGAAAAAACACTGCAGACACACTGCTGCTGCTTGATCCGTCACTATCCGACATCTGTGTATAAACAAAACAATACATTTAGTACACATACATCCGAAGGCCACTAAACACTCAAATGATGTACACAGAAAAATATATACATAGAATTGTACTTACATTTCCTCTGATCGCTTGCAAGACACACACACTGTGCTGCTGGCGTTTTCACAATATGTGCTGGCAGAGTATACGCTCCAAAATGGCTGCAATCATATTTCCTGTCACATGACCACATGGACCCTCATGGACCACCCACCACCCTCATTAACGCAATCCAACGTTTGGTTTTATTTGGACATTTTGCTTGATTTGCGTCTGGCTGTGTTAGCAATAGACTTTAATGGCAGAATTAGCGCTTCCGTTAATCTTGCCTTAGCTTAACCGGACCCAAAAACGCTGCAGGCCGCGTTCAAAGGTATGTCATAAAAAAACGGAATGTTGCAAACGCATGCCAATTTTGACATGCGTTATGATGCATCATACTAATTGTTAGGAGTCGATTTTCCTCTGCTGCACAGGGGGAATCTCGATCCGTGTCTGCTGCGGTCTCCCATTCTCCATCGGCTGCAGTGGAGCCTGCTCAGCGGAGACATCGGTCCCAGCGTCTCACTGAGTCTGATTCAGTGCAAAGGGTTATTGCTGCCTCTCCAGGCTCTGCTATTGTACCCTGCACTGATCTACGGCGAAAAAGGCTTTTCTGGGACTAAGTCCTGCTTTGCACACACTGAGCATGCCCAGGGTAAGATCTCACTGGAGATCAAGGGTCACATGTTCAGGTACTGCAGCCAAATCTATTGGTCTTTCTAGGAAGGTCCTGTAGGTATGCAGGCTCTGTAGCAGTTTCTTATTGGTCCTCTTTTGGAAGGTCCTGTATGTGCTGCAGCTATTTAAGGCTCGCATGGCTGCACGGCCATGTGCTAGTATCTTCTAAAGTTACATGCTTTGCGCCACTGTGGTCATATGCGTGAATGTGTTCAGGGACCCGGCTGAAATAAGCCCCTAGAATGCTGGCACCTCCGGCGAGGAGATTGTGTATGAGAGTATTCAGGGACCCGGCTGAAATAAGCCCCTAGAATTCTGGCACCTCTGGCGAGGAGTGTTGTGTGCATGCATGACCACTGACTGCTATCTTCTGGGTAGTTAGCCTGTGTCTCTGTGAGAGTTAACAGGGCACAGAGCTTTGCTTTCTCGGCCGCTCTGTGAAGCTAACAGAGCTGGTTAATACCGCCATATTGTGCCGCCATTCACTTAGCGGCAGGATATTTCCTGCACGGTGGATCCCGGGTTGCGAACGCACCAATCACATCAATAAATATATTCGGTGCGTTCCGCAAACCTTAACAGTATACTAGCGCCAGGATCTGGCTAAGTAATGGCGGACGAACAGCGATTGCAGGGGTACATCCAGCTGCTGGAGAGCCGGTTGGCGTCTCTCGAGCGTGCAACCTCGGCGGTGGATGTTACCGCAATTGCTGTTCAGGCTGCTAGCGTGGCTGCAGCAGTTTTACCCACTGCCACTTCTGTTCCGACCTTATCCCACCTTCCGTTGCCTGAAAAATTCTCTGGGGACAGTAAGTCCTGTAGGGGATTCGTGAGCCAGTGCGGTATACATCTCGAGCTCCTGGCTGCACGTTTTCCCACAGAGCGGGCAAAGGTGAGATTTGTAATTTCTCTCCTGTCGGACAGAGCTTTGGAGTGGGCTACGCCGCTGTGGGAGCGCAATGGTCATGTGGTGCAGAGTGTTCCTCGGTTTCTGGGCACTCTGAAGCAGGTCTTTGTAGGACTTCAAGTCACCCATGATACGGCGCTCCAACTGCTGGCATTGACTCAGGGTTCGACCATGGTCAGCCAATTTGCCATTCTCTTCCGGACTTTAGCGTCTGAGTTGGAGTGGTCAGATAAAGCCCTCATCCCAGTATTTTGGAGGGGGCTGGCTGACCATGTGAAGGACGCTTTGGCCACTAGGGAGATTCCCGCTACACTGGAGGAGCTCATATCTACAGTATATCAACTCGCATAGACCTTCGTTTTCACGAGCGAGGGTTGGAGCGAGCCCAGTGTAAGCAGAGGTTTCAGCTGGCTCCCACCTTTGCCAGACCTTTGGAATCTCCGGTCCAGGCGCTCGAGTCACATGAGGTCATAGGGGGGTCGCGAGCGGGGTCTAAGTCCCAGGCCGCTCGTGCCCTTAAGGTCTGTCATGTTTGCCGGCAGTCCGGACATCTTGCCTCCAAGTGTCCGCAGCGGTCGAGGAAACGTCAGCGTCTAGTGGCAGTTGGAGGAGGTACATTAGACACGGCGACGTTTACCTCAAAATTGTCCTTCAAGGGGACAATTACCATAGGCCCATCCACTCTTATGTAGAGCTTTGCGTGGACTCTGGGGCGGAGGGTAATTTTATGTCATCCGCTTTCGCTCAGCGACACACAATACCCCTGGTGATGCTCGCCAAGCCAATAACCATTCGAGTGGTAAATGGGTCGACTCTACCTTCACAGATTACACACCAAACCATCCCTTTCACTCTTTCTGTATCTCCATCACATCAGGAGATTATTTCTCTTTTGGTCCTTCCTGAGGGAGTTGATGAGGTCCTGTTGGGGATACCCTGGCTTCGTTTTCATTCTCCTCATATAGAGTGGTCCTCAGGGAAAATTTTGGGATGGAGTAAATCCTGTGAGGGTAGATGTCAGAGGGAGTGCATTCAGGTTGCTACAACTGAGGTACCCGCAGATCTTTCCTCTCTCCCCAAGCACTAGTATAATGTTACAGGGTATATACACTAGATTCCTTGATAAGGCGTTGATCCAGGGAACTAGTCTGATTGCCGTATGTGGAGTCGGGAAGGAATTTTTTTCTCCATGGTGGAGTTACTCTTTGCCACATGGGTTTTTTTTGCCTTCCCCTGGATCAACATGTTAGGGCATGTTAGGTTAGGCTATGGGTTGAACTAGATGGACTTACAGTCTTCCTTCAACCTTAATAACTATGAAACTATGTAACTATTGGCCTTATGTGGACGTGTTCTCCAAAAGGGCTTCGGAGACCCTTCCGCCTCGCCGCTCCTATGACTGTCCTATCGATCTCTTGCCTGGTGCTGAGCCTCCCTGGGGTCGAGTCTAACCATTATCTGTTATGATCCTGGTGGTTAGGGACACATAAACTGACCTGATAAGTAACCAGAAATAAAGGACAAGCTCTGGGGATGTGGGAACTTTACTGACCGCAATCCTTATCCTATCAACACACACTATAGCAGCCGTGGAGCGTTCCTGACTCTGCCTAGACGCCTCTTCACAGCCTGAGAATCTAACTATCCCTAAAGAGAAACAAAGCCTCACTTGCCTCAGAGAAAATTACCCCAAAGTGTAAGCAGCCCCCCACAAATAATAATGGTGAGTTAAGGGGAAAACACAAACATAGAGATGAAAACAGATTTTAGCAAATGAGGCCCGCTAGTAACTAAATAGTCAGAAGATAGCAAGGAGTCTGTGCGGTCAGTATAAAATGCTACAAAATATCCACACAGAGAATACAAAAAAAACCCACACCGACTCAAGATGTGAGGGGCGCAACTCTGCACCCCAGAACTTCCAGCTAGCAAGAAAATAGCATATTAGCAAGCTGGACTGAACTCATCATATACTGAGAATCATTTTCAAAAAAGCAATGAGCAAAAATGAACAAGCATGAACTTAGCTTCTCCAAGAGGAGACAGGTCACAGGGAAGTCCCAGAGAGATCTGAACCAGTACTGAATACAACGACAGCAGGCAACAAGTAAAGGTCCAGATGGAGTTAAATAGGCAGCAAGCCTAGCAGGAAACAAGGCAGCTGGAGTCCAGCTACAGACCAGCCGTAACACTCAAAGCCACCAGAGGGAGCCCATGAACAGAAATCACAAAGTACCACTCATGACCACAGGAGGGAGCCCGAGAACGGAATTCACAACAGTACCCCCCTTGAGGAGGGGTCACCGAACCCTCACCAGAGCCCCCAGGCCGATCAGGACGAGCCAAATGAAAGGCACGAACCAAATCGGCAGCATGGACATCGGAGGCAACAACCCAGGAATTATCCTCCTGACCATAGCCCTTCCATTTAACCAAGTACTGAAGCTTCCGTCTCGAAATACGAGAATCCAAGATCTTCTCCACCACATACTCCAATTCTCCCTCGACCAACACCGGAGCAGGAGGATCAACAGAAGGAACCACAGGCACCACATACCTCCGCAACAATGACCTATGGAACACATTATGAATGGTAAAAGATGCTGGGAGGTCCAAACGAAATGACACAGGATTGAGGATTTCTGAAATCTTATAAGGACCGATGAAACGAGGTTTGAACTTAGGAGAGGAAACCTTCATAGGAACATAACGAGATGACAACCATACCAAATCCCCCACACGAAGTCGGGGACCCACACAGCGACGGCGATTAGCAAAGCGCTGAGCCTTCTCCTGTGACAACCTCAAATTGTCCACTACGTGGTTCCAAATTTGCTGCAACCTATCCACCACAGAATCCACCCCAGGACAGTCAGAAGGCTCAACCTGACCTGAGGAAAAACGAGGATGAAAACCAGAATTACAAAAAAAAGGCGAAACCAAAGTAGCGGAACTAGCCCGATTATTGAGGGCGAACTCAGCCAATGGCAAAAAAGTCACCCAATCATCCTGATCAGCAGAAACAAAACATCTCAGATAAGTTTCCAAGGTCTGATTAGTTCGTTCGGTTTGGCCATTCGTCTGAGGATGGAAGGCCGAAGAAAAAGACAAATCAATGCCCATCTTAGCACAAAAGGACCGCCAAAATCTGGACACAAACTGGGACCCTCTGTCAGACACAATGTTCTCCGGAATACCATGCAAACGAACCACATTCTGAAAAAACAGCGGAACCAAATCAGAGGAGGAGGGTAACTTAGGCAAGGGCACCAAATGGACCATTTTAGAAAAACGATCACAAAACACCCAGATGACAGACATCCTCTGAGAGACTGGAAGATCCGAAATAAAATCCATGGAAATATGCGTCCAAGGCCTCTTCGGGACAGGCAAAGGCAAAAGCAATCCACTGGCACGAGAACAGCAAGGCTTGGCCCGAGCACAAATCCCACAGGACTGCACAAAGGAACGCACATCCCGCGACAAAGAAGGCCACCAAAAGGACCTAGCCACCAAATCCCTGGTACCAAAAATCCCAGGATGACCCGCTAACACCGAAGAATGAACCTCGGAAATAACTCTACTGGTCCATCTATCCGGGACAAACAGTCTCTCTGGTGGACAACGGTCAGGTCTATCGGCCTGAAATTCCTGCAACACCCGCCGCAAATCAGGGGAGATGGCGGACAAGATCACCCCCTCTCTGAGGATACCAGCCGGTTCAGAAACTCCCGGAGAGTCAGGCACAAAACTCCTAGAAAGAGCATCAGCCTTCACATTCTTTGAGCCCGGAAGGTACTGAATACAACGACAGCAGGCAACAAGTAAAGGTCCAGATGGAGTTAAATAGGCAGCAAGCCTAGCAGGAAACGAGGCAGCTGGAGTCCAGCTACAGACCAGCCGTAACACTCAAAGCCACCAGAGGGAGCCCATGAACAGAACTCACAAAGTACCACTCATGACCACAGGAGGGAGCCCGAGAATGGAATTCACAACAGTTATCTCTCCCGGAGACGGAGGCAATGTCTCAGTATATTCAAGAGAATCTGGCAAGGGGTTTTATTAGGAAGTCAGTGTCACCTGCAGGGGCTGGGTTCTTCTTCGTGCAGAAGAAGAGTGGAGAATTACGTCCATGCATTGACTACAGGGGTCTTAACGCCATCACCGTTAAAAACAAGTACCCACTACCCCTGATATCTGAGCTCTTTGATAGGCTACGGGGAGCAAGGGTATTTACTAAATTAGATCTGCGGGGTGCTTATAACCTGACTCGCATCCGTGAGGGGGACGAGTGGAAGACGGCTTTTAACACCAGGGATGGGCACTATGAATATCTGGTGATGCCCGAAAGGGCTTTGTAATGCCCCAGCTGATTTCCAAGACTTTGTGAACGACATCTTCCGGGAGATGCTCACCACCTCGATCGTAGTCTATCTGGATGATATTCTCATCTACTCTCCAGATATTGACTCCCACCGGAGAGATGTTCGCAAAGTCTTCGACCTCTTACGGGCAAACTCCCTCTACGCCAAGTTGGAGAAGTGTGTGTTTGAGCAGGAGTCCTTGCCATTCCTTGGTTATATCATCTCTGCCCAGGGTTTGGCTATGGATCCTGACAAAATACAGGCTGTGATGGACTGGCAGGAACCCCATTCACTTAAAACGGTGCAGCGTTTTATGGGGTTAATCAATTACTATCGCCAGTTCATTCCACACTTTTCAACTTTGGTAGCTCCCTTGGTTGCCCTCACCAAGAAGGGAGCAAATCCCAAGTTGTGGTCGGAGGATGTCTCCAAGGCATTCCTTTCGATTAAGTCACACTTCGCTAGCGCTCCTGTTCTACATTGCCCCGATGTAGATAAGCCATTTATAATGGAGGTGGATGCCTCATCCGTTGGTGCTAGAGCAGTCCTTTTCCAAAAGGATGCTCACGGTCGGAAGCATCCTTGCTTCTTCTTCTCCAAGACCTTCTCACCAGCGGAGAGGAATTATTCCATCGGGGACAGGGAGTTGCTAGCCATGAAGTTGGCTTTTTCAGAGTGGAGACACCTCTTGGAAGGAGCTCGCTTTCCCTTCCAAGAGTTCACCGACCACAAAAACTTGGTGTACATATAGACGGCCCAGCGGCTGAATTCTTGCCAGGCCAGATGGTCCCTGTTCTTCTCCCGGTTCCATTTTACTCTCCATTTTCTCTCTGGGGAGAAGAACATTTGTGCCGACGATCTCTCCCGCTCCGTAGTGTCATCTGAGGAGGAGGATGAGGAGCCTCGGCTTATTGCCCCCTCTGAGAGCCTGAGAACTGTGGCCCCGGTTTCGCTAGAGTCCGTGAACCCGGGCAAGACTTTGGTACCAGCGAATTTGCGACCGGAGGTTCTCTCTTGGGCTCACTCGTCCAGAGTGGGTGGACATTTTGGAACCAAGAGGACATCTGAGCTTTTGGCGAGGACGTACTGGTGGCCGCTAGGGTTGAGCGAAACGGGTCGATCATTTTCAAAAGTCGCCGACTTTTGGCTTAGTCGGCGTCTCATGAAACCCGATCCGACCCCTGTGCTTGTCGGCCATGCGGTACGCGACTTTCGCGCCAAAGTCGCGTTTCAATGACGCGAAAAGCGCCATTTCTCAGCCAATGAAGGTGAACGCAGAGTGTGGGCAGCGTGATGACATAGATCCTGGTCCCCACCATTTTAGAGAAGGGCATTGCAGTGATTGGCTTGCTGTCTGCGGCGTCACAGGGGCTATAAAGGGGCGTTCCCGCCGACCGCCATCTTACTGCTGCTGATCTGAGCTTAGGGACAGGTTGCTGCCGCTTCGTCAGAAGCAGGGAGAGCGTTAGGCAGGGTCCACTAACCACCAAACCGCTTGTGCTGCAGCGATTTCCACTGTCCAACACCACCTTCGGTGTGCAGGGACTGTGGAAGCTATTTTATTTTTTTTTTTCCCTCAGCGCTGTAGCTCATTGGGCTGCCCTAGAAGGCTCCGTGATAGCTGTATTGCTGTGTGTACGCCACTGTGGAAACCAACTGCTTTTTTCAAAGCACATATCCTCTTGTTCCTTCCTTTCTGCACAGCTATCTTTTTTGTTTGTCCACACTTTTTATTTAATTTGTGCATCAGTCCACTCCTATTGCTGCCTGCCATACCTGGCTTAGATTACTGCAGGGAGATAGTAATTGTAGGACAGTCCCTGTTTTTTTTTTGTTTTTTTTGTGGGAGATTAAGATTGGCATTTCTGCTACAGTGCCATCCCTGTGTGTGCCATCTCTCACTGAGTGGGCCATAGAAAGCCTATTTATTTTTTCCGTGATTTGTGTTCTAAATTCTACCTCAACACAAAAACACTACATCAATCAGTGGGAGAAAAATATTGGCCTCAGTCAGGGCTTGTGTGCCACTGCTGTGTGTGCTATCTCTCATTCAGTGGGCTATAGAAAGCCTATTTATTTTTATTTTTTTTTAATATTATTTGGTTTATAAAGTCTCCCTGAAAAAAAAAAAAAAACCTAAAAAAACAGTGGGAGAGTAATATTGCCCTTTCAGCTTGTGCGCCAGTCTTGACTCCTGGGTGTGCCACCTTTCTCTCTCATTCAGTGGGCCATAGAAAGCCTTGTTTTTTTGTTTTTTTTTTATATTATTTGGTTTCTAAAGTCTCCCTGAAAATAAAAAAAAAAAGTTAAAAAAACAGTGGGAGAGTAATATTGCCCTTTCAGCTTGTGCGCCAGTCTTGACTCCTGGGTGTGCCACCTTTCTCTCTCATTCAGTGGGCCATAGAAAGGCTATTTATTTTTTGTTTTTTTTTTAATATTATTTGGTTTCTAAAGTCTCCCTGAAAATAAAAAAAAAAAATAAAAAAAACAGTGGGAGAGTAATATTGCCCTTTCAGCTTGTGCGCCAGTCTTGACTCCTGGGTGTGCCACCTTTGTCTCTCATTCAGTGGGCCATAGAAAGGCTATTTATTTTTTGTTTGTTTTTTTAATATTATTTGGTTTCTAAAGTCTCCCTGAAAATAAAAAAAAAAAGTTAAAAAAACAGTGGGAGAGTAATATTGCCCTTTCAGCTTGTGCGCCAGTCTTGACTCCTGGGTGTGCCACCTTTCTCTCTCATTCAGTGGGCCATAGAAAGCCTTGGTTTTTTTGTTTTTTTTAATATTATTTGGTTTCTAAAGTCTCCCTGAAAATAAAAAAAAAAGTTAAAAAAACAGTGGGAGAGTAATATTGCCCTTTCAGCTTGTGCGCCAGTCTTGACTCCTGGGTGTGCCACCTTTCTCTCTCATTCAGTGGGCCATAGAAAGGCTATTTATTTTTTGTTTTTTTTTAAATATTATTTGGTTTCTAAAGTCTCCCTGAAAATAAAAAAAAAAAGTTAAAAAAACAGTGGGAGAGTAATATTGCCCTTTCAGCTTGTGCGCCAGTCTTGACTCCTGGGTGTGCCACCTTTCTCTCTCATTCAGTGGGCCATAGAAAGGCTATTTATTTTTTGTTTTTTTTTTAATATTATTTGGTTTCTAAAGTCTCCCTGAAAATAAAAAAAAAAAGTTAAAAAAACAGTGGGAGAGTAATATTGCCCTTTCAGCTTGTGCGCCAGTCTTGACTCCTGGGTGTGCCACCTTTCTCTCTCATTCAGTGGGCCATAGAAAGGCTATTTATTTTTTGGTTTTTTTTTAATATTATTTGGTTTCTAAAGTCTCCCTGAAAATAAAAAAAAAAAGTTAAAAAAACAGTGGGAGAGTAATATTGCCCTTTCAGCTTGTGCGCCAGTCTTGACTCCTGGGTGTGCCACCTTTCTCTCTCATTCAGTGGGCCATAGAAAGCCTTGTTTTTTTTTTTTTTTAATATTATTTGGTTTCTAAAGTCTCCCTGAAAATAAAAAAAAAAAGTTAAAAAAACAGTGGGAGAGTAATATTGCCCTTTCAGCTTGTGCGCCAGTCTTGACTCCTGGGTGTGCCACCTTTCTCTCTCATTCAGTGGGCCATAGAAAGCCTTGTTTTTTGTTTTTTTTTTAATATTATTTGGTTTCTAAAGTCTCCCTGAAAATAAAAAAAAAAAGTTAAAAAAACAGTGGGAGAGTAATATTGCCCTTTCAGCTTGTGCGCCAGTCTTGACTCCTGGGTGTGCCACCTTTGTCTCTCATTCAGTGGGCCATAGAAAGGCTATTTATTTTTTGTTTTTTTTTAAATATTATTGGGTTTCTAAAGTCTCCCTGAGAAAAAAAAATAAATTTATTAGGTGGGAGATTAATATTGACAATAGTGCTTGAGTGACAGTCCTGCGTGTGTGTCATCTCTGTGATTTGGTGCCACAGAAAACAGAGTGTGTAACATTGTGCCTGATTTTCGTTGTGGTCTCACCAACCTGTTAAGGGATATAGAAATCATACTGAAGTTATAGCTCACCGTGTAAGTTGTTTGACAGCAACAAATAAAGTTACTTTGGTTAAGATTTTAAAACAATGAGGAAGTCTGGTGCAAGAGGTCGTCGTGGGCGTTCATTGTCAGCTGGTAATGATGGTAGTGGTAGTAGAGCATCAGGTGGTCGTGGGGATAAAAATATTCCACCTAAGTCTGGAGCTGTGGAGCCAGTTTCGTCGTCAGGCTACACAAGGCCTCAAACGCTCTCTTTTCTGGGAGTAGGAAAACCGCTTTTAAAGGCGGACCAGCAACAGCAAGTTTTGGCTTACATTTTGCAGACTCAGCCTCTAGCTCTTTTGCCTCCTCTTCAGAAACTGGTAAATGTAAAAGCAGCGCGTCGCTTGTGGATGTTCACGGTCAGGGACAAGTCGCTTCCTTGTCCTCCTCAGCAAAAACTACAACAAGAGAGAAGGATGCAGCAGGCGACACAACGGGTCACTCCATGGAGCTCTTTACACATACCGTCCCTGGCTTAGAAAGTAAAACATTTAACAGGCCATGCCCATTACAAGTAGATTCTGACATGGAGTGCACTGATGCACAGCCACAGCCAGAGTACTATGCTGCTCCTTTGACTCAGACCACCACATTGCCCTCTCAGGGTACAGATCCACAATCAGACCCTGATGAGACTATGTTGCCCCGCCACGAACGCTATACCACCGACCGACACAGTGACACAGACGAAGTTGCACACGAGCTCGAAGAGGAGGTAATAGATGACCCAGTTATTGACCCCGATTGGCAGCCATTGGGGGAACAGGGTGCAGGCGGCAGTAGTTCAGAAGCGGAGGTGGAGGAGGGGCCGCAGCAGGCATCAACATCGCAACAGGTTCCATCTGCCGGGCCCGTATCTGGCCCAAAACGCGTGTCAAAGCCAAAACCTGTTGGAGCACAGCGTTGCCATCCGGTTACAGCTCAGTCTGCAATCCCTGAAAAGGGATCCGAGTCTAGGAAGAGTGCAGTCTGGCATTTTTTTAAACAACATCCAACTGATCAGCGCAAAGTCATCTGTCAAAAATGTTCAACTAGCTTAAGCAGAGGTCAGAATCTGAAAAGTCTAAATACTAGTTGCATGCATAGACACTTAACCACCATGCATTTTCAAGCCTGGACTAACTACCAAACGTCCCTTAAGGTTGTAGCACCCTCGGCCAATGAAGCTAGTCAGCAACGCAACATCCCTTCCGTCACTGTAAGGCCACCATTTTCCGCACCACCGGCAGTATCTGTGCAGGTTTCTTTGCCAGCCAAAAGCAGTCAGGGTCAGGGAATCACCAGTTTTGTAGGAGGAAATATTGCATCTAGGGCACCGGCGGAAACAATACCGTCTCCAACCGTCTCTCAGTCTGCCATGTACACCGGCACACCCGAAAGTTCCACGATCTCCAGCTCTCCAGTCCAGCTCACCCTACATGAGACTCTGGTTAGAAAAAGGAAGTACTTATCCTCGCATCCGCGTACACAGGGTTTTAACGCCCACATAGCTAGACTAATCTCGTTAGAGATGATGCCCTACCGGTTAGTTGAAAGCGAAGCTTTCAAAGCCCTGATGGAGTACGCTGAACCACGATACGAGCTACCCAGTCGACACTTTTTTTCCAGAAAAGCCATCCCAGCCCTGCACCAGCATGTTAAACAGCGCATCGTCCATGCACTCAGGCAATCTGTGAGTACAAAGGTGCACCTGACTACAGATGCATGGACCAGTAGGCATGGCCAGGGACGTTATGTGTCCATCACGGCACACTGGGTGAATGTGGTGGATGCAGGGTCCACAGGCGACATCAATTTAGGGACAGTTGTGCCTAGCCCACGGTCTAGGAAACAGTTGGCTGTAGGCGTTCACACCCCCTCCTCCTCCTCCTCATCCTCCTGCAGAAGCTACAGCTCTTCCACAGAACGCAGTCTGCCAACCACTCCATCGGCAGATGACACTGTTGCACACCAGTTGTCCCATTATGGGCCAGCTACTGCCAAGCGTCAGCAGGCTGTATTGGCTATGAAGTGTTTGAGCGACAACAGACACACCGCGGAAGTTCTGTCCGAGTTCTTGCAACAAGAAACGCAGTCGTGGCTGGGCACAGTAGATCTTGAGGCAGGCAAGGTAGTGAGTGATAACGGAAGGAATTTCATGGCTGCCATCTCCCTTTCCCAACTGAAACACATTCCTTGCCTGGCTCACACCTTAAACCTGGTGGTGCAGTGCTTATTGAAAACTTATCCTGGGTTCTCCGACCTGCTCCTCAAAGTGCGTGCACTTTGCTCACATATCCGACGTTCGCCTGTACACGCCAGCCGTATGCAGACCTATCAGCGGTCTTTGAACCTTCCCCAGCATCGCCTAATCATAGACGTTGCAACAAGGTGGAACTCAACACTGCACATGCTTCAGAGACTGTGCGAACAGAGGCGTGCTGTTATTTATTTGTGGGAGGATACACGGGCAGGCAGTAGGATGGCAGACATGGAGTTGTCAGGTGTGCAGTGGTCTAAGATACAAGACATGTGTCAAGTCCTTCAGTGTTTTGAGGAATGCACACGGCTGGTTAGTGCAGACAACGCCGTAATAAGCATGAGCATCCCCCTAATGCGTCTGCTGATGCAAAGTTTGACGCACATAAAGGAGCAGGCGTCTGCACCAGAGGAAGAGGAAAGCCTTGATGACAGTCAGCCATTGTCTGGTCAGGGCAGTGTACAGGACGAGGTAGCGGGCGAAGAGGAGGTGGAGGACGAGGAGGATGATGGGGATGAGTATATTTTTAATGCCGAACCTTTCCCGGGGGCACAGGAAATTGGTTGCGTGTCACGGCCGGGTTCTGGTTTTTTGAGGGACACAAGTGACGTAGATTTGCCTGCAACTGCCCCTCAACCAATCACAACCGGAGATTTGACAACTGGAACTTTGGCCCACATGGCGGATTATGCCTTACGTATCCTAAAAAGGGACACACGCATTACGAAAATGATGAACGATGACGATTACTGGTTGGCCTGCCTCCTTGATCCACGCTATAAAGGCAAATTGCAAAATATTATGCCACATGAGAACTTGGAACTAATATTAGCAACCAAACAATCAACTCTTGTTGACCGTTTGCTTCAGGCATTCCCAGCACACAGCGCACGTGATCGTTCTCACATGAGCTCCAGGGGGCAGCAGACTAGGAGTGTTAGGGGTGCACACATCAGAAGTGGCGTTGGACAGAGGGGTTTTCTGACCAGGTTGTGGAGTGATTTTGCTATGACCGCAGACAGGACAGGTACTGCTGTATCAATTGAAAGTGACAGGAGACAACATTTGTCCAGTATGGTTACTAACTATTTTTCATCCCTTATCGATGTTCTCCCTCAACCGTCATTCCCATTTGATTACTGGGCCTCCAAATTAGACACCTGGCCAGAATTGGCAGAATATGCATTGCAGGAGCTTGCTTGCCCGGCAGCAAGTGTCCTATCAGAAAGAGTATTCAGTGCTGCAGGTTCAATATTAACCGAAAAAAGGACTCGTCTGGCTACCCAAAATGTTGACGATCTAACATTCATTAAAATGAACCACAACTGGATTTCGAAATCTTTTGCCCCACCTTGCCCGGCCGACACCTAGCTTTCCTATGAAAAGCTCTTGCCTGTGAATTACTTTTCTAATGTCTAATTTGCTGCATCTGATTGTACAGCATACGACATGTTTACACCTCCCTAAATGGCCAAACTCCCCACACGGGGCCGTGGTATCGCGACTTGGCGCAAGCACCCGTGAGACTGCTGTTTGTCTGAAGAGGTGGGTGTGCTCGCTTTTGGTTGACGGCATTGCTACTGGGTCCCTCATAGTACAATGTAGTGTCTCTGGTGGTGGTGGTGCGCACCCAACGTCAGACACACCGTTGTAACATGAGTGGCCCTGGGGCGGTCCCGCCGGCCTCAAGAGAGTTCCCCCCTACCCCAGCTCAAAATGGGCTCTACCACGTGCAAAATTCTGTCGCACAGCTCCACCAATCTTTAGTCTATTCGCTGACATCATTCAATGTCTGGCACTGACAATACAAATTTGTAGACATCTATGATGCAACTTAAAGTAGTCTGTGTCTGTGTCCTATATTGGCACCATTAAATAGTTACTGCCAAATTACTATGTCAGAAACTCAGTAGATGAGCCCACCCCTGTACCTTAGTATGCCACCTTTTTTTTTGTTTTGGTTGTTCTGCGAGACATTAACATCTATTTATATTTTGGGAGTACTGGGACAGACACTCCTTGCACTACTCCTCCACTCACCACCAAGCTGCCTGTGTATCCATGTAACCGCTGTAAAACTGCCATGAGCCTATTGTTTGTTATTTTAGGCCTTTGATAGCCTGTCTGCGGCCCCTACTTTAAATACTCCTCCACTCATCACCAGCTGCCTGCCCGTGTATCCATGTAACCGATGTAAAACTGCCATGACTGCCTACTGTTTGTTATTTTAGGCCTTTGATAGCCTGTCTGCGGTCCCTCCTTCCACTAGTCCTCCACTGACCAGACCACTGCTGTCCGTGTACCCCTGGAACCAATTATAAAGTGCCTACAGCCAGCCCATTTTTTTATGTTAGGCCTTTGAAGCCTGTCTGCGGTCCCTCCTTCCACTAGTCCTCCACTGACCAGACCACTGCTGCCCGTGTACCCCTGGAACCAATTATAAAGTGCCTACAGCCAGCCCATTTTTTTATGTTAGGCCTTTGAAGCCTGTCTGCGGTCCCTCCTTCCACTAGTCCTCCACTGACCAGACCACTGCTGCCCGTGTACCCCTGGAACCAATTATAAAGTGCCTACAGCCAGCCCATTTTTTTATGTTAGGCCTTTGAAGCCTGTCTGCGGTCCCTCCTTCCACTAGTCCTCCACTGACCAGACTACTGCTGCCCGTGTACCCCTGGAACCAATTATAAAGTGCCTACAGCCAGCCCATTTTTTTATGTTAGGCCTTTGAAGCCTGTCTGCGGTCCCTCCTTCCACTAGTCCTCCACTGGCCAGACCACTGCTGCCCATGTACCCCTGGAACCAATTATAAAGTGCCTACAGCCAGCGCATTTTCTTATGTTAGGCCTTTGAAGCCTGTCTGCGGCCCCTACTTTAAATACTCCTCCACTCATCACCAGCTGCCTGCCCGTGTATCCATGTAACCGATGTAAAACTGCCATGACTGCCTACTGTTTGTTATTTTTGGCCTTTGATAGCCTGTCTGCGGCCCCTACTTGCAATACTCCTCCACTGACCACAATGCTGCCTGGAGTGCCTGCCCGTGTATCCATGTAACCGATGTAAAACTGCCATGACTGCCTACTGTTTGTTATTTTAGGCCTTTGATAGCCTGTCTGCGGCCCCTACTTGCAATACTCCTCCACTGACCACAATGCTGCCTGGAGTGCCTGCCCGTGTATCCATGTAACCGATGTAAAACTGCCATGACTGCCTACTGTTTGTTATTTTTGGCCTTTGATAGCCTGTCTGCGGCCCCTACTTGCAATACTCCTCCACTGACCACAATGCTGCCTGGAGTGCCTGCCCGTGTATCCATGTAACCGATGTAAAACTGCCATGACTGCCTACTGTTTGTTATTTTTGGCCTTTGATAGCCTGTCTGCAGCCCCTACTTGCAATACTCCTCCACTGACCACAATGCTGCCTGCCTGTGTATCCATGTAACCGATGTAAAACTGCCATGACTGCCTACTGTTTGTTATTTTAGGCCTTTGATAGCCTGTCTGCGGCCCCTACTTGCAATACTCCTCCACTGACCACAATGCTGCCTGGAGTGCCTGCCCGTGTATCCATGTAACCGATGTAAAACTGCCATGACTGCCTACTGTTTGTTATTTTAGGCCTTTGATAGCCTGTCTGCAGCCCCTACTTGCAATACTCCTCCACTGACCACACCAATGCTGCCCGTGTACCCCTGGAACCTATTTAAAAGTTCATAGAGCCTAGTTATATATTTTATTTACTATTAATAAGGCCATGATGGACTACGCTGTACCACGCTACAAGCTAACCAGTCGACACTTCTTTTGCGAGAAAAGCCATCCCAACCCTCCACCAGCATGTAGAAGACCGCATTGTCCATGCACTCTGGCAATCTGTGAGTACAAAGGTGCACCTGACAACAGACGCATGGACCTGTAGGCATGGCCACGGAAGATTACGTGTCCATTACGGCGCAATGGGTTAATGTGTTGGATGCATGGTCCACAGGGGACAGCCTACTAAGTCTGTCTGCAGTCCCTAATTCAAATTGTCCTCCACTGTCTAAATCGGAGCTTCCACCTTCTGGCTTTCATTAATTGGTTTGTAAAAAACAAAATGGTGGTTAGGGCCTACTAACGGCTTCTGCCCCTCCCTGGTGTTGCCCTCAACTAAATAAAGCTGAGCTTCAACCTTCTGCTCCAAATTACCATTTTAAAAAATGCAATAGGCTTTTTCGGCCTACTAAAGGTGTCTGTCTGTGTGCCCCTGCCTGGTGTTGTCCTCAACTAAATAAAGCTGAGCTTCAACCTTCTGCTCCAATTTACCATTTTAAAAAATGCAATAGGCTTTTCCGGCCTACTAAAGGTGTCTGTCTGTGTGCCCCTGCCTGGTGTTGTCCTCAACTAAATAAAGCTGAGCTTCAACCTTCTGCTCCAAATTACCATTTTAAAAAATGCAATAGGCTTTTCCGGCCTACTAAAGGTGTCTGTCTGTGTGCCCCTGCCTGGTGTTGTCCTCAACTAAATAAAGCTGAGCTTCAACCTTCTGCTCCAATTTACCATTTTAAAAAATGCAATAGGCTTTTCCGGCCTACTAAAGGTGTCTGTCTGTGTGCCCCTGCCTGGTGTTGTCCTCAACTAAATAAAGCTGAGCTTCAACCTTCTGCTCCAAATTACCATTTTAAAAAATGCAATAGGCTTTTCCGGCCTACTAAAGGTGTCTGTCTGTGTGCCCCTGCCTGGTGTTGTCCTCAACTAAATAAAGCTGAGCTTCAACCTTCTGCTCCAATTTACCATTTTAAAAAATGCAATAGGCTTTTCCGGCCTACTAAAGGTGTCTGTCTGTGTGCCCCTGCCTGGTGTTGTCCTCAACTAAATAAAGCTGAGCTTCAACCTTCTGCTCCAAATTACCATTTTAAAAAATGCAATAGGCTTTTCCGGCCTACTAAAGGTGTCTGTCTGTGTGCCCCTGCCTGGTGTTGTCCTCAACTAAATAAAGCTGAGCTTCAACCTTCTGCTCCAAATTACCATTTTAAAAAATGCAATAGGCTTTTCCGGCCTACTAAAGGTGTCTGTCTGTGTGCCCCTGCCTGGTGTTGTCCTCAACTGAACAAAGCTGAGCTTCCACATTCTGGCTTTCGCCCTATACTATCAGATATTAAACTGCATTTGGCCTACTAGTGTGGTTAGGCCCTTGAAACAGTGTCTGCTGCTCTTGGGTTTGCTACTCCACTGAACAAAGCAATGCCGCCTGTTTAGTCCTGTTACCAATTTTGAACTGCATTTAGCCTACTTTATTCTTTGGCCCTATATCTGTTTCCTCCTCATCCTGCCCATTGCCCAGCCACTGCTAAATTAGTCTGCTGGTACATTGACCTAGACCACTACATTCCCCTTGTACTCTACACAGCCATAATCTGACCCTGCTGAAAGTAAGGTTCCCCTTCCCGCATGTTATACCACCTTACACAGGGACAAAGAGGAAGGTGCAGATGAAAGTGCAGGTTCCTTCATCAGGTGGGGGGGCATACTCGTTGGCGACGTCACTGGCACAGGGCCCCTCAGAGTACGCAAAAGTGTCGCTGCTGGTGGGAGGCGCCCCCGCCATGCAAACACACCACCGTACTTTGAGGGGCCCTGTGCCAGTGCCAATGCGAACGAGTGGGCCCCCCCCTGCTTGCTCAGGATCACAGCACTTGCAACGTTTAAATACTTACCTTTCCCTGCAACACCGCCGTGACGTAGTCCGCATTTCCTGGGCCCACGAAAAACTTGAGCCAGCCCTACTCCCCCCACAACTTTTGCCAAATGACCCCCAATTCCCTATGCCCAACTATTATTATACAGTTAATTAAGATTGGCAAGCTTCAGAAACAAGAATGGATGTTTTTGGCATTAAAATGGGCACTGTAGGTGTTTTCCTGGCCTCCACTCACTGCCGACTATGCTTCCCCATTGACTTACATTGGGTTTCGTGTTTCGGTCGATCCCCGACTTTTAGCGATAATCGGCCGACTGCACTCGACTCGACTCTGGACAAAATCGGGTTTCCCAAAACCCTACTCGATCTTAAAAAAATGAAAGTCGCTCAACCCTAGTGGCCGCATATGGCCCGTGACGTCGGGGACTATATTCGGGCGTGTGTCTCCTGCGCCCAGAATCAGTCTTCACGGCAACGGCCTGCTGGGTTACTTTACCCCATGCCGGTGGCAGACAGGCCCTGGGAGATGGTCAGGATGGACTTTGTGGTGGGTTTGCCCAAGTCTCGCGGCTGTACCATCATTTGGGTCATCACCGATCATTTCTCGAAAATGGTGCATTTGGTGCCACTACCACGGTTACCTTCTGCACGGGCCTTGGCGGCGTTGTTCATTAAACATATTTTCTGCTTACATGGAATGCCTGATAAAGTTGTCAGTGACCGGGGTCCCCAGCTTGCGTCTCGGTTTTGGAGAGAGCGCTGCCATTTACTCAGCATAGAGCTGAATCTCTCCTCTGCATATCCTCCCTAGACGAATGGGTTGGTAGAGAGAACCAATCAGACTCTGGTGACATACTTACGACATTTTGTCTCTGCTAGGCAGGATGACTGGGCATCTTTGCTACCTTGGGCGGAATTTGCCTTGAACAATGCCGTAGCCGATTCCACTGGTCAGACTCATTTTCTCTTTAATTACGGCCAGCATCCACGTGTCCCTGTGCCCATGCCCGTGTCATCCACCGATTCTAGGGTGGCAGACAGGGTGGTGGAGGCACGTGACATCTGGGACCGCACACAGGATGCCATCTGGGCCTCCAAGGAGAGAATGAGGGTCTCGGCTGATACACACCGGCGCCCCGCTCCGACCTTTGCTCCTGGCGACTTAGTGTGGCTCTCCGCCCGTAACATCAGGCTGAGAGTTGAGTCCACTAAGTTTGCGCCTCGCTACAGTGGCCCATTCAAGGTTCTGGAACAGGTGAACCCTGTAGTCTACCGTTTGGCTATTCCTCCACGTCTTGGTACCACCGATACCTTTCACGTTTCCCTCTTAAAGCCCGTTCATTTGTCCCGGTTTTCTGAGTCATCTGCCGGAACATCGGGTTCATCCACGGATGAGTTTGAGGTGAATGCTATCATGGGGTGCAAGGTGGTACGTGGCAAGAAATTTTATCTGGTGGATTGGAAGGGTCACGGTCCAGAGGATAGAACCTGGGAGCCTGTGGAGCACATTCGGGCTCCGCTGCTCATTGCAGCTTTTGAGCGTAGCAAGGCTCAAGGAGGGGGGCCCTAGGAGGGGGTAATGTTAGGAGTCGAGTTTCCTCTGCTGCACAAGGGTAATCTCGATCCGTGTCTGCTGCGGTCTCCCATTCTCCATCGGCCGCAGTGGAGCCTGCTCAGCGGAGACGTCGGTCCCAGCGTCTCACTGAGTCTGATTCAGTGCAAAGGGTTATTGCTGCCTCTCCAGGCTCTGCTATTGTACCCTGCACTGATCTACGGCGAACAGGCTTTTCTGGGACTAAGTCCTGCTTTGCACACACTGAGCATGCCCAGGGTAAGATCTCTCACTGGAGATCAAGGGTCACATGTTCAGGTACTGCAGCCAAATCTATTTGTCTTTCTAGGAAGGTCCTGTAGGTATGCAGGCTCTGTAGCAGTTTCTTATTGGTCCTCTTTTGGAAGGTCCTGTACGTGCTGCAGCTATTTAAGGCCCGCATGGCCGCATGGCCATGCGCTAGTATCTTCTAAAGTTACATGCTTTGCGCCACTGTGGTCATGTGCGCGAATGTGTTCAGGGACCCGGCTGAAATAAGCCCCTAGAATGCTGGCACCTCCGGCGAGGAGATTGTGTATGAGAGTATTCAGGGACCCGGCTGAAATAAGCCCCTAGAATGCTGTAACCTCCGGCGAGGAGTGTTGTGTGCATGCATGACCACTGACTGCTCTCTTCTGGGTAGTTAGCCTGTGTCTCTGTGAGAGTTAACAGGGCACAGAGCTTTGCTTTCTCGGCCACTCTGTGAAGCTAACAGAGTTGGTTAATACCACCATATTGTGCCGCCATTCACTTAGCAGCAGGATATTTCCTGCACGGTGGATCCCGGGTTGCGAACGCACCAATCACATCAATAAATATATTCGGTGCGTTCTGCAAACCCTTACACTAATGAAAGTCTATGGGTGCGTTACAATGTCCGTTACATTGCGTTTTTACTACTTAAAAACATGTCCGTTAGACGGACTGCCCTAGCGCAATGTGAACCCAGCCTTACGAGACGCAGTACAGACAGCCAGACCTGAATGGAGAAATGTAGATCCAAAAGACCTCCTGACGGTGGCTAAAGGAGTTGAACAAACTAGGACAATAAGACGACATGTCATGTATGCTGGAGCACAAGGAAAACAGTAGAGGTGTAGTAAGGGACCTAAGGACTTAGAAACAGTGAAGTGCTGGAATTATGGAGAAAATGGACACTAAGCCAACCACTGCAAAAACCCTACAGAGTAGACTAAGCAGACCAATCTCCACCTCCTTCACCTTCAGACTAGGAAACTAACAACCCAGTGACAAATGTGTGCCCTGTTCCTGTCCCCTCCAGACCTGGTCCTCCCTTGGTGACCACCATAACAATGCTGGGAGGGAAAGAGACAGAATTCTTGATTGACACTGGGGCAGCCGGGACTGTGGTACACAAAGACTTGATAATGCCAGACATGATTACTGACGAGACTGTGGAATGTGTGGGGGTAGAGGGACAAGTGACTGAAGCCCCTATAACTAAGCAAATAAGACTAAAATTATGAGACAGCCAAGAGGTGCATGCAAAACTTATTGTTAGTGTCAATACCCCTATGATTTTGCTGGGAACAGAGTTGAGTGCTGTCTAGGCTACCATACAGTACTCTCCTGAGGGTATTACAGTCACAAGTCCCCTTTCATATAAACACTTGGGGCAGAGGGACGCCAGGGTCTTCCACGTGCACATTATACCACAGGTAAATCCCTATTATAGTTATTATACACTTAATTCCATTCACTTGCCAATTTAGTAGTTTTCCTTACACAAGATGGTTTAGTTACCGTGTATTTCTAGGTTGTCTTTATATGATATATAGTTTTTCTAGCCATTCGTTCTATTGGCTCAAACCATTAGTCACTGTTTATTTGTCTCTTCCACTTCTTATACCTTATCGCAAGCAACTGGCTTTGATATTTGGTATTTTTCAAATCCCTTCTTTTTGTATTTGAAACTGTTGGTTATGGATTTATATAGGACTGCTACATCCTTAGAATAAGCTTGTGATTTGCTGTACCCTATGGCATTTTGCTTCCCTCATTTTATGATTCAGCTCCTTTCGTAATTATATATTTTAATATATATAATTTTCTTTTGGTAACATATTTTGTGAATCAAATTTAGTTCTTTAAAGGGTACTCTACCCAATCTAATACGGGTATAAATAATATTTGGACATTAATATGTGACTTATATAAATACTTGGGTAATATTGCAGAAATGGTGTATATGGCAAGAGTAGTGAATGTAACACCTGACACCAGAATGTCTGAGGACAGGGAAATGAGTCAGTTACCAGACACTAGGGTTGAGCGACTTTTATTTTTATAGGATCGGGTCGGTTTCACGAAACCTGACTTTCTCAAAAGTCGGGTCGAGTGAAATCGGCCGATCCTATAAAAAAGTCGGGGTCGGGGTCGGCCGAAACGCGAAACTCAATGCAGTGCAATGGGATACTATGGTTCCCAGGGTCTGAAGTAGAGGAAACTCTCCTTCAGGCCCTGGGATCCATATTTAAGTGTAAAATAAAGAATTAAAATAAAAAATATTGATATACTCACCCTCTGACGAGCCCTGGTAGTAATCGGCATCTTCCGTTCCTAAGAATGAGCACGTTCAGGGCCTTAGATGACGTCACGGCTTTGTGATTGGTCGCGGCGGCCCACGTGACCGCTCAGCGACCAATCACAAGCCGTGACGTAATTCTCTCAGGTCCTAAATTCCTCATTCTAGGAATTTAGGCCATGAGAATTATGTCACGGCTTGTGATTGGTCGCTGAGCGGTCACGTGGGCCGCCGCGACCAATCACAAAGCAGTGACGTCATCTAAGGCCCTGAACACGCTCATTCTTAAGAAAGAAGGCTGCCGGAAAGAAGCAGGGCATGTACGAGGGTGAGTATATACCTAAAAGGAATATACTCACCCTCGGCTTCTTTCCGGCAGAGCTCGGAAGGAAAGGAGCGCCATTTGACTTTTCAATGCAAAATTGACTGGAATTGAGATGGGACGCCATGTTGCATTTGGAGAGCCCCTGATGTGCTTAAACATTGAAACCCCCCACAAGTGACACCATTTTGGAAAGTAGACCCCCTAAGGAACTTATCTAGATGTGTGGTGAGCACTTTGACCCAACAAGTGCTTCACAGAAGTTTATAATGCAGAGCCGTAAAAATAAAAAATTATATTTTTTCACAAAAATGGTATTTTTGCCCCCAATTTTTTATTTTTCCCAGGGTAAGAGAAGAAATTGGACCCCAAAAATTGTTGTGCAATGTGTCCTGAGTACGCTGATACCCCATATGTGGGTGTAAACCATTTTTTGGGCGCAGGGCAGAGCTCAGAAGGGAAGGAGCGCCATTTGACTTTTCAATGCAAAATTGACTGGAATTGAGATGGGACGCCATGTTGCGTTTGGAGAGCCCATAATGTGCCTAAACATTGAAACCCCTCACAATTGACAACATTTTGGAAAGTAGACCCCTTAAGGAACTTATCTAGATGTGTGTTGAGCACTTTGACCCAACAAGTGCTTCACAGAAGTTTATAATGCAGAGCCGTAAAAATAAAAAATAATATTTTTTCACAAAAATGATTTTTCGCCCCCATTTTTTTATTTTCCCAAGGGTAAGAGAAGAAATTAGACCACAAAAGTTGTTGTGCGATTTGTCCTGAGTACGACGATACCCCATATGTGAGGGTAAACCACTGTTTGTGCGCATAGCAGAGCTCGGAAGGGAAGGAGCGCTATTTTACTTTTCAATGCAAAATTGACTGGAATTAAGATGGGACGCCATGTTGCGTTTGGAGAGCCCCTGATGTGCCTAAACATTGAAAAACCCACACAAGTGACACCATTTAGGAAAGTAGACCCCCTAAGGAACTTATCTAGATGTGTTTTGAGAGCTTTGAACACCCAAGTGTTTCACTACAGTTTATAACGCAGAGCCGTGAAAATAAAAAAATATTTTTTTTTTCACAAGAATGATTTTTTAGCCCCCAGTTTTGTATTTTCCCAAGGGTAACAGGAGAAATTGGACCCCAAACGTTGTTGTCCAATTTGTCCTGAGTGCGCTGATACCCCATATGTGGGGGAGAAACACTGGGCGCATGACAGAGCTCGGAATGGAAGGAGTGCCATTTGGAATGCAGACGTAAATGGATTGGTTTGCAGGCGTCACGTTGCATTTGCAGAGCCCCTGATGTACCCAAACAGTACAAACCTCCCACAAGTGACCCCATATTGGAAACTAAACCCCCCAAGGAACTTATCTAAATGTTTTGTGAGAACTTTGAACCCCCAAGTGTTTCATTACAGTTCACGCAGAGCCGTGAAAATAAAAAATCCTTTTTTTCCCACAAAACTTATTTTTTAGCCCCCAGTTTTGTATTTTCCCAAGGGTAACAGGAGAAATTGGACCCCAAAAGATGTTGTCCAATTTGTCCTGAGTACGCTGATACCCCATATATTGGGGTAAACCCCTGTTTGGGCACACGGGAGAGCTCTGAAGGGAAGGAGCACTGTTTTACTTTTTCAACGCAGAATTGGCTGGAATTGAGATCGGATGCCATGTCCCATTTGGAGAGCCCCTGATGTGCCTAAACAGTGGAAACCCCCCAATTATAACTGATACCCTAATCCAAACACACCCCTTACCCTAATCCCAACCTTAACCCTAACCACACCTCTAACCTAGACACACCCAACCCTATTCCCAACCGTAAATGTAATCCAAACCCTAACTTTAGCCTTAACCCTAACTGTAGCCTTAACCCTAGCCCCAACCCTAGCCCTAACCCTAGCCCTAGCAATAACCCTAGCCCTAACCCTAGCCCTAACCCTAACCATAGCCCTAACCCTAGCCCTAACCCTAATGCCAAACCTAGCCCCAACCCTAGCCCTAACCCTAGCCCTAACCCTAGCCCTAACCCTAGCCCTAACCCTAGCCCTAGCCCCAACCCTAGCCCCAACCCTAGCCCTAACCCTAGCCCTAACCCTAGTCCTAACCCTAACCCTAGCCCTAACCCTAACCCTAGCCCTAACCCTAACCCTAACCCTAGCCCTAACCCTAATGGGAAAATGGAAATAAATACATTTTTTTAATTTTTTTATTTTTCCACAACTATGGGGGTGATGAAGGGGGGTTTGATTTACTTTTATAGTGGGTTATTTAGCGGATTTTTATGATTGGCAGCCATCACACACTGAAAGACGCTTTTTATTGCAAAAAATATTTTTTGCGTTATCACATTTTGAGAGCTATAATTTTTCCTTATTTTGGTCCACAGAGTCAAGTGAGGTCTTGTTTTTGTGGGACGAGTTGACGTTTTTATTGGTAACATTTTCAGGCACGTGACATTTTTTGATCGCTTTTTATTCTGATTTTTGTGAGGCAGAATGATCAAAAAACAGCTATTCATGAATTTCTTTTGGGGGAGGCGTTTATACCGTTCCGCTTTTGGTAAAATTGATAAAGCAGTTTTATTCGTCGGGTCAGTACGATTACAGAGAAATCTCATTTATATCATTTTTTTTATGTTTTGGCGCTTTTATACGATAAAAACTATTTTATAGAAAAAATAATTATTTTGGTATCGCTTTATTCTCAGGACTATAACTTTTTTATTTTTTTGCTGATGATGCTGTATGGCGGCTTGTTTTTTGCGGGATAAGATGACGTTTTCAGCGGTCCCATGGTTATTTATATCTGTCTTTTTGATCAAGTGTTATTCTCTACCCGGGGGACGAAGTTATTTACACCAGGCACTTTGGGGAAAAGGGGTGGTTCGCCCTGAATGTCCACAAGAAGCAGAGCCCCGTGACACCCCCGACTAAGGTGCCAGTGAAGCTGACCCCCGTAGCAAAGGTGCCCCCTCGTGGTCAGCCCATGATCGTCACCAAGACCACCGAGGTCACTCCGACGTACACCGTCATTAAAACCACGACCTGCAACATTGTCACCTCAACCACTGTCGTGGCCAAGGGGGCGTCCTCCCAGGTGGTCGGTGCTCCAGCTGCCCCAGAACGGAAGACAGTGGGTACGCAGACCCCCAGATGGGACAGTACTCCCCCTTACGCAGTACCAGGCGGCGGGCAATATCCAAAGGGGTTGCCTCCGCCGGTGCTGCCCCCTGACTGGTTCAAGTAAATGTCCTGATCTTCTGAACATGTATATAGTTAACTGTTTGTCCTTCTGATGTTTTTGCTGCTACAACCCGATCAGGGTTAACTCTTAAAGGGATCCCTTTGTTTACCCGGGATCCCTTCTTCTGCTTTTTGTTTTTGTTTCTTGTTTATTCATCATTGAAAGAACTGCTGAATCATGAACAATGCATGATTACAAACTTTTTGTACATAGTTTGCACCTTCTTAAAGGTGCTCTCTACTGGTTTTACACAAGGAAAGGACTCTTTGCGAAGATACTGGTCTTGGAACCAGCACCGGAGTCCTTACTGCAAACAGACTTGCAGCTTGAGAAGTTGCACTACCTCATAGAGACTTGGTCCCCTCTTAAAGGGGATGTTCACATATTGCACTTATGAACAGTGTTGCCTTAAGATGGTTAAATGGCAATAATGTCTTGAAAGAAGAAGTTAAATGTAGCTAACTAGTTGATTGTGAGAAATGTTTAATGATGTTGATAGAAGAATGAGGACAGAAAGTGAACCCGTACGGGGTTAGTCAGTGAGTCCTCCTAGGAGCCATACAGAGATGGCTCAGTAATCCTGAACTGAAAGATGGATGATAAGTTCTATACTGTGTATAGTAGTAGAAAGGCAGTAGGCCCGGGCAGAAAGGGGCGGTCCTGTAACAGAAAGGAAAGGCAGTAGGCCTGGAGCGGATAGGACAGGCGGTCCGGCAGATGTAAAGAAGGAGAATGCAGAAAAGTTGATTAGCCTTATAATGTTTTATAAGAAGGTCTTTAGTGGATTCAGCGAGTACGTCCTTAAAGGCAAAGTTAAATTATTGTTCAAAAATTTGCACTTAGTAGAATACCCGGTTGGGTAAAAGAAGTTATTTATAGTATGTTACTTAAATATTTAACCATGTTTGTAACGTTCAAGTGTCCTCACCTCCCATAAAGGGAAGCTCTGTTAAAGTTTACTCGTTATTGCATTTCAAAAATTGTATGTCTTTTTGCTGACATGTATTGTTGTTTTCTTCCCAGTCCAGGAGTACTGGATTTAACCGGGGGGGAGTGCAGCGCCCCAGAGTCCTGGTCGTTGCAGTACTGTTGCTCCGCCACTAAAGGGGGCTATGGTACGTCTGATGGCACTGAAGGAGTTCATCTGACCAGGTATCACAGACACCAATACATTTCACAGTCTGGCCTCCAGGGGGAGCTAAGGGCACTATGCATTAGGCCACTCCTCACAGTCTGGTAAAACTGGGGGTTGGATAGGAAGTTAGATCAGAAAGCTGACTGGGTTGGAACCAGGCAACACCTTGTGGCAGAGGGTGTTGTAGGGGAAGATTCAGAGGGGTCCCTGTCAGGGGTGGGATCCTGACAGAGGCCTAGCGAACAGAGAGAACGTTACGGGACCGCGCCTGCACCTGATCGCGGCGGTACCCTAAGAAAGGACAAGAAGCGAGGTATATTGTGCTGAGTGAGAAACGAGATCAACGCAACAAGGAGAAATACCAGTGGGAGTCGTGCTGTAAGATCGAGGCAACATCCTACTGAGGCGCGTAGCCGGTGGCCGGAACGCCGAGGAAGTATCAGGCTCCAAGCAATCCTTCAAACCTACGGCAGGACAGTCAGCTATAGGCGGGCTGTCTCACACCAATCACCTATGAAGACATGGGAAGCACACTAGGAGAAGGGCGACACTAGGGTCCAGGAAGAGCTCCGAGCCTACCCGTCATACGGGTGCGTCCTAGCCATATCATCTGGGGGACGAAGAAGAACATCAGAATCCAGTTGTGAGGGAACACGAGAAACAGACACAACAGTTGTGGGGACTATCCCGTAAGCACAGCAGGGGAGGACCGCAACACACAAGCGCTACAAGGAAGGCACAGATTTCCACCTGCAAAGGGAACTCTGGAGGTGCCATCGGGCCGGCCGGACTTGCGCAGCCTGGTTAACCGTATTCCGGACTGAGGATCCTGAAGCCTTCAGTAAAGAGGTAAAGAGACTGCAACCTGGTGTCCTCGTTATTTACTGCGACCGGCACTTCACCGCACCATAACGCATACCACCACCATCCACACTCTATTATTTGGGCGCCCCTCAGCAGGGTCACGGACCGGGTCTAGCCACCGTGACAACTCCAGAACAGAGACTCAGAAACCCGGTACCGGGTACCCCTCGGCCCTGCGACCGTGGGGGCGCTGCACATAGACATGTGAGAAAGAGCCTAGATCCACGGTTTAACGGCCCATTTTAAAGTCCCGCTGACCACATTCACCTCAGTGAAACTTGAGGAAAAGCCCACCTGGATCCATACCAGTCACTGCAAAAAAATCTTTTCACCAGCAGAATGACTGTTCTCCTAATCACCTTGCTGGCAGTTGTAGGATTTTTGCACCCTACAGAGACACTGGATAAACTTTTAAATCTTGACGAGGACAATAAACTTATTCAACATCATGCTTTTCTTATAAAAGATGCGGAAGGACAAAAACTGCTTGACTGTTGGATCTGTATACACAGCCCAGTATCTGCAAGGACTATGCTGTACTTACCTTCCTTGGCTCCTGGGGTAAGGCTATTAGCACCACACTGCATACACAATGAGACTTGGACTCAGGTTTTCTAGGTTCCTTAAAGGAAAGGTGCCGCATTTTATTTTTTGTATTAAAAATGATTGTTTATATAAACAATTATTTTTAATACAAATTTACATTTTTTAACTTTAACATTTTTTTTATTATTAATTTTTTTTTCAGCCACTGGGCGCCGCCATTTTGCTTTGCAGGAGTGTAAGTGTAGCTGCACGGCACTTTCACTCTGCATTTACGGCAGCCCAGGGCATAGAGATCTGCAGTCGGGAGCCGACTCTATACCTACCATTATAAGCTTCTTTCTGCTGTGTCTGGCCACGCCCTCTGAGCCGTCCACAGCACGGCAGAGGCAGGAGACCAGCGCCATCTTCCTGGAGCTCACACTGCAGCTGTGGGCTCCAGGCCAGCTTTCCAGGATGATCGCAGGAGCCCTGCAGTCATAGGAGGAGGAGGAGACCATGGACGGGAGGGAGAAGGACTCAGCAGGCAGCCGTGAGTATCAGTGGGGAGGGGGAGAGGGAATCTAATCCTCTCCTTTGTGGTGCTGACTGAGCAGTTATCTCCTCCCATGTATGTTACTGAGCTGTGTATCTACTCCTCTCCTGTGTGATACTGTCTGCTTAGCCATGCATCTAATCATCTCCTGTGTGATACTAACTGAGCTGTGTACCTAATCATCTACTGTGTGCTGAGCCATGCATCTAATCCTCTCCTGTGTGATACTGTTTGCTGAGCCGTGTATCTAATCCTATTCTGTGTGATACTATGTTGAGCCGTGTATCTAATCCTATCCTGTATGATACTGTTTGCTGAGCCGTGTATCTAATCCTATCCTGTGTGATACTGTGCTGAGCCGTGTATCTAATCCTATACTGTGTGATACTGTATGCTGACCTGTGTATCTAATCCTCCTGTGGAATACTGACTGCTGAGCCGTGTATCTAATCTGCTCCTGTGTGATACTGTCTGCTGAGATGTGTATCTAATAATCCTCTCCTCTGTGATACTGACTGCTGAGCTGTGTATCTAATCCTCTCCTGTGTGATACTCTCTGCTGAGCCGTGTATCTTATCCTATCCTGTGTGATACTATTACAGAGCCGTGTATCTAATCCTATCCTGTATGATACTGGCTGCTGAGCTGTATATCTAATCCTATCCTGTGTGATACTGTCTGGTGAACAGTGTATCTAATCCTCTCCTATGCATTCCTTTCCCCCCTGCATGTCTTTCCCCATTGCACACACAACTCTATGCGTGCGATAACAGGAGCTGCAGGGGTCATGCTGTATTATGGCATTATGTGAGATCTATATGACGGTATTATGTGATCTGTATGGTGGTATTATGCTTTATCAGTATTGTGAGAATTATATGGTGGTATTGTGTGTGATCTATATGGCGGTATTATGTGAAATCTATATGGCGGCATTGTGAGAAGTATGTGGCGGTATGTGTGATCTATATGGTGGTATTATGTGAACTGTATGACAGTATTGTGTGATCTATTTGATAGTATTGTGTGTGATCTATATGGCGGTATTATGTGTGATCTATATGGCGGTATTATGTGAGAACACTATGGCAGTATTATCTTCAGAAAGCGGACCCATTCTATGGTGGTTCTGGCTGAGCACCTGCACGAGGGTCTGGGGTAATAGAGGGGGCAGCATGACCTCCAGTTAGGTGCAGTCAGGGCTGGTGAGGCAGCTTTAGGGTATGTTCACACGTTCCTGATTTCAATCCTTTTTTTTCAGGTCAAAAACCGCAGCTCTTGGCAGAAAACGCAGGTGCGTTTTTGATGCGGTTTTTGATGCGGTTTTTAGTGTGGTTTTTTATGCAGTTTTCTCTGCAGATTGTCTGTGTTTGACACAAATAAAGCTTTAACTGCAGTGGGGGAAAAAAAAAGAAACGATGTCATTTCCTTGTCCAACCCTTTTCTTCTTCCATCCTCCATTTTGGGACTAAACACCAAAATGAGTGGACGTGTTTTGAATGACAGCGCTCCGCAGAGTGCTGAGCGTAGGCCAGATCACAGCCCGCAGATCCAGCTCTATCCAGCTATTTAAGTCTACGTTCACATTTGCGGTCTGTGCCGCAGCGTTGGGCGCCGCAGCGTCGCCGCATGCGTCATGCGCCCCTATATTTAACATGGGGGCGCATCATGCGCCCCTATATTTAACATGGGGGCGCATGGACATGCGTCGCACTTGCGTTTTGTGCCGCATGTGTCACTGCAGCGCACGCATCCGGGCGCAGAGGACGCAGCAAGTTGCATTTTTGCTGCGTCCAAAATCAATCAAAAAAAGGACGCATGCGGCGCAAAACGCAGCGTTGTGCATGCATTTTGCTGCGTTTTTGTTTGCGTTGTGTGTTGCGGCGCCGACGCTGCGGCGCTCAACGCAAATGTGAACATAGCCTAAGTGCCACGTATCACGTATTTAAGTGCCACGTATTTAAGTGCCACGTATTTCAGTGCCACGTATTTCAGTGCCACGTATTTCAGTGCCACGTATTTCAGTGCCACGTGCCACGTATTTCAGTGCCACGTATTTCAGTGCCACGTATCACGTATTTCAGTGCCACGTATCACGTAGTTCAGTGCCACGTATTTCAGTGCCACGTATTTAAGTGCCACGTATCACGTATTTCAGTGCCACGTGCCACGTATTTCAGTGCCACGTATTTCAGTGCCACGTGCCACGTATTTCAGTGCCACGTGCCACGTATTTCAGTGCCACGTATTTCAGTGCCACGTGCCACGTATTTCAGTGCCACGTGCCACGTATTTCAGTGCCACGTGCCACATATTTCCGTGCCACGTATTTCAGTGCCACGTGCCACGTATTTCAGTGCCACGTGCCACGTATTTCAGTGCCACGTGTTTCAGTGCCACGTGCCACGTATTTCAGTGCCACGTATCACGTATTTCAGTGACATGTGCCACGTATTTCAGTATCACGTATTTCAGTGCCACGTGCCACGTATTTCAGTGCCACGTATCACGTATTTCAGTGCCACGTGCCACGTATTTCAGTGCCACGTGCCACGTATTTAAGTGCCACGTATTTCAGTGCCACGTGCCACGTATTTCAGTGCCACGTGCCACGTATTTCAGTGCCACGTATTTCAGTGCCACGTATTTCAATGCCACGTATTTCAGTGCCACGTGCCACGTATTTGAGTGCCACGTGCCACGTATTTCAGTGCCACGTATCACGTATTTCAGTGCCACGTATCACGTATTTCAGTGCCACGTATCACGTATTTCAGTGCCACGTATCACGTATTTCAGTGCCACGTGCCACGTATTTCAGTGCCACGTGCCACGTATTTCAGTGCCACGTATTTAAGTGCCACGTGCCACGTATTTCAGTGCCACGTATCACGTATTTCAGTGCCACGTGCCACGTATTTCAGTGCCACGTGCCACGTATTTCAGTGCCACGTGCCACGTATTTCAGTGCCACGTGCCACGTATTTCAGTGCCACGTATTTCAGTGCCACGTATTTCAGTGCCACGTATTTAAGTGCCACGTGCCACGTATTTCAGTGCCACGTGCCACGTATTTCAGTGCCACGTGCCACGTATTTCAGTGCCACGTATTTCAGTGCCACGTATTTCAGTGCCACGTATTTCAGTGCCACGTATTTCAGTGCCACGTATCACGTATTTCAGTGCCACGTATCACGTATTTCAGTATCACGTATTTCAGTGCCACGTATCACGTATTTCAGTGCCACGTATTTAAGTGCCACGTGCCGCGTTTTTCAGTGTCACGTGCCACGTATTTCAGTGCCACATATCACGTATTTCAGTGCCACGTGCCACGTATTTCAGTGCCACGTGCCACGTATTTCAGTGCCACGTATTTCAGTGCCATGTATTTAAGTGCCACGTGCCACGTATTTCAGTGCCACGTATTTCAGTGCCACGTATTTCAGTGCTACGTGTTTCAGTGCCACGTGCCACGTATTTCAGTGCCACGTATCACGTATTTCAGTGACATGTGCCACGTATTTCAGTATCACGTATTTCAGTGCCACGTATCACGTATTTCAGTGACACGTGCCACGTATTTAAGTGCCACGTATCACATATTTAAGTGACACGTATTACGTATTTAAGTGACATGTATCACGTATAAGTGCCACGTGTCACGTATTTAATTGCCACATATTTAAGTGCCACGTATCCCACGAAGATTTTCCATGGAGAACAGACACATCCAGAGATATGTCTGCTCTCCACGGCTGCAGCAACACACTGACAGGAGCCATAGTTCCTGTCGGTGTGTCACTGCGCATGCGCGAGCGAGTTAACCGGCGGTCATTGACCCCGGCACTCTCGCTTAACGGCAGTGTTGCGTGGGAAAGTTCAACGCAGCTGTACTGCCGTTAACCGAGACCCCGGAGCCATTGAACTCCGGAACAGTACGCGATACACTGCTAGGAGCTTCGCTCCTGGCAGTGTATCGCCGGAGAGCAGGGGATCGGCGTGGGACACTCGTTTTATGGATTCTGCGGACAGGGAGTATGAATTTGATTTTTTATTTTGTGATTTTTTTTTCCTGGAGGATCGAGGGCTTCGCCTACAAGTGTGCTGTTGGTGAGTAGGGTTGAGCGAAACGGGTCGTTCATTTTCAAAAGTCGACAACTTTTGGCAAAGTCGGCGTCTCATGAAACCCGACCCGATCCCTGTGGGGGTCGGGCATGCGGTACGCGATCTTGGCGCCAAAGTCGCTTTTCGTATGACGCGATTAGCGCCATTTTTTCAGCCAATGAATGAGCGTGGGCAGAGTGATGACATAGGTGTTAGGGGAGTGAACGCCTATCGTCATGTTATCGCTTGTGCGCAGTAGCGATTTGGAATGTGCTATACGAAATTTTCTGTTCTGGGACAGAGAGAGAGAGACAGACAGACTGACTTTTCACTGTGGTCGGCCGATTTCACTCGACTCGACTTTTAAGACAGTCAGGTTTCACAAAACCCGACTCGACCCTAAAAAACTAAAGGTCGCTCAACCCTATTAGTGAGTATATACTCTGTTATGTGTTGTATGTACTGTACTGTGTGTCATGTATGTGTATTGTGTGTGTTTTGTGTAACTTTACAACTGTGCTAAGTCGCCGGACACAGGGACAACTCTCCCATCCTAATACCGGATGGGAGTAGTAGTCCCATACGGCGACTTAGCACAATGGAGGCACTAGCGTCGCATGGGGACACACACACACACACACACACACACACACACATACCAAATCAATCAAACGGCCGACACGATCCCCATGCGACGGTATGCCTCCATGTCTCTCCGCCCAAGCACTTCCGCCCACGCATTTCCGGCCGCTTCCCCGCACTTCCGGCTGCAGCGGTTCTGCACCACAAACCACAATAAAACCTGCAGATATATTTTTGATCTGCGGGTTTTACTGCGGGTTTGACCTCACAATGGAGGTCTATGGGTGCAGAACCGCTGCTGTTTCGGGCAAAGAAGTGACATGGTCCTTCTTTTTTCCCGCAGCTATTCAGCGCGTTTTTTTTTTTTAAATTCAGGATCATGTGCACAGCGGTTCCTGTTTTCCATAGGGTACAATGTACTGTACCCTGCATGGAAAAAAGCTGCAGAACCGCAGCGGCAAAACCGCTGCGGTTCTGCAGTAAAAAACGCACTGTGTGAACATGGCCTTAGAGAGGGGTCTCATTTTTATCGTTACTATATGGCTACATTTCCCCCCAGCGTCACCCCAGACTGCGCCTGTCGTGTCACTTTCACACATCGCCAAGACAGGATCTGAGGAGCCCGACGTACCGACGCATGCTGTGAAAGAAATGCCCGACGTGGGCAGCGGAAGCATTCTTACAACGCTTCTGCTGCCCCATTGTAAGGTCTGGGTAGGAGGGGGCGGAGTTTCGGCCGTGCATGCGCGGTCGAAAATGGTGGGACTCGACAAACAAAAAAAGTTACATGTAACTTTTTTTGTGGCGGCGGTCGCACGACGGTTGCGACGTGTGGCAATACATCGCAATGCGTCGGTAATGTTAGTCTATGGGGAAAAAACGCATCCTGCAGACAACTTTGCAGGATGCGTTTTTTCTCCTAAACGACGCATTGCGACGTATTGCAAACAACGCTAGTGTGAAAGTAGCCTAAGGCTGCGGTCACACATTCAGTATTTGGTCAGTATTTTACCTCAGTATTTGTAAGCCAAAACCAGGAGTGGGTGATAAATGCAGAAGTGGTGCATATGTTTCTGTTATACTTTTCCTCTCATTGTCCCACTCCTGGTTTTGGCTTACAAATACTGAGGTAAAATACTGACCAAATACTGCTAGTGTGACGGCAGCCTTACTCTGCAGTCACCAACAAAATGGCTGCTCACTGGATTCCTGAATATCATCCGCTCTTATCCCTTAGCAGACACCCAGAAGGGAAGGAGAGGAGTGACATCACACACGTCAGCAGACTCCGCCCATAATTACTGCAGTGCTGTAATGTGAGCTAGTTGTACACTAGGTTTTTCTGAAATTTCAGCAGCTGCTCCCCCTAGTGTTTAAAAGTGGAAATTCCAAAACTTTTAAAATTATTTTTCATATTTTACTAAATTATAAACAAATGATAATATTTTTTAAGAAAATGTAAACATTAATTCTTTACATTTTTACAATTGCTGTAAAAAAAATTTTTTTGATGGCACCTTCCCTTTAAGGTTCTTAATGAGACTAATACAATATAGAGACTCATTTTAAATCCAGCCAATTGGCTTAGCGACCTAGCGGGATGGATTATTTTTGGTATTTTACAGACTTGCATGCAATTTTTATTGTTTTATTTTGTTTATTGCTTTATGTAGCTGAAAAAGTGCTAATATATGTATTACATAAGTTATTGAAGAGTGTAAGTTTAAGGACGAAATCTAAGACTGTGTCATCCATGGTGTATAATAGACCCCGGATAACCACTGCTGACTAAGGAACTGAGTGTCCACACTGAGGGTGGATGGGCGAAGCAGGTAAAAAGCCCCCTTATGGGTACTGGACCCATGAGACAGTAGCTCCTTTGTGGACATCAGCTGACCCTGTGGCAGAGGTTATACCATTTACAAAAGGGGGAAATTGATATGGAAGGGTTAATGTTTTGCCTTTAATTGCAAAAACAAAAACTAACCTCAGGACCAGGAAGACGGACGTCAGACCGGAGAGGCTGGGGAGCCGAGACAGGTGAAGGCTGCAGGGAAAAAGAAATAAAGAACTAAATAAGTACGGCTTGCAATGCACGCACAGCCCCGCTGAATAATGACACACACGCACAGCCCCGCTGTATAATGACATTCACACACGCACAGCCCCACTGTATAATACACACAGCCACACTGTATAATGACAGGCACATGCTCAGCCCCACTGTATAATGACACATACACACAGCCCTACTGTATGACACACACACACACAGCGCCACTGTATAATGACACACACGCTCAGCCCCACTGTATAATGACACATACGCACAGCCCTACTGTATGACACACACACGCACAGCTCCACTGTAAAATGACACACACGTACAGCCCCACTGTATAATGACACACACACAACCCCACTGTATAATGACATACAGGCACGCAGCTCACACACAGCTCACACACACGCAGCACACACACACAGCATCACAAACGCAGCACACAAACACATGCAGCTTTGACACAAATGCATCACACACATGCAACCATCACACACACAGCATCACATACACAAGCAGCTCTGACACAAATGCATCACACATGCAGCCATCACAGACACACGCAGCCATCACACACACGCAGCCATCACAGACACACACGCAGCCATCACACACACACGCAGCCATCACACACACAGGCAGCCATCACACACACACGCAGCCATCACACACGCAGCCATCACACGCGCAGCCATCACAGACACACGCAGCCATCACAGACACACGCAGCCATCTCACACACACGCAGCCATCACACACACACGCAGCCATCACAGACACACACAGCCATCACACACACATGCAGCCATCAGACACACGCAGCCATCACACACACGCAGCCATCAGACACACGCAGCCATCACAGACACACGCAGCCATCACACACACACACGCAGCCATCACACACACACGCAGCCATCACATACACACCAGATACCTCATACACACACACACATGCAGCATCACACAGCTCACACACACACACATCACACAATCTCCTCTGTGGTGCAGGGGCGGCTGATGTCCATGTGCAGCTCATCAGTTTCTCCTGCTCACAGCTCTGCTGCACTGTCCCTGCACCTCCCAGTCTATCCTTCTCTGCCGGGATAGCAGATAAGGGCAGGAGAAGCCGGAGCTCCGTGCACAAGGAGGTATGCTGAGTCGCTGACCTTTCATCTTGATTGCTGCTGGCTCTCTCCCTCAGAGTGGCAGCGCCGCACAGGGGGCGGGGGGGGGGCGGGGTCGGTCGGGAGATGAGACCCAGCTTTTATTAAAAAAAAAAAAAAACAGCCACAAACCTTACTCAGGTGCCGCCCCCTGCATTGTCCCCGCCCTAGGCACGTAGTGCGGGACAACTAATGTCCCGTCCGGGATCCCGGGGCTGACTGTCAAAATCAGGACAGTCCCGCGGGATCCGGGATGGTTGGGAGGTATGGTATATGATGGTCTAACTTGGTAGGATTCATTTATGTATGCTGATTTTCTACTCGTATTGGATATACTAACGGTGAATTTATTTATGACAGTGGCTTTTTTCTACATTGTATATTTGCTATACTGCATGGTGCTAATTTTTGGTACATGCCCGTGTTGGCAGTGTCTTTGTCTGTGTTCCTTTTTTAATTATATTTATATGTATGTTAATGCTACAATATTAATAAAAATTGTCTGTAATTTTATTTGGAATATGACTTCCTTATATGTTCTTTTTTTGTCTTATCCTAGTTCAATAGACTACTTTGGGGTAAAAAATTTCAAAATACAGGCCACATATTGAACAGTCTGGTATCTCCGTCAAACGCCCTATCTGTTTGCTATAAATTGTGGTAATTCAGGGCTACATTGTCCTTTTTTTTTTTTTTTTGCTGTGTCTTACCCTAGTTCAATAGACTACTTTGGTTTAAAAAATTTCAAAATACAGGTCACATGTTGAACAGTTTGGGATCTCCGTCAAACAGCTCCTCTATCTGTGTGCTAAAAATTGTTGCATTTCAGGCCTAAATTCTCCTTTTTGCCTGTGTCTTATCATAATTCTATACAAACACACCCAAACAAATCCCTTAAACAAAGCCATGAAGTCATCATGTATAAGACACCTACAAACAAAACTTCACACAAGGCCAATTAAAATGAACATGCTCTTTATTAGAAAAGTATTATAATATAAATATTAAAAATAGGCAAAACCACAAACACAAAAGGGTGGGTAGCCCGAGGAGTAAACCCACATGTGTATATATGAAATAGATACAATCAAATAAATAAAAATACTAATATATACACACAATAAGATCAAAATGGTACTATGTAACTCAGGGGCAGATTATAATAGGGTCAATCTGGGCAGTAGCCCAGGGCCCAGCGGTGTGGGGGGGCCCTCGGCTACCGCTCAGATTGCCCACCGCCAGTCAGGGCATTACTGCCCTGACTGGCGTATAGCCCGGTGGGCAGAGAGGGGGCCCGCATCGGGCCCTGTCTCATGCTCAGCGGGCCCCTACCGGCGCTGCGACAGTTTCATTATTGAAGTGCCGGCGCGCGCCCGCACGTCAATAGTCAACAACAGCCGCCAGCCAATTGGAGGCTGGCAGCTGAAGTCTGCCGCAGGCGCAGCACACACGTCGCCGGCGTCTGACGTCATTGTCAGTCGCCGGCGAGTGTGCGCTGCAGGAGGGAGCTCGCCGCTGGAGCGCACAGGACAGTTGAGGAAAACTCGTTTTTTTTTTTTTTTCTTTGTGAAAGGGCAGATTGCTGGACACACTGGGGATGCTGGAGAGAAGACACTGGGGCAGATTGGAGACACTGACTGGGGGCAGAATGCTGGACAGACTGGGGGCAGATTGCTGGACAGACTGGGGGCAGATTGCTGGAGACACTGGGGGCAGATTGCTGGAGACACTGGGGGCAATATGTTGGAGACATTGGGGGCAATATGCTGGAGACACTGGGGGCAATATGCTGGAGACACTGGGGGAAATATGCTGGAGACACTAGGGCTGGGGGCAATATGCTGGAGACACTGGGGGCAATATTGGAGACACTGGGGCAGATTGCTGGACACACTGGGGGCAGATTGCTGGACACACTGGGGGCAGATTGCTGGAGACACTGGGGGCAGATTGCTGGAGACACTGGGGGAAGATTGCTGGAGACACTGGGGGCAATATGCTGGAGACACTGGGGGCAATATTGGAGACACTGGGGGCAATATTGGAGACACTGGGGGCAGATTGCTGGAGACACTGGGGGCAGATTGCTGGAGACACTGGGGGCAGATTGCTGGAGACACTGGGGGCAGATTGCTGGAGACACTGGGGGCAATATGCTGGAGATATTGGGGGCAATATGCTGGAGACACTGGGGCAATATGCTGGACACACTGGGGGCAATATGCTGGACACACTGGGGCAGATTGCTGGACACACTGGGGCAGATTGCTGGACACACTGGGGGCAGAATGCTGGACACACTGGGGGCAGAATGCTGGACACACTGGGGCAGAATGCTGGACACACTGGGGCAGAATGCTGGACACACTGGGGGCAATATGCTGGAGACACTAGGGCAGAATGCTGGACACACTGGGGCATATTGCTGGACAGATTGGGGGCAATATTGGACACACTGGGGCAGATTGCTGGACACACTGGGGGCAGTATGCTGGACACACTGGGGGCAGTATGCTGGACACAGTATGCTGGACACACTGGGGGCAGTATGCTGGACACACTGGGGGCAGTATGCTGTACACACTGGGGGCAGTATGCTGGACACACTGGGGGCAGTATGCTGGAGGCATGGGCAGAATGTAGATATGGGGCATGATTGGAGACACGGGGCAGAATGAAAGACATGAGGCAGGATAGGATCATGGGTCAGGATGGATACGATGGGGACAGATGGGGCAGGATGGGGAGATCATATGGGGTAGAATGGATGCTCATGAGGGCAGGATGCGAGAACATATGGCTGGAGCCAGGAATGAGACACACGGGGCCAGGATGGGAAATATTATTATCATAGGGGCTAATTAAGGGATATTATTACTGCAGTGATGTATTTATTTTATTTTGAGTATATTGTTTTAAATGGGGGGCGGTCCTGTTACTTTGCAGAGTGACACTATGTCGCCTTTTTTTCTTCATGTGGTGTAATGTAGAAGTTGGGAAAAATTAAGTAATGTGTTCTGCAAGCGGAGCTCTAGATAACTCTGTTATTTCCTGCAGAGACGAGCCCTGGCTGGAAGAAATGATGGCGGTCTGTGCTGGATGAAAGATGAAGGACTTCACCTAGAGACGTCACTGGTGAGTCAGTGTTACCTATACACTGACACTATACACTGTATACTATATACAGAGCTCCTGTGTATAATGTCACCGGTGATCACTGTATAACCTCTACACAGACACTGCATACTAAGTATAGATCTCCTGTGAGTACTGGCACTTATGGTGATAGTATTGTGGTTTTTTTGTTTGTTTTTTATCACTGATCAGTATTGTAGTATTCAGTCACTATGTGGTGGTAACATGTGGTCTGGAAATGGTGTTGCGGTATTTGTCCCTTGTATGTGCTATTTGGTCACCATGTGGTGGTAATATGTGGTCTTGACATGGTGTAGCGGTATTTGTTCCTTGTATGTGATATTATTCGATCACTGTAGTTGTAATATGTGGTCTGGTCATGGTGCGGTGGTATTTGTTCCTTGTATGTGATATTATTGGTCATTTTAAAAATTGAAAAATAAATCAAAATATACTTAAATTGTATTGCATATTTTAACAAATATTTAATAGGTTACAGTAGAGTAGGGCCCGGCCAAAAGTGTCTACCGTGTTATGGTGGCGGCTTACAAAATCTTTGTCACATGACCCCCCGTCACATGACCCCCCGTCACATGACCGGGGGGGGCACAGTGTCTGAACAGCCCGGGGCCCTGGCTACCCTTAATCCACCCCTGCATACAGCAGTACCCATACATATAACACACAGCAGTACCCACACATATAACATGCAGCAGTGGCCATGTACAACATACAGAAGTACTCATACCTATAACATACAGCAGTGGCCATATATAAAATATAGCAGTACCTATGCATATAACAGTCAGCAATGCCCATATATAACACACATTAGGACCTTTACGTATAGCATACAGCAGTACCCATATGTAACATACAGCATTTTCCATACATACAGTACATCACACAACAGTGCCCATATATAACATACAGCAGTGCCCATACATGTAACATTCAGTAGTACCTATACATATACACACAGCAGTACCCATACATATTACATATAGAAGTACACATACATATAATACACAACAGTACCCATACATATAACACACAGCAGTACCCACACATATAACATACAGCAGTACCCATACATAAATGTCATACATTACTCATATATATATATATCATACAGCATTACCCATACATATATAACATACAGCAGTGCCCACACATATAACATACAGCAGTGCCCATACATAAACACTACTCAAAAAAATAAAGGGAGCGCTAAAATCCCATATCCTAGATATCACTGAATGAAAAATTACAGTGGTAAATCTTTATTCATTACATAGTGGAATGTGTTGAGAACAATAAAACCTAAAAATTCAATATGAAATGTCAATGTAAATCGCAACTAATATCCCACAGAGGTCTGGAGTAGGAATGATGCTCAAAATCAAAGTGAAAAATTAAGTTACAGGCTGATCCAACTTCAGTGGAAATGCCTCAAGACAAGGAAATGATGCTTAGTAGGATTGAGCGAAACAGATCGGACAAATTAAAAAATCGCCGACTTTCAGCAAAGTTGGGTTTCATGAAACCAACCCGATCCTAGTGTGGGATCGGCCATGAGGTCGCTGATCTGCACGCAAAATTCGCGTTTCATATGACGCTTTTAGCGCCATTTTTCAGCCAATGAAGGAGGACACAGAGTGTGGGCAGCGTGATTACATAGGTCTCACTCCCCACCATCTTAGAGAAGGGCATGACAGTGATTGGCTTGCTTTCTGCGGCGTTACAGGGGCTATAAAGGGGCGTGCACGCCGACCGCCATCTTACTTCTGCCGATCTTAGCATAGGGTGAGGTTGCTGCAGCTTCATCAGAAGAAGGGATATAGTTAGGGAGGGAAGATTAACCCCCAAATCGCTTGTGCTGTAGCGATTTCCACTGTCCAACACCACCTTTTTTTTTGCAGGGACAGTGGAGGCTATATTTTTGTGCATCCGCTCTGTAGCTTATTAGGCTGCCTTATACGGCTCCCTGATAGCTGCATTGCTGTTTGCACACTGCTGTGCAAACCAACTGCTTTTTTCAAAGCAAAAATCCTGTTGCTCCTTTCTGCACAGTTATCTTGTTTATTTGTCCACACTTTTGTGTGCAGCAGTCCTTTTTATTAGGGTTGAACGAAACGGGTCGTTCATTTTCAAAAGTCGCCGACTTTTGGCTAAGTCGGCGTCTCATGAAACCCGATCCGACCCCTGTGCTTGTCGGCCATGCGGTACGCGACTTTCGCGCCAAAGTCGCGTTTCAATGACGCGAAAAGCGCCATTTCTCAGTCAATGAAGGTGAACGCAGAGTGTGGGCAGCGTGATGACATAGGTCCTGGTCCCCACCATCTTAGAGAAGGGCATTGCAGTGATTGGCTTGCTGTCTGCGGCGTCACAGGGGCTATAAAGGGGCGTTCCCGCCGACCGCCATCTTACTGCTGCTGATCTGAGCTTAGGGAGAGGTTGCTGCCGCTTAGTCAGAAGCAGGGATAGCGTTAGGCAGGGTCCACTAACCACCAAACCGCTTGTGCTGTAGCGATTTCCACTGTCCAACACCACCTTCGGTGTGCAGGGACCGTGGAAGCTATTTTTTTTTTTTTTCCCCTCAGCGCTGTAGCTCATTGGGCTGCCCTAGAAGGCTCCGTGATAGCTGTATTGCTGTGTGTACGCCACTGTGGAAACCAACTGCTTTTTTCAAAGCACATATCCTCTTGTTCCTTCCTTACTGCACAGCTATCTTTTTTGTTTGTCCACACTTTTTATTTAATTTGTGCATCAGTCCACTCCTACTGCTGCCTGCCATACCTGGCTTACATTACTGCAGGGAGATAGTAATTGTAGGACAGTCCCTGTTTTTTTTTTTTTTTTTTTTGTGGAAGATTAAGATTGGCATTTCTGCTACAGTGCCATCCCTGTGTGTGCCATCTCTCACTGAGTGGGCCATACAAAGCCTATTTATTTTTTTTGTTTTTTTTTAATATTATTGGGTTTCTAAAGTCTCCCTGAAAAAAAAAAAACATAAAAAAAACAGTGGGAGAGTAATATTGCCCTTTCAGCTTGTGTGCCAGTCTTGACTCCTGGGTGTGCCCCCTCTCTCTCTCTAATTGTGGGCCATAGAAAGCCTATTTATTTTTTTCCTAGATTTGTGTTCTAAAATCTACCTCAACACAAAAACACTACATCAATCAGTGGGAGAAATATATTGGCCTCAGTCAGGGCTTGTGTGCCACTCCTGTGTGTGCCATCTCTCATTCAGTGGGCCATACAAAGCCTATTTATTTTTTTGTTTTTTTTAATATTATTGGGTTTCTAAAGTCTCCCTGAAAGAAAAAAAAATACATAAAAAAACAGTGGGAGAGTAATATTGCCCTTTCAGCTTGTGTGCCAGTCTTGACTCCTGGGTGTGCCACCTCTCTCTCTCTAATTGTGGGCCATAGAAAGCCTATTTATTTTTTTCCTAGATTTGTGTTCTAAAATCCACCTCAACACAAAAACACTACATCAATCAGTGGGAGAAAAATATTGGCCTCAGTCAGGGCTTGTGTGCCACTCCTGTGTGTGCCATCTCTCATTCAGTGGGCCATACAAAGCATATTTATTTTTTTGTTTTTTTTTATATTATTGGGTTTCTAAAGTCTCCCTGAAAGAAAAAAAAATACATAAAAAAACAGTGGGAGAGTAATATTGCCCTTTCAGCTTGTGTGCCAGTCTTGACTCCTGGGTGTGCCACCTCTCTCTCTCTAATTGTGGGCCATAGAAAGCCTATTTATTTTTTTGCTTTTTTTAATATTATTTGGTTTCTAAAGTCTCCCTGAAAAAAAAAAAATACATAAAAAAACAGTGGGAGAGTAATATTGCCCTTTCAGCTTGTGTGCCAGTCTTGACTCCTGGGTGTGCCACCTCTCTCTCTCTAATTGTGGGCCATAGAAAGCCTATTTATTTTTTTGCTTTTTTAATATTATTTGGTTTCTAAAGTCTCCCTGAAAAAAAAAAATACATAAAAAAACAGTGGGAGAGTAATATTGCCCTTTCAGCTTGTGTGCCAGTCTTGACTCCTGGGTGTGCCACCTCTCTCTCTCTAATTGTGGGCCATACAAAGCCTATTTATTTTTTTGTTTTTTTTAATATTATTTGGTTTCTAAAGTCTCCCTGAAAAAAAAAAAATACATAAAAAAACAGTGGGAGAGTAATATTGCCCTTTCAGCTTGTGTGCCAGTCTTGACTCTTGGGTGTGCCACCTCTCTCTCTCTCTCTAATTGTGGGCCATAGAAAGGCTATTTTTTTTTTTTTTTTTTTTATTAGTATTTGGTTTCTAAATTGTCCCTGAAAAAAAACATTTTATCTTATTTGGTTTCTAAAGTCTCCCTGAGAAAAAAAAAAAAATTAGGTGGGAGAATAATATTGACATTAGTGCTTGAGTGACAGTCCTGCGTGTGTGTCATCTCTGTGACTTGGTGCCACAGAAAACAGAGTGTGTAACATTGTGCCTGATTTTCCTTGTGGTCTCACCAACCTGTTAAGGGATATAGAAATCATACTGAAGTTATAGCTCACCGTGTAAGTTGTTTGACAGCAACAAATAAAGTTACTTTGGTTAATTTTTTAAAACAATGAGGAAGTCTGGTGCAAGAGGTCGTGGCCGTGGGCATTCATTGTCAGCTGGTAATGATGGTAGTGGTAGTGGAGCATCAGGTGGTCGTGGGGATAAAAATATTCCACATAAGTCTGGAAGTGTGGAGCCAGTTTCGTCGTCTGGCTACACAAGGCCTCGAACGCTCTCTTTTCTGGGAGTAGGAAAAACGCTTTTAAAGCCGGAGCAGCAACAGCAAGTTTTGGCTTACATTGCAGACTCAGCCTCTAGCTCTTTTGCCTCCTCTTCTGAAACTGGTAAATGTAAAAGCAGCGCGTCGCTTGTGGATGTTCACGGTCAGGGACAAGTCGCTTCCTTGTCCTCCTCAGCAAAAACTACAACAAGAGAGAAGGATGCAGCAGGCGACACAACGGGTCACTCCATGGAGCTCTTTACACATACCATCCCTGGCTTAGAAAGTGAAACACTTAACAGGCCATGCCCATTACAAGTAGATTCTGACATGGAGTGCACTGATGCACAGCCACAGCCAGAGTACTATGCTGCTCCTTTGACTCAGACCACCACATTGCCCTCTCAGGGTACAGATCCACAATCAGACCCTGATGAGACTATGTTGCCCCGCCACGAACGCTATACCACAGACCGACACAGTGACACAGACGAAGTTGCACACGAGCTCGAAGAGGAGGTAATAGATGACCCGGTTGTTGACCCCGATTGGCAGCCATTGGGGGAACAGGGTGCAGGCAGCAGTAGTTCAGAAGCGGAGGTGGAGGAGGGGCCGCAGCAGGCATCAACATCGCAACAGGTTCCATCTGCCGGGCCCCTATCTGGCCCAAAACGCGTGTCAAAGCCAAAACCTGTTGGAGCACAGCGTTGCCATCCGGTTAAAGCTCAGTCTGCAATCCCTGAAAAGGGATCCGATGCTAGGAAGAGTGCAGTCTGGCATTTTTTTAAACAACATCCAATTGATCAGCGCAAAGTCATCTGTCAAAAATGTTCTACTAGCTTAAGCAGAGGTCAGAATCTGAAAAGTCTCAATACTAGTTGCATGCATAGACACTTAACCACCATGCATTTTCAAGCCTGGACTAACTACCAAACGTCCCTTAAGGTTGTAGCACCCTCGGCCAATGAAGCTAGTCATCAACGCAACATCCCTTCCGTCACTGTAAGGCCACCATTTTCCGCACCACCGGCAGTATCTGTGCAGGTTTCTTTGCCAGCCAAAAGCAGTCAGGGTCAGGGAATCACCAGTTTTGTAGGAGGAAATATTGCATCTAGGGCACCGGCGGAAACAATACCGTCTCCAACCGTCTCTCAGTCTGCCATGTCCACCGGCACACCCGCAAGTTCCACGATCTCCATCTCTCCAGTTAAGCTCACACTACATGAGACTCTGGTTAGAAAAAGGAAGTACTTATCCTCGCATCCACGTACACAGGGTTTTAACGCCCACATAGCTAGACTAATCTCGTTAGAGATGATGCCCTACCGGTTAGTTGAAAGCGAAGCTTTCAAAGCCCTGATGGAGTACGCTGAACCACGATACGAGCTACCCAGTCGACACTTTTTTTCCAGAAAAGCCATCCCAGCCCTGCACCAGCATGTTAAACAGCACATCGTCCATGCACTCAGGCAATCTGTGAGTACAAAGGTGCACCTGACTACAGATGCATGGACCAGTAGGCATGGCCAGGGACGTTATGTGTCCATCACGGCACACTGGGTGAATGTGGTGGATGCAGGGTCCACAGGGGACATCAAGTTAGGGACAGTTGTGCCTAGCCCACGGTCTAGGAAACAGTTGGCTGTAGGCGTTCGCACCCCCTCCTCCTCCTCGTCCTCCTGCAGAAGCTACAGCTCTTCCACAGACCGCAGTCGGCCAACCACTCCATCGGCAGATGACACTGTTGCACACCAGTTGTCCCATTATGGGCCAGCTACTGGCAAGCGTCAGCAGGCTGTATTGGCTGTGAAGTGTTTGGGCGACATCAGACACACCGCGGAAGTTCTGTCCGAGTTCTTGCAACAAGAAACGCAGTCGTGGCTGGGCACAGTAGATCTTGAGGCAGGCAAGGTAGTTAGTGATAACGGAAGGAATTTCATGGCTGCCATCTCCCTTTCCCAACTGAAACACATTCCTTGCCTGGCTCACACCTTAAACCTGGTGGTGCAGTGCTTATTGAAAACTTATCCTGGGTTCTCCGACCTGCTCCTCAAAGTGCGTGGACTTTGCTCACATATCCGACGTTCGCCTGTACACGCCAGCCGTATGCAGACCTATCAGCGGTCTTTGAACCTTCCCCAGCATCGCCTAATCATAGACGTTGCAACAAGGTGGAACTCAACACTGCACATGCTTCAGAGACTGTGCCAACAGAGGCGGGCTGTTATGTTTTTGTGGGAGGATACACATACACGGGCAGGCAGTAGGATGGCAGACATGGAGTTGTCAGGTGTGCAGTGGTCGAAGATACAAGACATGTGTCAAGTCCTTCAGTGTTTTGAGGAATGCACACGGCTGGTTAGTGCAGACAACGCCGTAATAAGCATGAGCATCCCCCTAATGCGTCTGCTGATGCAAAGTTTGACGCACATAAAGGAGCAGGCGTCTGCACCAGAGGAAGAGGAAAGCCTTGATGACAGTCAGCCATTGTCTGGTCAGGGCAGTGTACAGGACGAGGTAGCGGGCGAAGAGGAGGTGGAGGACGAGGAGGATGATGGGGATGAGTATATTTTTAATGCGGAACCTTTCCCGGGGGCACTGGAAATTGGTTGCGTGTCAAGGCCGGGTTCTGGTTTTTTGAGGGACACAAGTGACGTAGATTTGCCTGCAACTGCCCCTCACCCAATTACAACCGGAGATTTGACAACTGGAACTTTGGCCCACATGGCGGATCATGCCTTACGTATCCTAAAAAGGGACACACGCATTACGAAAATGATGAACGATGACGATTACTGGTTGGCCTGCCTCCTTGATCCACGCTATAAAGGCAAATTGCAAAATATTATGCCACATGAGAACTTGGAACTAATATTAGCAACCAAACAATCAACTCTTGTTGACCGTTTGCTTCAGGCATTCCCAGCACACAGCGCACGTGATCGTTCTCACACGAGCTCAAGGGGGCAACAGACTAGGAGTGTTAGGGGTGCACACATCAGAAGTGGCGTTGGACAGAGGGGTTTTCTGACCAGGTTGTGGAGTGATTTTGCTATGACCGCAGACAGGACAGGTACTGCTGCATCAATTGAAAGTGACAGGAGACAACATTTGTCCAGTATGGTTACTAACTATTTTTCATCCCTTATCGATGTTCTCCCTCAACCGTCATTCCCATTTGATTACTGGGCATCAAAATTAGACACCTGGCCAGAATTGGCAGAATATGCATTGCAGGAGCTTGCTTGCCCGGCAGCAAGTGTCCTATCAGAAAGAGTATTCAGTGCTGCAGGTTCAATATTAACCGAAAAAAGGACTCGTCTGGCTACCCAAAATGTTGACGATCTAACATTCATTAAAATGAACCACAACTGGATTTCGAAATCTTTTGCCCCACCTTGCCCGGCCGACACCTAGCTTTCCTATGAAAAGCTCTTGCCTGTGGACTACTGTGAATTACTTTTCTAATGTCTAATTTGCTGCAGCTGATTGTCCAGCATACAACATGTTTACACCTCCCTAAATGGCCAAACTCCCCACACGGGGCCGTGGTATCGCGACTTGGCGCAAGCACCCGTGAGACTGCTGTTTGTCTGAAGAGGTGGGTGTACTCGCTTTTGGTCGACGGCATTGCTACTGGGTTCCTCATAGTACAATAAAGTGTCTCTGGCGGTGGTGGTGCGCACCCAACGTCAGACACACTGTTGTAACATGAGGGGCCTTGGGCCTGTAACGCCGGCCACAAGAGAGTTCACCCACCCCCAGGTCAATCATTGCTCTACCACTTCCACAGTTATCTCTCACACTTCCACCAATGTTAAGTCTATGCGCTGACATTCTTCCATACCTGCCACTGACAATACCATTGTGTTGACATGTATGATGGTACTTAACATAGTCAGGGGCAGTGTCCTCTATTTACCACAGTAAATACTTTGCGCAAAATTAGTAGGTCTGAAACAACGCAGAGGATCCCACCCCTGAACCTAATGATTGCACCCTTTAGTGTTTTTGTTTTGTTTTAATGCGAGACATTCACATTTAGTTGTTGTTTTGGACTACTAACTGGCAGACACTCATTACAATCGGCCTCCACTGACCAGACCACTGCTGCCCGTGTACCCCTGTAGCTAATAATAAAGTGCCTACAGCCAGCCCAATTTAATTATATTAGGCCTTCGAAGCCTTTCTGCGCTCCCTCCTTCCACTAGGCCTCCACTGACCAGACCACTGCTGCCCGTGTACCCCTGTAGCTAATAATAAAGTGCCTACAGCCAGCCCAATTTAATTATGTTAGGCCTTCGAAGCCTTTCTGCGGTCCCTCCTTCCACTAGGCCTCCACTGACCAGACCACTGCTGCCCGTGTACCCCTGTAGCTAATAATAAAGTGCCTACAGCCAGCCCAATTTAATTATGTTAGGCCTTCGAAGCCTGTCTGCGGTCCCTCCTTCCACTAGGCCTCCACTGACCAGACCACTGCTGCCCGTGTACCCCTGTAGCTAATAATAAAGTGCCTACAGCCAGCCCAATTTAATTATGTTAGGCCTTCGAAGCCTTTCTGCGCTCCCTCCTTCCACTAGGCCTCCACTGACCAGACCACTGCTGCCCGTGTACCCCTGTAGCTAATAATAAAGTGCCTACAGCCAGCCCAATTTAATTATGTTAGGCATTCGAAGCCTTTCTGCGCTCCCTCCTTCCACTAGGCCTCCACTGACCAGACCACTGCCCGTGTACCCCTGGAACCAATTATAAAGTGCATAGAGCCTATTTTTTAATTTAATTTAATATTAATAAAGCCAGGATGAACTACGATATACCACGCTATGAGCTACCCAGTTGACAATTCTTTTGCGAGAAAAGCCATCCCACCCCTCCACCTGCATGTTAAAGACCGCATTGTCCTTGCATTCTGTCAATTTGTCAGTCCAAAGGTATACCTGACAACAGACACATGGACCTGTAGGCCTGACCACGGAAGGTTACGTGTCCTTTGTGGCTCAATGGGTTAATGTATTGGATGCATGGTCCACACAGGAGACAGCCTGCAAAGTCTGTCTGCAGTCCCTAATTCAAGTTGGCCTCAACTGAATAAAGCTGAGCTTCAACCTTCAGTTCCAAACATACAACAAAAAACTGGTACAATACAAAAAGTGGCCTCCAGCTACAAAAACTTTCTCCTACAAGTAGTTAACTGACAGTTTTTTTTCCAGTGAAAACACAGATATGGCATCCAACGAGTGTTGTCCTGTCTCGTCTTCTTTATATTATTGCCAAGAAGCTGCAACTGAATAAAGCTGTGCTTCAACCTTCAGTTCCAAATTACCATTTTTAAAAATGCAATTGGCTGTTCCGGCCTACTAAAGGGGTCTGTCTGCCCCTGCCTGGTGTTGTCCTCAACTGAATAAAGCTGAGCTTCAACCTTCAGTTCCAAACATACAGCAAAAAACTGGTACAATACAAAAAGTGGCCTCCAGCTACAAAAACTTTCTCCTACAAGTAGTTAACTGACAGTTTTTTTTCCAGTGAAAACACAGATATGGCATCCAACAAGTGTTGTCCTGTCTCGTCTTCTTTATATTATTGCCAAGAAGCTGCAACTGAATAAAGCTGTGCTTCAACCTTCAGTTCCAAATTACCATTTTTAAAAATGCAATTGGCTGTTCCGGCCTACTAAAGGTGTCTGTCTGCCCCTGCCTGCTGTTGTCCTCAACTGAATAAAGCTGTGCTTCAACCTTCTGTTCCAAATTACCATTTTTAAAAATGCAATTGGCTGTTCCGGCCTACTAAAGGGGTCTGTCTGCCCCTGCCTGCTGTTGTCCTCAACTGAATAAAGCTGTGCTTCAACCTTCTGTTCCAAATTACCATTTTTAAAAATGCAATTGGCTGTTCCGGCCTACTAAAGGGGTCTGTCTGCCCCTGCCTGGTGTTGTCCTCAACTGAATAAAGCTGAGCTTCAACCTTCAGTTCCAAACATACAACAAAAAACTGGTACAATACAAAAAGTGGCCTCCAGCTACAAAAACTTTCTCCTACAAGTAGTTAACTGACAGTTTTTTTTCCAGTGAAAACACAGATATGGCATCCAACGAGTGTTGTCCTGTCTCGTCTTCTTTATATTATTGCCAAGAAGCTGCAACTGAATAAAGCTGTGCTTCAACCTTCAGTTCCAAATTACCATTTTTAAAAATGCAATTGGCTGTTCCGGCCTACTAAAGGTGTCTGTCTGCCCCTGCCTGCTGTTGTCCTCAACTGAATAAAGCTGTGCTTCAACCTTCTGTTCCAAATTACCATTTTTAAAAATGCAATTGGCTGTTCCGGCCTACTAAAGGGGTCTGTCTGCCCCTGCCTGGTGTTGTCCTCAACTGAATAAAGCTGAGCTTCAACCTTCAGTTCCAAACATACAACAAAAAACTGGTACAATACAAAAAGTAGCCTCCAGCTACAAAAACATTCTCCTACAAGTAGTTAACTGACAGTTTTTTTTCCAGTGAAAACACAGATATGGCATCCAACGAGTGTTGTCCTGTCTCGTATTCTTTATATTATTGCCAAGAAGTTGCAACTGAATAAAGCTGTGCTTCAACCTTCAGTTCCAAATTACCATTTTTAAAAATGCAATTGGCTGTTCCGGCCTACTAAAGGTGTCTGTCTGCCCCTGCCTGCTGTTGTCCTCAACTGAATAAAGCTGTGCTTCAACCTTCTGTTCCAAATTACCATTTTTAAAAATGCAATTGGCTGTTCCGGCCTACTAAAGGTGTCTGCCCCTGCCTGGTGTTGTCCTCAACTGAATAAAGCTGAGCTTCTACCTTCTGCCTCTTATTAACTGCTGTTTTTTAAAAAAAATTGGCTGTTCCGGCCTACTAAAGGTGTCTGTCTGCCCCTGCCTGGTGTTGTCCTCAACTGAACAAAGCTGAGCTTCCACATTCTGGCTTTCGCCCTATACTATCAGATTTTAAACTGCATTTGGCCTACTAGTGTGGTTAGGCCCTTGAAACAGTGTCTGCTGCTCTTGGGTTTGCTACTCCACTGAACAAAGCAATGCCGCCTGTTTAGTCCTGTTACCAATTTTGAACTGCATTTAGCCTACTTTATTCTTTGGCCCTATATCTGTTTCCTCCTCATCCTGCCCATTGCCCAGCCACTGCTAGATGAGTCTGCTGGTACATTGACCTAGACCACTACATTCCCCTTATACTCTACACAGCCAGAATCTGACCCTGCTGAAAGTAAGGTTCCCCTTCCCGCATATTATACCACCTTACACAGGGACAGAGAGGAAGGTGCAGATGAAAGTGCAGGTTCCTTCATCAGGTGGGGGGGCATACTCGTTGGCGACGTCACTGGCACAGGGCCCCTCAGAGTACGCAAAAGTGTCGCTGCTGGTGGGAGGCACCACCGCCATGCAAACACACCGCCGTACTTTGAGGGGCCCTGTGCCAGTGCCAATGCGAACGAGTGGGCCCCCCCTGCTTGCTCAGGATCACAGCACTTGCAACGTTGAAATACTTACCTTTCCCTGCAACACCGCCGTGACGTAGTCCGCATTTCCTGGGCCCACGAAAAACTTGAGCCAGCCCTGCTCCCCCCACAACTTTTGCCAAATTACCCCCAATTCCCTATGCCCAACTATTATTATAAAGTTAATTAAGATTGACAAGCTTCAGAAACAAGAATGGATGTTTTTGGCATTAAAATGGGCACTGTAGGTGTTTTCCTGGCCTCCACTCACTGCCGACTATGCTTCCCCATTGACTTGCATTGGGTTTCGTGTTTCGGTCGATCCCCGACTTTTAGCGATAATCGGCCGACTGCACTCGACTCGACTCTGGACAAAATCGGGTTTCACAAAACCCGACTCGATCTTAAAAAAATGAAAGTCGCTCAACTCTACTTTTTATTGCTGCCATACTTGTCCTGAGATCATTGTAGGGAGATTGAAATTGTACTATAGTCCTTGTATTTTTTCATATACACTCACCGGCCACTTTATTAGGTACACCATGCTAGTAACGGGTTGGACCCCCTTTTGACTTCAGAACTGCCTCAATTCTTCGTGGCATAGATTCAACAAGGTGCTGGAAGCATTCCTCAGAGATTTTGGTCCATATTGACATGATGGCATCACACAGTTGCCGCAGATTTGTCGGCTGCACATCCCAAAGATGCTCCATACAAGGCAGGATGGATCCATGCTTTCATGTCGTTTACGCCAAATTCTGACCCTACCATCCGAATGTCACAGCAGAAATCGAGACTCATTAGACCAAGCAACGTTTTTCCAATCTTCTACTGTCCAATTTCGATGAGCTTGTACAAATTGTAGCCTCAGTTTCCTGTTCTTAGCTGAAAGGAGTGGTACCCGGTGTGGTCTTCTGCTGCTGTAGCCCATCTGCCTCAAAGTTCATCGCACTGTGCGTTCAGAGATGCTCTTAGGCCTACCTTGGTTGTAACGGGTGGCGATTTGAGTCACTGTTGCCTTTCTATCAGCTCGAACCAGTCTGCCCATTCTCCTCTGACCTCTGGCATCAACAAGGCATTTCCGCCCACAGAACTGCCGCTCACTGGATTTTTTTTCTTTTTCGGACCATTCTCTGTAAACCCTAGAGATGGTTGTGCGTGAAAATCCCATAGATCAGCAGTTTCTGAAATACTCAGACCAGCCCTTCTGGCACCAACAACCATGCCACGTTCAAAGGCACTCAAATCACCTTTCTTCCCCATACTGATGCTCGGTTTGAACTGCAGGAGATTGTCTTGACCATGTCTACATGCCTAAATGCACTGAGTTGCCGCCATGTGATTGGCTGATTAGAAATTAAGTGTTAACAAGAAGTTGGACAGGTGTACCTAATAAAGTGGCCGGTGAGTGTATCTTCCAGCCACTTTCTGCCACTTACATCGTGTTGTTTTATACACTGGACCTGAGTTTTGGTTCAGTCTCCAAAAAAAATAAGTGAGATTCAAATTCTCACAAAGTGGATTTACGTCAGTCCTGTTAGTTTGTCGTATGTCAGCCAGCCACTTTCTGCCACTTAGATTGCGTTGTTATATACACTGGGCCTGAGTTTTGGTTCTATCTCCCCCCAAAAAAAGTGAGATTCAAATTCTCACAAAGTGGATATACTTCAGTCCTGTTAGTTTGTCGTATATCAGCCAGCCACTTTCTGCCACTTACATTGTGTTGTTTTATGCACAGGGCCTGAGTTTTGGTTCAGTCTCCCCCCCAAAAAAGGGAGATTTAAATTCTCAACAAGTTTATATACAACGTCTACCTTGTTTTACAGTACCATATAACGGTTGTTATTTTGGTTAGATTTTCCAAAAAATGAGGAAGTCTGGTGGAAGAGCCCATGGGCGGTGGTTGCCAACTGGTACTGATGGTGGTGGTGGTGGTGCATCTGGTGGTAGTGGCAAAAGCACAATAGCACCTAAGGCTGGAGATGTTAAGCCAGCGTCATTGTCTGGCTACACTAGGCCTCGAAGGCTCCCTTATCTGGGAGTAGGAAAACAGCTTTTAAAGCCGGAGAGCAGCAGGAAAAAGTTTTGGCATTCCTTGCTGACTCAGCCTCTAGCTCTTTCGCCTCCTCTTCAGAAAGTTCCAAATATAAAAGCAGCGAGTCGTCAGTGGATACTCATGCTCCTGGCCTGAATTGGCAGAATATGCATTACAGGAGCTCGCTTGCCCTGCTACTAGTGTGCTATCAGAAAGAGTCTTCAGTGCTGCTGGTTCAATACTGACTGAAAAAAGGACACGTCTGGCTACCCAAAATGTTGATGATCTAACCTTCATTAAAATGAACCAATAATGGATTTCAAATTATTTTGCCCCACCTTCCCCTGCTGACACGTAGCTTGCCTGAAAAATGTCTTGCTTTTGGCCTCCTCTTACTGACTTCTCCAATTCCTCCATTTGCAGCTGCTGAATGTCCACCATATGCCATTTTTATACCTCCCTAAATGGTCTGACTCCCCCCACAGGGCCGTGGTCACTACCTGGTGCAAGCACCCGTGCGAGTGCCGTTTGCCTGGACAAGTGGGGGGCCCCTTGGGCGACGGCACTGGCACAGGGTCCCTCATAGTACAATGAAGTGTCTCTGACGGTGGTGGTGCACAACCAACGTCAGACACACACCGTCGTAATATGAGGGGCCCTGTGCCAGTACCGCCGCCCACGAGAGAGTGTTCCCCCCAAGCTCGAACAGTGCTCTACCACTTGCAATACTTACCTCTCCCTGCTCCACCACTGTGTAGTCTGTGCTGGTAAATCCTTCAATGGCACTGCCAATACAAATTTATTGAAATGACAGATGATAGTTAAAATATACAGGGGCCCTGGCCTCCATTTAGACCAGTTAATACTTTGCGCCTACTACCACTGTCTGCTACTCAGCAGAGGAGCCCACCCCTGTACCTAGCTATGCCACCTGTTTATTTATGAACAATTTTTTGGCAGACATTTAGCCCACTTTATTTTTTTGGCCTACTAACTTGGTCTGCTACTCATTACAGTTTTCCGACACTGAGCAAAGCAATGTCGCCTGTTTATTTATGAACAATTTTTTGGCAGACATTTAGCCCACTTTATTATTTGGGCCTACTAACTGTGTCTGCCACTCGTTACAGTTTTCCTCCACTGAACAAAGCAATGCCGCCTGTGTAGTCCTGTTACCACATTTGAACTGCATTTAGCCTACTTTATTATTTGGGCCTACTAACTGTGTCTGCCACTCGTTACAGTTTTCCTCCACTGAACAAAGCAATGCCGCCTGTGTAGTCCTGTTACCACATTTGAACTGCATTTAGCCTACTTTATTATTTGGGCCTACTAACTGTGTCTGCCACTCGTTACAGTTTTCCTCCACTGAACAAAGCAATGCCGCCTGTGTATTCCTGTTACCACATTTGAACTGCATTTAGCCTACTTTATTATTTGGGCCTATATCTGTGTTTCCTCCTCATCCTGCCCATTGCCCAGCCACTGCTAGATGAGTCTGCTGGTACATTGACCCAGACCACTACATTCCCCTTGCACTCTACACAGCCAGAATCTGACCCTGCTGAAAGTCAGGTTCCCCTTCCCGCATACTATACCACCTTACACGGGGACAAAGAGGAAGGTGCAGATGAAAGTGCAGGTTCCTTCATCAGGTGGGGGGGCATATTCGTTGGCGACGTCACTGGCACAGGGCCCCCATAGTACGCAAAAGTGTCTCTGCCAGTGGGAGGCACCACCCGCTGTCAAACACACCGCCATACTATGAGGGGCCCTGTGCCAGTGCCAACGAGTGGGCCCCCCTGCTTGCTCAGGATCACAGCACTTGCAAAGTTGAAATACTTACCTCTCCCTGCTCCACCGCCGTGACGTGTTCCGCGTTTCCTGGGCCCACGAAAATCTTGAGCCAGCCCTACCCCCCCACAACTTTAGCCAAATGACCCCCAGTTTTCAATGCCTAACTCTTATTATAAAGTAAATTAAGATTGACAAGCTTAAGTAATAAGAATTGATGTTTTTGGCATTAAAATGGGCACTGTAGGTGTTTTCCTGTCCTCCACTCACAGCCGACTTTGATTCCCCATTGACTTGCATTGGGTTTCGTGTTTCAGTCGGCCCCCGACTTTTCGCAATAATCGGCAGATTTCACCCGACCCGACTTTTGACAAAGTCGGGTTTCGCGAAACCCGACTAGATCCGAAAAAAGTAAAAGTCGCTCAAATCTAATGCTTAGTAGTGTGTGTGGCCTTCACGTGCCTGTATGACCTCCCTACAATGCCTGGGCATGCTCCTGATGAGGGATCTCCTCCCAGACCTGGACTAAAGCATCCGCCAACTCCTGGACAGTCTGTGGTGCAGCGTGACATTGGTGGATGGTGCGAGTCATGATGTTCCAGATGTGTTCAATCAGATTCAGGTCTGGGGAATGGGCGGGCCAGTCCATAGCTTCAATGTCTTCATCTTGCAGGAACTGCTGACACACTCCAGACGCATGAGGTCTGGCATTGTCCTGCATTAGGAGCAACCCAGGGCCAACCACACCAGCATTTGGTCTCAGAAGGGGTCTGAGGATCTCATCTCGGTACCTAATGGCAGTCAGTCTACCTCCGGTGAGCACACGGAGGGCTGTGGGGCCCTCCAAAGAAATGCCACCCCACACCATTACTGACCCACTGCCAAACCAGTCATGCTGAAGGATGTTGCAGGCAGCAGATCACTCTCCATGGCATTTCCAGCCTCTGTCATGTCTGTCACATGTGCTCAGTGTGAACCTGCTTTCATCTGTGAAGAGCACAGGGCACCAGTGGCAAATTTGCCAATCCTGGAGCTCTGTGGCAAATGTCAAGAGTCCTGCACGGTGTTGGGCTGTGAGCACCACCCCCATCTCTGGATGTCGGGCACTCAAACCATCCTCACGGAGTCAGTTTCTAACCATTTGTGCATGCACATGCATATTTGTGGCCTACTGGAGGTCATTTTGCAGGGCTTTGTCAGTGTTCCTCCTGTTCCTCCTTGCACAAAGGCAGAGGTAGCGGTCCTGCTGCTGGGTTGTTGCCCTCCTACGCTCCTCTCCACATCTCCTGGTGTACTGGCCTGTCTCCTGGTTGTGCCTCCAGTGTTATGATCCTTAGTGGCTGAGGATCACAGAATAGACTAGCTAAGTTACTGAACATAGAACAAGCTCTAGGGAGGTGGTAACTGGACTGACCGCAACCTGATCCTAACCAAACACACTAAAGGTAGCCGGTGAACGTGCCTAAATTCCTGGACGTCTCGACGCAGCCTGAGAAACTTGCTACCCCTATAGAGAAAGTAAGACCTCACTTGCCTCAGAGAAAAACCCCAAAGATATAGGAAGCCCCCAACAAATAATAACGGTGAGGTAAGGGGAAAATACAAACGTAGAAATGAAAACAGATTCAGCAAATGAGGCCCACTAATACTAGATAGCAGAAGACAGACAGGGAACTGTGCGGTCAGTAAAAAACCCTATACAAAATATCCACGCTGAGAATTCAAGAACCCCCACACCAACTAACGGTGTGAGGGGAGAAACTCAGCCCCCTAGAGCTACCAGCAAGCAAGGAAATCACATATTAGCAAGCTGGACAAGGACAAATAAATAACCAAGAAACATATTGAACACTGATGAGCAAAAAATAACCAAACAGAAACTTAGCTTCTCTTGGCGAGACTGATAACGAAGGGATTCAGGAGAGATCAAAATAGCACTGAATACATCGACAGCAGGCAACCACTGAAAGTCCAGGTGAGCTAAATAGGAAACCAGCTAACAGATAACGAGACAGCTGAACCAGCCTCAGACCTGCAGAATGACACAAAGAGCCACCAGAGGGAGCCCAAAGACAGCACTCACACAGTACCACTTGTGACCACAAGAGGGAGCCCAAAAACAGAGTTCACAACACTCCAGCCTCTGGACACTACGCTGAAAGACACAACAAACCTTGCCACAGCTCGCATTGATATGCCATCCTGCATGAGCTGCACTACTTGAGCCACTTGTGTGGGTTGTAGAGTCCGTCTCATGCTACCACGAGTGTGAAAGCACAACAAGCATTCAACTGTGACCAAAACATCAGCCAGAAAGCATTGGTACTGAGATGTAGTCTGTGGTCCCCACCTGCAGAACCACTCCTTTATTGAGTGTGTCTTGATAATTGCCAATAATTTCCATCTGTTGTCTATTCCATTTGCAGAACAGCATGTGAAATTGATTGTCAAACAGTGTTGCTTCCTAAGTGGTCAGTTTAATTTCACAGAAGTTTGATTTACTTGGGGTTATATTCTGTTGCTTAAAGGGAATCTGTCACCCCCAAAATCGCGGGCGAGGTAAGCCCACCGGCATCAGGGGCTTATCTACAGCATTCCGTAATGCTGTAGATAAGCCCCTGATGTATCCTAAAAGATGAGAAAAAGACGTTAGATTATACTCACCCAGGGGCGGTCCTGCTTCTGATCCGGGTCCGGCCTGTTATGATCTGGTGGCCTAGGAGCAGCATGAGACGTACTCTGGAGAAGGTGGTATCTGTACTGACAGCGGACCCTGAACTTAACACTGCAACTAGAAGTAGCTGTGGGATGTTCCTGTCACTCCCTAGACACCTCGTCACAGCCGGAGGACTAAATACCCCTAGAGAAAGAAACGGAAAAACTATCTTGCCTCAGAGAAAATCCCCAAAGGATAGACAGCCCCCCACAAATATTGACTGTGAGAGGAGAGGGAATTAACATACACAGACTGAATTCAGGATTTAGCAAAGGAGGCCATTCTAGCTAGATAGAAAGGATAGGACAGAGTACTACGCGGTCAGTATAAAAACACTAGAAAATATCCACCACAGAAAATACAAAATCTCCACATCTAACTAAAGGTATGGAGGGTATATCTGCATCTCCAGAGATACCAGCTTGGATGAGCAAGTCCTTATACAGACCAAGCTGGACAAGACAAAACATAGAAATGCACTGAACTATAAGGCCCACAGCATGTGGACTGCAAAAACAAAGCCAGAACTTATCTTTGTTGAAATGAACAGCAAAGCAGGAGAGACCAGCCAGAGATATGAATCCTCCAGGAACAATGGACAACTGGCACTGACTAAAGGGTGAAGCAAAACTAAATAGCCCAGTGGATTGCATTATGTGAACACACCTGATGAAATGCTGCGATCGAAGACAGCAGCGCTACCACTTATAACCACCGGAGGGAGCCCAAGAGCAGAATTCACAACAGTACCCCTCCCTGGAGGAGGGGTCACCGAACCCTCACCAGAGCCCCAGGCAGATCAGGACGAGCCAAATGAAAGGCACGAACCAAATCGTCAGCATGAACATTGGCGGCAACAACCCAAGAATTATCCTCCTGGCCATAACACTTCCATTTGACAAGATACTGAAGCTTCCGCCTCGAAAAACGAGAATCCAAAATCTTCTCAACCACATACTCCAACTCCCCATCAATCAACACCGGGGCAGGAGGATCAACAGAGGGAACAACGGGCACCACATATTTCCGCAACAAAGATCTATGAAAAACATTATGGATGGAAAAAGAGGCTGGAAGGGCCAAACGAAAAGACACTGGATTAATAATCTCAGAAATCTTATAAGGGCCAATAAACCGAGGCTTGAACTTAGGGGAAGAAACCTTCATAGGAACATGACGGGAAGACAACCAGACCAAATCCCCAACCCGAAGCCGGGAACCAACACACCGACGACGGTTAGCAAAACGCTGAGCCTCCTCCTGAGACAACACCAAATTGTCCACCACATGAGCCCAAATTTGCTGCAACCTGTCAACCACAGAATCCACCCCAGGACAATCAGAAGGCTCAACCTGCCCTGAGGAAAAACGAGGATGAAAACCAAAATTACAAAAGAAGGGTGAAACCAAGGTAGTAGAAGTAGCCCAATTATTAAGAGCAAACTCGGACAATGGCAAGAAAGCCACCCAATTATCCTGATCAGCAGACACAAAGCATCTCAAATAAGTTTCCAAAGTCTGATTAGTTCGCTCGGTTTGGTCATTTGTCTGAGGATGAAATGCGGAAGAAAATGACAAATCAATGCCCAGCCTAGCACAAAAGGCCCGCCAAAACCTAGAAACAAACTGGGAACCTCTATCGGACACAATATTCTCCGGAATGCCATGCAAACGAACCACATGCTGAAAAAACAATGGAACCAAATCAGAAGAGGAAGGCAATTTAGGCAAAGGTACCAAATGAACCATCTTAGAAAACCGGTCACAAACCACCCAGATGACCGACATCCTCTGGGAAACCGGAAGATCTGAAATAAAATCCATAGAAATATGCGTCCAAGGCCTCTCAGGAACCGGCAAAGGCAAAAGCAACCCACTAGCGTGGGAACAGCAAGGCTTAGCCGGCGCACAAGTCCCACAGGACTGCACAAAAGAACGCACATCCCGTGACAAAGAAGGCCACCAAAAGGACCTACCAACCAAATCTCTGATACCAAAAATCCCAGGATGGCCAGCCAACACAGAACAATGAACCTCAGAAATCACTTTACTAGTCCATCTATCAGGAACAAACAGTTTCCCCACGGGACAGCGGTCAGGTTTATCAGCCTGAAATTCCTGAAGAACCCATCGTAAATCAGGGGAGATGGCAGAAAGAATCACCCCTTCCTTCAGAATGCCGACCGGCTCAAGGACCGCAGGAGAATCAGGCAAAAAGCTCCTAGAGAGGGCATCCGCCTTAACATTCTTAGAACCCGGAAGATACGAGACCACAAAATCAAAACGGGAGAAAAACAGGGACCATCGAGCCTGTCTAGGATTCAGCCGCTTGGCAGACTCGAGGTAAATCAGATTCTTATGATCAGTCAAGACCACAATACGGTGCTTGGCTCCATCAAGCCAATGTCGCCACTCCTCAAATGCCCACTTCATAGCCAACAACTCTCGATTGCTGACATCATAATTGCGTTCTGCAGGCAAAAACTTTCAAGAAAAGAAGTCACACGGTTTCATCAAGGAACCATCAGAATTCCTCTGAGACAAAACGGCCCCTGCCCCAATCTCAGAAGCGTCAACCTCAACCTGAAATGGAAGAGAAACATCCGGCTGACGCAAAACAGGGGCAGAAGTAAATCGGCGTTTAAGCTCCTGAAAGGCAGAAACAGCCGCAGAGGACCAATTCGTCACATCAGCGCCTTTCTTTGTCAAATCGGTCAGGGGTTTAACCACACTGGAGAAGTTGGCAATGAAACGGCAATAAAAATTAGCAAAGCCCAAAAATTTCTGAAGGCTCTTCACGGATGTGGGCTGAATCCAATCATGAATGGCCTGAACCTTAACTGGATCCATTTCTATAGACGAGGGAGAAAAAATGAAGCCCAAAAAAGAAACCTTCTGCACTCCAAAGAGGCACTTAGACCCCTTCACAAATAAAGCATTATGACGAAGGATCTGAAATACCATCCTGACCTGTCTCACATGAGACTCCCAATCATCGGAAAAAATCCAAATATCATCCAAATATACAATCATGAATTTATCAAGATAACTTCGAAAGATATCATGCATGAAGGACTGAAACACATATGGAGCATTAGAGAGCCCGAATGGCATCACAAGGTATTCAAAATGGCCTTCGGGCGTATTAAACGCAGTTTTCCATTCGTCACCCTGCTTAATACGAACAAGATTATATGCCCCTCGAAGGTCAATCTTAGTAAACCAACTAGCTCCCTTAATCCTAGCACACAAATCAGAAAGCAAAGGCAAAGGGTATTGGAATTTGACCGTGATCTTATTCAAGAGGCAATAATCAATACAGGGTCTCAAGGAGCCATCCTTCTTGGCAACAAAAAAAACCCTGCTCCCAATGGTGAAGAAGATGGCCGAATATGCCCCTTCTCCAAAGACTCCTTAACATAACTCCGCATGGCGGCATGTTCTGGCACAGACAGGTTGAAAAGTCGGCCCTTAGGGAACTTACAGCCTGGAATCAAGTCAATAGCACAATCACAGTCCCTATGCGGTGGAAGGGAACTGGACTTGGGATCATCGAATACATCCTGGAAATCTGACAAAAACTCAGGAATTTCAGAAGAGGGGGAAGAGGAAATTGACATCAAAGGAATGTCACCATGAACCCCCTGACAACCCCAACTAGTTACAGACATAGATTTCCAATCTAACACCGGATTATGTACCTGTAACCATGGGAAACCCAGCACAATAGCATCATGCAAATTATGCAACACCAGAAAACGACAATCTTCCTGATGGGCTGGCGCCATGCACATGGTCAGCTGTGTCCAAAACTGAGGTTTATTTTTAGCCAACGGTGTAGCATCAATACCCCTCAAAGGAATAGGGTTCTGCAAAGGCTGCAAGGGAAAACCACAACGCCTGGCAAATTCAAAGTCCATTAAGATCAAAGCGGCACCTGAATCCACAAATGCCATGACAGAAAATGACGATAATGAGCAGGTCAGGGTCACAGATAACAGAAATTTAGGTTGTACAGTACTGATGGTAACGGAACTAGCGATTCTCTTTGTACGCTTAGGGCAATCAGAAATAGCATGAGCAGAATCGCTGCAGTAAAAACACAACTTATTCTGACGTCTGAATCCTTGTCGTTCAGCTCTAGACAAAATCCTATCACACTGCATAGGCTCAGTACTCCGCTCGGAAGACAACGCCATAGTGTGCACAACTCTGCGCTCGCGCAAGCGCCGATCAATCTGAATGGCCAGAGACATAGAATCACTCAGACCAGCAGGCGTGGGGAACCCCACCATAACATATTTAACGGATTCAGAAAGACCCTTTCTGAAAATTGCCGCCAAGGCATCCTCATTCCATTTAGTCAGCACAGACCATTTTCGAAATTTCTGGCAATACGATTCTGCCGCTTCTTGACCCTGACACAGGGCCAACAAGGTCTTCTCAGCATGATCCACAGAATTAGGTTCATCATACAATAACCCTAGCACCTGAAAAAAGGTGTCTACATTAAGCAAAGCCGGATTCCCAGATTCCAGGGAAAATGCCCAAACCTGAGGATCACCGCGTAGCAGAGAGATGACAATTTTACCCTGCTGAATGGGATCACCAGAGGAACGGGGTTTCAGAGCAAAAAACAGTTTACAGTTATTTTTAAAGCTCAAAAATTTGGACCTGTCCCCAAAAAACAAATCAGGAGTTGGAATTCTAGGCTTTAAAACCGGAGTCTGAACGATACAATCAGAAATACCCTGTACTCTAGCAGCAAGCTGATCCACACGAGAAGCCAATCCCTGAACATCCATGCCAGCGCCTAACTCCTGAGCCACCCAGAGGTAAAGAGGGAAAAAAAGACACAACAGACTACAGAAAAAAAAATGGCTCAGCACTTTCCTTCCCTTCTTTTGAGATGCAATTAACTCATTGTTGGCCAGTTGTACTGTTATGATCTGGTGGCCTAGGAGCAGCATGAGACGTACTCTGGAGAAGGTGGTACCTGTACTGACCACGGACCCTGAACTTAACACCGCAACTAGAAGTAGCCGTGGGATGTTCCTGTCACTCCCTAGACACCTCGACACAGCCGGAGGACTAAATACCCCTAGAGAAAGAAACGGAAAAACTATCTTGCCTCAGAGAAAATCCCCAAAGGATAGACAGCCCCCCACAAATATTGACTGTGAGAGGAGAGGGAATTAACATACACAGACTGAAATCAGGATTTAGCAAAGGAGGCCATTCTAGCTAGATAGAAAGGATAGGACAGAGTACTATGTGGTCAGTATTAAAACACTAGAAAATGTCCACCACAGAAAATACTAAATCTCCACATCTAACTAAAGGTATGGAGGGTTTATCTGCATCTCCAGAGATACCAGCTTGGATGAGCAAGTCCTTATACAGACCAAGTTGGACAAGACAAAACATAGAAATGCACTGAACTATAAGGCCCACAGCATGTGGACTGCAAAAACAAAGCCAGAACTTATCTTTGTTGAAATGAACAGCAAAGCAGGAGAGACCAGCCAGAGATGTGAATCCTCCAGGAACAATGGACGACTGGCACTGACTAAAGGGAGAAGCAAAACTAAATAGCCCAGTGGATTGCATTAAGTGGACACACCTGATGAAATGCTGCGATCGAAGACAGCAGCGCTACCACTTATAACCACCAGAGGGAGCCCAAGAGCAGAATTCACAATACCGGCCCCTCCCATATTCATCAGATGACGTCTTCTTCTGGTCTTCACGCTGCGGCTCCTGTTGAGGGCAGAACAAAGTACTGCAGTGTGCAGGCATCGGGAAAGGTCAGAGAGGCCCACGGGTGAGTATAATCTAACGTCTTTTTCTCATCTTTTAGGATACATCGGGGGCTTATCTACAGATTCCAGAATGCTGTAGATAAGCCCCTGATGCCGGTGGCTTACCTCACCCGCGAT